>NW_004524598.1:23612593-23620263 GCF_000260255.1 Octodon degus
TGGGGGATCGAACCGTGGTCCCTGTGCTTTGCCAAGCTTGTTCCAAGTAGGTGCTTTAGACCACTGAGCCATCTCTCCAGCCCCAAGCACTATAATATTTAGATGCCAATAGAATACCCATCTCTGACAGGACTGAACTGGAGAGGGGGGAGACAAAGGAAGGACCATTTTGTATTTGTATACAGATATATAGTTAGGATAGATGTATGGCTGCTTTCGCTTGGTTCAGTGAGAGGAAGGATTTGTAGTAGTAGTGTTTGGATCGGATGTCCTGGCTGCTTCTTATGCTGTGGATGACCACTGAAAAGATAACAATGTGCAATGTATTAATTATTGAAAATGTCCTATTAATCAGCTTGGAAAGTGTCTCATTGATATTTGTTTCTCAATAAAATAAAATAAAATAAATAAAAAGAGTCCTATTTATTGATCATTAATGTAATTCTTATGTAATTATGATCTTGTTATTATAAAAGTCTCTTAAATATGCATATTTCTCAAATTTTTAACCTACTGTATATTCCAACAAATTAATTGTTTCCATTTTAATAGCCAGTTCTTTGAGCCATTTTGATTTTAGTTTGTGTTTGGTGATAAATATCTTTGGAATGTCTTTAACCAGTTTTTAAAAGTACATATTGTCACACAGGCTATCTCTGCTCCATTTTCACACTTTTGTCACAGATCAGATGACTGAATGTGGTCAAAGTTGCAACTACATCATATATTTGATTCCAGTAGGGAGAAAGAAAGAAAATGGAAAGAGGATCCAAAAAAAGATGGCTTCAGGATAAATTTGCCTTCACCTTGATTTTAGCACTCCATAGGCCACAGCATAGCTGTGCAGTCTATAAACTGAGGGCAGGGGCCGGATGGCATCCTCCTGCTACATTAACTGCCTCACCTCTAGATATTGTTTATTTTACCACTAGTTGACTTGTATTTTTTTTCCTCGAATTGTGATTTTGTTCAGTCATCTCTCTCATATGTTAATTTTCATGTTTTTGAGGCACAGTCAAGGACCAGCTGCTTGTCTATGTATTTATCAACGTCTGAATCTCTTCTTCCAAAACCACAAGCTTCTTCTTCACACACGTGGAAAAAATCTTATTGATACAAACCAAATATCCTTTCCATTGGAGAGGTTCATCATTAGGAAGAACAGGTGTGGGCAAAGTAGAAATCATTAATGCAGGTTGTTAAGTATTCATATACTTTCAGATATATATTAGGATGATATTTCCTGACATTGTTTCAGTCTTGCATAGATGTGCCCATCCAGTGAAAAAGAAAGTTAGAACGATAAGAGCAGAAATGCTTGAAATGAAGACTTAAAATACAAAGAATCAATCACAGTTTGTTCTTCAATACAATAAACAAGCAAATAAAAAACTTCTTAGCCAATCTCACCAAAAGAAAGAAAATAACACAGTATCAATGCAATTAGAAACATGTAAGACAAAATCAAGATGGGCACTGCCAAAATCCAGAAGGGTGTTAATAACTACCTCAAAAGCCTGTGCTCTGATAAATAGGTGAGCATAGAAGCAATGGACAATTTTCTGGATTATCAAAACTGAAGCAAAATTTTTAAAGCCTCAGGAATCCAGTAATAGGCAATGATATTGAGACAGTAACTTTTAAAAACCCACCAATCTAAGAGAGTCCAGAGCCAGATAGATTCACCTCTGAGTTCTACAAGAACTTTGGGTAAGATTTACCGTCAATATTCTTCAAACTCTTTAGAGAAACTGAAATAAAAGGAGTACTGCCAAACTCATCGCTGAACTTAGTATCATCTTGATTCCCAAATCACAAAAGGATTCAACATAAGAGAAAGAAAACTACAGGCTGATCTCTTTAACATGGATGAAAAATTCTAAGCAAAGTACTGGCAAACAGAATGCAATATATCACCTAAAAAAACTCACACATCTTGACCAAGTAGGCTTCAACCCACATATGGAAAGATGGCTCAGAATGCACAAATCAGTGAACATAATCACGACATAAGCAGAAGTCCAAAAAAAAATGACCATCTCAACAAATGCAGAAAAGGTCTTTGACAACACCCAACATCTATTCAAGATAAAAATTCTTTAATAATAGTTATAGAAAGACCTTAACCTATACTGATGAAAACCATTTATGAAAAACCTGCCAACATCGTATTAAATGAGGAGAAATTGAAAGCGTTGGCTCTAAAATCTGGAACCACACAAGGACGTCCACCATTACCACTCCTGCTCAGTAGAGTACTGGCCACTTTGGCCAAGCCAATCAGACAAAAGAGAGAAAGAAAAGAAGTATGTGTGTGTGAGGAAGAAGTCAAACTGTCCTTATTCACAGATGACAGAGACCCAGAAAAGTGCACCAAAAGACACTTACAATGAATAAACAAATTTAGGAAAGAGAAGTTTTTAAAAAGCACACAAACAGGGTTTGCAGGTCAGCTCAGTTGCTTAAGCACCTGCTAGGGCAAACCCAGGCAGGCGCAGGGGTCTGTGGTTCAATCCCCAGCTCGCCATGCCTTACCAGGCCTGCCTTTAAGGCAGCCAGCCCCCCAAAAAATCCTTCTCAACTTAAAAAGAAAGCACACAAACATCAACAGCATTTCTGTACATCAATAATGACACCACTGATAAATTAGGAAAAAAAAGTACCATTTACAACAGCTTCAAGAAAAACTAAATTCTTAAGAATTTTCTAAAAACAATAAAAATACATTGAGAAGATGGATCACAATTACAACTCAGAGGAAAAAATGATCAACCTAACAAAACCAGCAAAAGAGCTCTATAACAAAAGCTCTAGAATTATGAAAAGATCAAAAAGTACAACAGAAATAGAGAGACATCCTCTGTCCCTGGATAAGCAGGAGGAATTTTGTTAAAATGGCCATACTTCTAAAACTGATAGTAGACTTCAGTGCAATCCCAATCAAAACAACAATTTGTAATTCCTCACAGAAAAAACAATTCTAAAATTTAGGTGGAACCAGAAGAGACCAGCGAGCCATGGTTTACAGTGCAGTTATGGCCAAGTCCAAGAACCACACCACATACAACCAGTCTCAAAAATGGCACAGAAACAGCATCAAGAAACCTCAGTCACAGAGATAAGAATCTCTGAAGGGGGAAGATCCCAAGTTCCTAGGACATGCGTTTTGCCAAGAAGCACAACAAGAAGGGCTTCAAGAAGATGTAAGTAAACAATGCCAAGGCCATGAGTGCACACGCCGAGGCTATCAGGGTCCTCGTCAAGCCCAAGGAGGTCAAGCCCAAGATCATCCCCAAGGGAGTAAACCGCAGGCTTGCTCAGCTTGCCTACACTGCCACCCCAAGCTTGGGAAGCACATCCGTGCCTGCATTGCCAAGGGCCGCAGGCCTTGCAAGCCAAGGCCCAGGCTCCGGCCAAGGCCACGCTCCCGCTTCTGCTCCAGCCAAGGCCCGGGCTCCGGCCAAGGCCCAGGCTCCACGTTCTGCTCCAGCTCAGGCCCCCATGAAGTTTCCACAGTAAAAGGCTCTTATCTGCTGATGTGAAAACAGAAGAACTGGTATGATTGTTGGGGTGCCATCCTGTGGTCTTTGTACTAATAAACCTGAGACAGGATTTAAAAAAAAAAAAAAGAGAGAGACCCAAAATAGTTAAAGTCAGCGTAGACAAGAGATAAAAGAGGCATTACAATCTACACTGTTGGTGGGAGTGTAAACTACGCCCACTGCAGAAATCAGTATAGAGATGCCTCAAAAAAGCTGAAACTAAGACCAGAGTAACTCGGCAGTCTAAGCACCTGCCTGGCAAATGCAAGGGCCCAGGTTCAACCCCTGGTACTGCATGCTGTGCTGGCCCCAGAACCTGAGAAGCACTGTGCCAGCCACCAAACTGGGATTGGCGTTGCACACCTGCAATCCCAGCAATGGGGGGTCGTGAGATGGGAGGACCATAATGGGTCTGAGCTGCGCAGCAAGACCTTGTGCCAAATAAATAAAGACAAAGATTTTAAAAAACACTGAAGCTAGAAATATTACAGGGATAAATACAGACAGATAATTATAGCAGCACACCTCTTGAGAGCTAATTTTTTTTTTTTTTTTTTGCGGTACCAGGGATCAAACTCAGGACCTTGTGCTTGCCAGGCAGGCGCTTAACCCACTGAGCATGACCTAAATCTTGAAAGCAGCCCCCATGTCCATCAACACAATGAATGGAGAAAAATATGGTATTTAAGGGCTGGCCAGATAGCTCAGCAGACTAAAGCGCCTGCTTAGGCAGGGCGCAGTGGCCATGGTTCGATCCCCAGGGTGCCATGCCCGCCCTGCCCCCAGGGCTCACTGAGATGGCAATGGAGACTGGGCATGGTGGCACACGCCTGTAATCCCAGCACTTGGGAGGCTGAAAACAGGAGGATCACCACGAGTCTGATCTATACAGTAAGACCCTCTAGACCTTGCAGATCCTGTACTAAATACATGAAAAGAAAATATGGGCTTTTTTTGTGGCACCTGGGAGGTGACCAGCAGCTTCGAGGTGAAGCTGCACATCTCCTTCCCAGCCACTGGCTGCCAGAAACCCATCGAGGTCGATGATGAATGTAAACTTCGCATGTTCTCGGAGAAGTGCGTGGTCACAGGAGGGGCTGCTGGTGCCCTGGGGGAAGAGAGGAAGAGTTATGTGGTCTGAATCAGCAGTGGAAAGACAAGCAGGGCTTCCCCGTGGCGCAGGGCGTCCTCACCCTTGGCCAAGTGCACTGCTGCTGAGTACGGGGCACTCCTGCTACCGAGTGAGGGGGGCCAGGGAGAGAAAGCACAAATCCATCCGAGTCTGTGTTGTGGACACTGACCTCAGCATTCTGAACTTGGTCACTATAAAGAAAGGAGAGAGACACACTCCTGGGTGGACGGACATTACCGTGCCTCAGCGCCTAGGGCCCAAAAGGGCCAGCAGAATCTGCAAACTTTTCAATCTAAGGAAGATGATGTCCACCAGTATGTTGTCAGGAAGTCCTTGAACAAGGAGGGTGAGAAAGCCAGGACTAAAGCCCCCAAGATCCAGCAACTTGTTGCTCCACGTGTCCTTCGGCACAAATGCCGCCATACTGCGCTGAAGAGGCAGTGTGCTAACAAAAACAAGGAAGAGGCTGCAGAGTATGCTAAACTTCTAGCCAAGAGAACAAAGGAAGCCAAAGGAAAACCCCAGGGACAGATTGCTAAGAGGCGCAGGCTGTCCTCTCCAAGAGCTTCTACTTCCAAGTTTGAGTTCAGTCAAAAGTAAAACGCTCAAGTAACAAATAAATTAGATCTGACCTCAAAAAATATATCTATGGTATTTATACACATGGAGTACTACTGTCATAAAACATGATAAATTTTTGTCATTTGTAGAAAAGTGGATGCACTGTAAGACAATAATCTTAAGTGAAATAAATCAAATACACAAGCTTAAATATCACATTTTCCCTTACATCAGAAACACAAGGTACAAATGGTATGAAAACCAAAGTAAAAGACAAATAGTCAGAAACAGGAAGACAGATCTTCTGCAAATGGGAAGATGATAAGGAGATGGAGCAAAGAGGTACTGGAATGGAGAGGGGAAAGGAAGTAAAAAGAGCTGAGGAGTGATGCACACACACCAAGTCCTCACTGGGAATATAACCATCACATGCCACAAACATGTACTAATAGAAGTATGAAAAGATCACTGTAAAACAACAGAAAATGTTCACGATTCCATTGCCATCGAAGAATGACTACATACACCTGACCCACGTCAGAGTCCATTTCCACCACCTGCGCTCCCCAGCCCCGGCCCAGCTATGAAGGTGGCTGGCTTCTCTCACGCAGCAGACATGCTCCGCTCATACCAGGATACAGTGCTGTGGGAACCAGTAGGACACACTGATTGCTCTACACCCTCATGCCCAGGCCGCAGCCCTGTGCTGTGGGCTGGGGAAGGAGACACGGTGCACTGAGCTGGGGCAGCCAGAATCCCTGGGGCCACCCTTAAATTCACGTTCCTTAGGATCAAGACACTTCACCTGAAAAAGCAGCAGGCGTTCCACTGAGACCAGCATCCAAAACCAAGGCGAGATGGTTGGCTAAGCCACAGGCCAACCACTGTCCATTTCCTGTTTAGGAACATACAAACTAGTGAGAACCCCACTGGTAGGTAGCTTGATGGCCATATTCTCAGGTGGGGGGACCTGAAACAGCCGCCAGCGAGGCTCACCAGCTCTCTCAAACATGGAGGGGCTGCCAGGCCCCCACCCCTCGTCACCCCTTGGACAACCTCACACTACTTCCTCAGAGCCTCAGAGGTCAGCTGCCACCACTGCTGTTGCTACTCCCAGGTATGGCACATAGCTGGAATGGGGCCAGAGTGGGGTCAGAGAACCCTCCACCCAGTACAGCCCCCCACTCTGCATGTCCTGCTCACATCCCCAGATTGGTCAAGAGACGGATTCAGCCTTGCAGCTGTTTCCCTAAAACAGGACAGAAATAAAACTCAGATTTCCACGTAATATTCAAACTTGTGGATCTGCACCAGTGTGCTGACCTGCTCCCGGAAGCAGAACGCAAAGGCACCACACAGCTGTCAGCAGATCTCAGTTTTTTCCCAGTACCAGGAATAGAACTTGGGACCTTACACTTGCCAGGCAGGTGCTCATGCCACTGAGCTATCTCCCTGCCACTTTTGAGATGCTCTTATAGTGAAACTACCTGGGCCAGTGATAGTGAACCTTTTAGAGTTGTCAATTACAGCAAGTAGCTGGCCACAGCACACATGCCGTAGGTTCACCACCACCAGCAAAACTACACACAACCTGGATGAAGCTGCACAAACCCTCATAGCTGTCTCCTGCCTTCCTTCAATCATTGATAAGGAACAAACAGGCTACTAGGAAAGTCAAGAAATAGACCGTAGGGACACAACCCAGATGAGGGTCTGTCAAGGTCATGTCTCAGGGAACATGACAGCTCTCTGCTAACTCCGGTCCTGGAGGAGTTGTGTGCATGGAGAGGCTGTGCACGTGGAGAGCAGGGAGCATGCGCTGGGTACCGAGCCGCAGCAGAGCTCTGCAACTATCCCCAAGTGCAGACAGAGCTTCCGTTGGTGCTGGACTCGCACTTGGCCACACAATTTCAAGAACCAAGCTAAAAACATATTCACAATAGGAGAAGTGGACAGAGGGAGACGGGCCAGCCCCTGGAGCTCACCTACCTGAGTACTGCATGCAGCTCACGGCCGCTGGCTCTCGGGCCATGGCCAGCTGCTTGCTCAGTCTGCTTGGCAGTGAATTCTCCAAGGGATACTCCTCACTTAAGGGCAGAAAATAAAGCCAAGAGAGGATTTCAAGTGAGAACAGGCATAAAAATAAACAAAATAAAGTGGATGTGCCCCTACGTACAATTTTATTCCACTAATCCTGAAAATATAAACTCTTCTATTCAAATTCATACACTAACTCTTTGCCACAGACTTGTACTGCATACTGCCCCAAAAGGAATATGGTCACACATGACACCAGACAGCAAGTCATGCTCTGAGAAATCCATGACTAGACGACTTCTGACAGTGCGGACATCGTGGACCATGTTTACCCAGACCTGGAGGCAGAGCCGGCTACACACCTAGACCAGCGACACAAGCATGGCCACGGGCCAGCC
>NW_004524598.1:23620488-23643589 GCF_000260255.1 Octodon degus
TCCCTGGCCCGTGAGCAGACCTGGAGGCAGAGCCGGCTACACACCTAGACCAGCGACACAAGCATGGCCACGGGCCAGCCACTGCTCCCTGGCCCATGATCAACAAAACAACCTGAGATCGGACCCAATCAAAAGATGCCATAAGCACAGGCCACTACCAGCGCAAATGACAGATTCCTTTACAATTCCTTTACAACCAACTGTTTTAAATAAGTAGAAAAGCACTCTACAGTGGCAAGTCCAGGTACATACATAAACCAGTAGCCACGTGTGTGTCATCATTATCAGATATGACACACGTTCATAATCAGACAGGCCATCCTAGTACGCACCTGGCAATGGGGTGGACACAGCATCTCACCCCATTCAGAACGATTACCTTCAAAGGAGGGAAAATAACAAGTGCTGAGGAGGATGCAGAGAAAAGCAACTTCCACGCACTCTTCATGGAAAACCTAGTGCAACCATCATGGAGACCAGGATGGCAGTTCCTCAAAAACTAAACATTGAGTTAGCACATTATCCAGCTGAGCCCTTTCTGGGTATATGTGCAAAGAGAATAACACCCATGTGCTTATGCACTCTTCAAGTTGTTAAACGAATTAGCATACACACCCACCAACAAAAGAACAAAGAAAGTAAGATACGCAGCACAGCAGCGTACTTGCCATCTAGAGTGAAGAATCAGCAAAGTGAACGGAACTGCAAGATGCTGTGTCAAAGTTAAATATGTCGGACACGGAAGTCCAGTACTTCTTGTTCTCTCACTTGGGGAGGTTTACAAGAGAAATCTGACATAGAAGAGTGATTACTAGAGATGGGCAGCAGAGTGAGGAGAATAGATGAAGAGAGGATAGACTGGACCGGTGGAAACTGTGTGGACATCTCGAAGTAGCACACGAAACCTCTGTAGTACATAAAATTAATACATATTAACTAAAAAATCAATGTTCCATCAGCATCTCTGTTAATATATGGATTATCCATATGTAGATACGATGCTCATAAAAATGAACATTGAAGTCAGTACCTCAAAGCTTTCTCCATGACATAATTAAACTCCTGCACTAGACATAGCCCAAGATGTCCCCCGAACTCTTTCTCCCCCTACCAGCCCCCGAACTCTTTCTTGTATAGACACTTGGGCCAGCAGCTGACGCAGCATCTAGTCAGAGTCAGGGCCAGTCCCTGCTGGTCACAAGGAAGACCTTTAAAATTCCTTCAAACCCATATACTAGATCACATACCATTTATAATTCTTCTCGCATTTCAAAGATCTTTTAGCATCTGTCTTGATGTTAGTCTTTGGTGAAAACATAGTCATACTGTGGAAAGAAAACTTTTATGTCACTCTCAAAGGTTAAGATTCCAAATGTCCTGAGAGGCTTAGGCTAGGCCTGGTGGTGCATGCTTGTAATCCCAGCTACACAGGAGGCGGAGGCAGAAGAATCGTAAGTTCAAGGCCAATGTGAGACTCTGAATCAGAAGGGCCAGGATGTAACCTAGTGGTAAAGCGCTTGTCCAGTATTGATTGGGTTCAGCCCCATCTCCATCCTCCCGTCCATCCTCCTCTCCATGTCCCTGTCCATTTATCCGTATTTCCGTCCATCCCTGCATCACTCCTTATCTCCACCCATCCATCCCTTCCTCTGTCCACCCATCATCCATTTCCCCCTTCATGCACTTATACATTTCTCCACCCATCCATAAGTGTCTTGTAAGAGGGTGAAAGGTGTACACAATGAAAATAAGAAAGCATGGCACAGCGAAGGAGTGGGGGAGGACAAAGGCTGTGGTTACATGCAGGGCATCCTGGGAGCGATGCATGAGGAAGCCTGAGCAGGACCCTGGGACTGGCCAGAGCCCAACCAGACAGCCTGGAGAACCCACAGAAGGACCCTGTGTTGGGCAGCTAACACAGCAGCTTTGGCCACTATGTCAAGGCCACAGAAAGGTCTAGGGCTTGGGGTAGAATGACACGGTGTAGCTCCATTTTAGAAAGAAAACCCTGTTTATACCTCTGTCTCCCTTGTCTGCCATGTAACTCGAGGACGCACGTGTGTCCCCATTTATTCCTGCATCTGCACTGCCCTTGAAGCTCTGCACTGCTGTTTACATAAACACGAGGGCCCACACTCACTGCGGTGCCAGTGCATATCCAGATGACCTGACTTTGGTGTGGAAAACCACAGGCTTGTCCTCTACAGCTCTCCGCACAGCTGCTGAAACAGTTTCAAAACAGCAGAACATGATTAACATTACAATTTCAATACATGAACAAGAGGAAGATTGCTCTTCAAAGCAGAAAACTTCACACACAAATGAGTTTCTGGCCTATGCCATTAAGAGGTTCCATACCACAAAGTTAAACCAGTCCATGCCAGCCAAGGAAGATTACATAAAGGAAATAAAAAGTACAAAAGAGAAAATCACGTACAATTCTCTCTCACTCTTTAAATTTTCCTATGGGGCTGACGAGACAGCTCAGCAGACTAAAGCACCTGTTTAGTCAAGCTTAGGCAAACACAGGAACTGCAGCTTGATCCTGGCACCACAAGCCTCCCCAGCCCTGCCTCCAGGAGCACTGAGCTGGCCAGAGTCCGTGTGTAGTTGCACACCCCTGTAATCCCCGTGAGCTGCACTGTGAGACCCTGCAACAACCAAATACATAAAAAACTAAATTTTCCTGCACTCAAATGCTTACACATTTCCAGTGCCAAAGGATGGCACCATGCTGGCCACAGGGGAACTGCTAGGGAATAAGCCACAGCTCCCAGAACTCCCTCGAGAGGAGGGAGAAGAGTACTCTGCAGGCTGTGAGGGTCACAGCATCTCTGAGCAGAGACCCACCATGGCTACTGACAAGGAAAGCTCAGCAGATGCAAAAGAACCGCAAAGGCAAGCTGCCGACAGACCAGAAAGTTCTACTAGAAATGAAAGTCTCCTGGTCTTTAACATGAACACTGCGAACAGCATACCCAGTGAGCAAAAATCCTGGCATCAAATGAACTTAACACAGATAGTTAAAATCTCAAAAATCTTTGCAAAATTAGTTTTTCATAAACTTGACACTTGGTCTTTGGGATGAATATTCTGTAGATTAGAAAGTAACTTTAAAATGGGTGACTGCCTAACACTGAGTGATCCTAAAAATAGCACTTTGAGCAAAGGCACTCAGATTCAGTACTGTTTCTGACACTCTTTTAACCCTGATCCCCCTGACCATTCCCCCCCAAACCAAGGGACCCAACAGAACAGAGGGCAACGTGAAGTCACATGGGGCCAAGGTGCACTGAGCACCAGGGCGGGCGAGCTCCACGGGAGATCGACACACAGGGTGCGATGCCTTCCTGGTCCTCAGAACAGGGCCTTCAGGCGCCCGGGTGGAGGCCCAGAGATCCAAGGGAGGTGGGACACAATGCACCCTAGGCCTTCCACCTAGCCCAGCGCACAGTGCTCCCATACTCCCTATCTTTCTTGCAGTCACTGATCCCCAAACCATTCCCCTTGTCACAAATTAATAGAACCTGGTTGAGCCCTGGGTCAAGAACTCTGTTCCAGTTAGCCATTGTTCTGACTGGACTCAGACCCCTTGACTCCCCACAACTACAAATGAGCCTTATCTTTATTCTCACTGTGGGTTACCCTGGAAGTGGTTGACTGGAATTAACTTATTGGATTCCAGTAACTTTTTATAGGATTACATAGACTTCCAGACTGTGAGGAGGTCCAGGAAGGGCTCCTACAGGGACACAAGTGTGTATCTATAAGAGGAATGTGAATGGGCGGAAGGCCACGATCTTACTTAGGTCAAGTAAGAGACTTAACAAAGCTGATTCAGGGCTTATCGTGAGTACTGAAGGGGAAAACAATTATCAATGCTTCCTACTACTGCGAAGTGTTCCCCAAAAGTCTCGTGCTCTTAGATGCACCTTGGAGGGTGACTAGATCACTACACTGCTCAGTGGGTCAATCCACTGATGGGCTCAGGGTTCAGTGTGACGTCAGGAGGTGGGGCCAGGCTTGGAGGGTCACCACTGTCCTTGGCCCCTCCTTTTCCTTGCTGCCTCCTGGCCAAGAGCAGCTGTCCTCCACCACACCCACGTGCCTCTGCTGCCTGGGTGCCAACCAACCACGGGATGAATGCTCAGAAAACCATGAGCCAAAATAAATCTCTCCTCTAAATATGTGTGTCAGATATTTTGTCCCATCAACAGTAAAGTGAGTATTCCAAATGTTATAAAGTTAATTTTTCTTTCTTCTTTTTTTTTTTTTTTTTTTTGTATTTAGAGCAGAGTCTACAGGGTGTACAAGGTCTCACTATTAGATCAGACTCATAGGGATCCTCCTGTTTACAGCCTTGCAAGAGCTGGGATTACAGGCATGCACCACCATGCCCAGTCTAAACCACCATCTCAGTGCACCCCGCAGGTGGGGCTGGCACGGCAGGCCAGTGAAGTTAATTTTTCAATTTTTTTTTGAAAAACAACAACATATGGATGGTTTGGCTGTTGTTAGAACAAATCAATAAAAAGCTATCTGTGGGACAACCAATAGTAATTTATTATGGGCTGGCTAAAACAAGAAAGCAAGGAATTACTGTTAATCTTGATGTACTGTAAGATGTACTGTAAGGAGGACACTACTATTAGAGAAGAGGAAGGTCAGAGGAGGGAAAATAGGGGTTGCAAGGGTGGGTACAGGAGTGATGAAGCAAGGTGTATAGGCTGAAACCAAGAAAGTGGAACTGGGCATAGCGTGGGGCAAGGAGCTTCACAGGGCTGAGAAGGAGCAAAGGATATTCTGTGCATTCAGGAATCTTCCAAAATAAAGCCGACTGACCCACACAACCAGGACAGACGTGCAGTCTGCAGGGCGGGGAGTGTGACGTGCGTGACTGCAGGCTGCACCGCACTGCCCCCTAGAGAAACAGTCCCCCGCCCTGGAGCACAGTGCGCAGCTCTAAAAACTACACCAAGGGCAGGGAAGAAACACAAGCACAGCTCCCAGCAACAAACAGGATGCACAGGCAGGAAAGAGGCATTGATTTTTTTTTTTTTGACAGACATGAATCCACAGGCAGTATAACAATGCCAACTATAACAGGAATTAATTGCATACTTTTTATATTTCCGAGCATGCTATACTAACCAGGCTGCTTTTGTGTAGCAGGTTTATTACGTTTCTCCCCAGCAGTTCCAAAATACAGTGGAGAAGTTGGTAAGACACAGGAGCTAAAGCACAAATAAAACCATAATAAAAAATGGTTTTATTTTTAAACAAACAATAAGACACCATCATTTCAACAAAACATTCTGAAGACAGATATAATCGTGCAGATATGGTTATACAATATTTGGAAATAAAAACTATTAAGATTATTCTTATCCTTAAAGAAAAATACTGGGGCTGGTGAGATGGCTCAGTGGTCTAAAGCACCTACTTAGAACAAGAACAAGCTAAGCTAAGCAAAAGCGCAGGGACCGCAGTTCAATCCCCAGCACCACATGCCAGCCAGCCCCGCCCCCTGGTGGGCTGAGCTGGCCACACACACAAAATAAATAAATAAATAATTTTTTTAAAAAATAAAAGAGAAGAAAAGAAAGAAAAATACTACCATATTTAATAAAAGTGTCATTTTATAATTTATATTCTATTCTAAAATAAGGTAGTATTTTGGTTTTGGGGGGGGTTTTGTTTGTTTGTTTGTTTGTCTGTCTTTGGAACCGGGGATTGAACTCAGGCCCTTGCACTTGCAAGGGAAGTGCTTATTCCACTGAGCCATCCCCACAGCCCCAGTATTTTGTATTAAACTATGAACCATTTCTTCTTAAACAAGATAGAAGCAATGGTACGAACAATAATTTGCTTCACACAGGGTCAGTATGGTTGTGTTTACTACTTTCACCTCTATTTATTAACATGAGAGGAGTCTGGAATGCTATTAATAGATTGCCGCTCACATGGAAACCCTGAGCTTGACCCAACTGTACCTCGCTAGCACGGAGAGAGCCTTCCCAGGGCCCGGACGCTGCTGAGAGCTCACCAGCGCTGCCGGGTGGATTTCCAACACAGCGATTGTACTCTCAAACATGGATGTGAGTACACAGTATGCCTACAAGAGACAACGGTGACATGACTGGTAACATGACTGAATGGAAAGGAAATTGTGGGTTTGTACCCATATCTAATCACAAGCACAGCTTATTAACAAATCTGCTCCACTCGTACAAATAGTTACGCTATACGACAGGTAAGAAGATTTGCAGGGTATTACATAATTCATGCAAATGTTCACAAAGAAAGCCAGTTTTCATGACACTATGTTCCAGGAAGTAGAAATCAAAAATACAGAGCCAGCAAGATAGCTCAGCAGACAAAGTGCCTGCTTAGACAAGCACAGGGGCCAGTGCTCAGTCCCCAGAACCACATGCTCTGCTGGCCCTGCCCCTGGACGTGATGGGCCAGCCACTGAGACCGGGCGTGGTGGCACACGCCTACAACCGCAGCCCTGGGGAGGCTGAAAACAGGAGGATCACTACGAGTCCAAGCTGTGTAGTGAGACCCTGCAGACCCCGTGTTAAATACATATAATAAATAAATAAAAACTAAACAAGGGTGGGAATGTAGCTAAATGCCAAAGCACTTGTCTGGCACATGCCACACCTAGGTTCAAGATCTGACATGCTAAAGAAATATAAAGGTATCTGGCAGAATCTAAATGAAATGTTTTCTGACTGACCTTAAGGTTGACAGTTTCGCTTGTCACTGCGCATGATCCAGCAACTTGAACAGAGAGGCTCCTAAAATCTTAATTTGCAAACATGATAAACAATTTCTAAGAAGCAGAAGGAACTAGTACTTGCTAACTGCTTTCTTTCCCAGTAATGAATGCTCAGCAGCCCTCAGGCACAGAACCTGCAGCAAGAGTGAGGCAAGGCCGCAAGAAAGGCCCCCATGCAAACGCCAGGAACTGGTCCTGGGACCGTGAACATGGAATTAGGAGGAGGCTGTGAGGAAGCCAGGTGGACAGCAGGATGTGCACGGAGAACCACAGACAGGCCCAGGTGCGACTGCACACACTTCATGGAAGTCGGGAGAACTCAGAGGATGCAAAAAGGCCAATCCTCAGGGCCTGTGCCAAAGGCAGGGGGCTTTGGAGGATGCAAGGCATGGGCCCAGGCCATGCCTGGAATTTACTGCTGCATCCTGAGCACCACACGAACCTCATGTCTAAGGGGAAAGCGACAGGGGCCAAGATAGAATTAAAGACCACTATGTAGGCCCTGTGCGGAGGAGGCGAGGTGAGTGGGGAAGGGCCTGCAGGCACGGAGGAGCGCGCTGCTGTGGAGGCCATGCTACCCCTCTGGCAGGCGCACACCGGGAAAGGACACAGGACCAGAGATTGAGACAGACAGCCCTGGGCTGCTGGTCAAATTCTAACTCTGAGGCTTTCTCCTCCTAAGTCTACCATACTAAATTTCATTCCATAAAACAGGCAATTTATAGGGCTTTCATGTCAGAAATAATTAAACTTATGGTCTTACCCTTGAAACGTAAAACAGCTTCCATTTCCAAGTTTGCCAAGTTAAAGATGAACAACTCTGTTGAGCTTCCAATCCACAGGCACCTGGTGTTCTCAGAGGATAGGCTGTTTGGAAAGAAGAGGAACAGAGTGCGCCCTGACCTCCACCTAGCTCTGCAGACCGGGGCCCCCCTCCCCCACAGGGGGTACTGAGCCCCCAAGCGGGGACAACCTGCAAGCACTCCCTTCTGCACCGCAGCTGCAGGTTCTTGTCACTTAGGATGACTTGGTGAAGTCTGTATGTGGTTCTTAGGAACCCACTTAGTATCTGCTGGAGAAAAGTCCCACAACCTGACCAGAACTCAGCTCGGGCCTATGCGGCTTCATTTCTCTTCTGCTTACTGAGGACCTCAGAAGTGCACATTCAGGGGCCTGGCGGTCAGGCGTGGCACGTGACTGACGCCACTGCAGGCACTGCACCTAACGTGCTGACAACTGTGTTTGGAAAGCAGGCACCAGTCAGAGAGAAAGCTGATTGGCCCAAAGCAGTTAACTGCACTACAAATACCGGTCTGCTACTGTTAGTAAACAGTCACCGAGCCTACTACAGATGATGCCAGGCATACACTCCCAGCCAGCCTCCCCGCTGGCTCCTCCTCTCGGCCGTCCTGCCAGCCCGCCCCGAGGACAGTCCCTGGCTGCTGGCCTTATCCAGGAGCTACCCGCAGCCTGCTCACTCCTGAGTCCTGCCCAGCACACACAGCACCAACCCATGCTGCCTGTCAGGGGAGGCGCTGCAAACAGCAATCAGGTGCTAGGACTCGGTGTCTCCCTGGCCAGGCTCCGTGGCTCTGAGCCAGAACCAGAGGCGTCCTGCAGCTCAGCCCAGGGCCAGCCCCACCCATGGCCTATCCCCTGTCCCGAGTCATCCCTGATGTTTGGGCCAGCGGGGAGTGCTAGGCTTCCAGGGCCAGGGCCATTCTGAACAATCTGCCCCCAGATTCTTGGTTTTCTTTCTGCAAATCCATATGCATTATAGAAATGCCACATTGATGGGCATTAATTTGTACAATAATATACGTTAATGACAAAAGTATGATTAAAAAAAAAAAAACCTTCTCCACCATCTAGAGAAACAACCAGTTCTTCTCTGGCTGAATTCATAATCTCTAACGCTAAGCTTGCTCTGGAAAGAGAGGTGAGCACAGACACCAGGTGCTCTTTAGTCACAGATACATGGTGCTTTGTCATCATGTCACTCATTACAGTACTGCTATCCAGCACAGAAATAAAATTCATTTGAGGTTGATTTTAAAACTGTAATAAATGGCACAAAGGGTGTAGCCCCTCGGCTGAAGAGTGCTTAAACCACAGGGCAGAAGCAGGCAGGCTCTGAGGATCCCACAACACATCACTGTTGTGAATGGTTACACAACACCACTAAATCAGCAAGGCCTTTGTGTCTGGCCACTGTCCTTCCCTTTCCCCGCTGAGCTGCGAAGCCGTGAGGCAGTTGCCTGTCCAGACTGCTTTTCTTCTGTTCTTTCTCTTACACTGATGTTCTAAATAAAAGCCAGAGTCCTCAGCTTCGGAGCTGCTGCTGGGAGTCTCCCTAAGGCTGCTCAGCTGCGCACGCTCAGTGGAGACGGCCCAGGGGCCTCTCCGTGTTCCCATCAAGGTTCGCTGCCGAGTAACATTTCCCTCCCCAGTGGGAGGGCTGCACTCTGTGACACAGGGGAGAACTGGGAGGCTTAGAGTGCGGTGTGATTACCACGCCCCGTTCTAAGAAAAAGTCCTATTACAAAGGAAAGAATCTGCCTACATTTGGAAATCAAACTTAAAATGATCTCATTCCTTTTGTTAAAGAGGCTTCGGCAAAACTGACCAAGTCACCCCCTCCAAATCTTAAAATACACAATTCTAAGAACACATAGTTGAAGACAAAAGTAACTGCATTTTATTTTAATAATTCCTACAACCAGAAACTGATGCTCCCTCAGGGAGGGTAAAGGGTTTTCTCGCCTGGTTTTTCCAGCATCTACGTACCCTGTGCTCCCAGAACTCAGCCTGTGGGGGAGAGGGCAGGGAGAGAGGCTCAGCACAGGTCGGGCTGCTTCTGGCTGCGTCCCCATGTCCACATGACTTGCTCCTGCTGGGCAGGGTTACTCATCAGCTGAGAGGCAAATTTAGAGCAGGGATCAAGCTTAAAGAACAACAGTGGGCTCAGGATGCTGCAACGGTTTACGTTGCTAGAATAATAGAACCATGAGCCAGAAAAACACCTAGGATTAAATACAGAAAAATAAGTTTAAAAATAAAAATTATTCTCCAGGTCCAGAGATATGCAATGGATGCAATTTCAGAAAACAATGAGTAGGGAAGAGGACATGGTCAATCTGGAGGCTAAATCCACATTTGCTGAATAGGTTTAGGGTTTATCCAAAAATAATGATTTATAAATAGTCATTTATAAGACAAATAATGAATACATATAGTGCCTTAAAGTAATGTCTGCTCAATACACAAAGACATAGTTTAAAGTCATCTACAGTAAACACAAACTGAAGAACAGTGTTGATGGAGGAGGTCACACCTGTGGTATGTGGGTGAGAAGGGGGATATGGAGGTAGTGGCTAGGCAAATGGAGGTGGTGGCATCTGTGGCATGCAGTGGGCAGGTGAGTACCCGGAGATGATGCCAGGGTGGCTGCTGAAGGTACAACCTGTAATGTGCAGGACAGAGGTGGGGACCTGCAGGTGGCAGCAGAGTGGGTAGCAGAGGTGGCATCTGCGATGTGCAAGAAAGTGGCAATGACCTGGAGGTGGCAACAGGGTGCACCTGGCCCCACTGTGCAGCGCCCCAGTCTGCTCATAGCCCAGTCCCTGGGGCCTGCAGGCCTGTCCTGACTGGACCTCCACTGCCACTTCAACAATCCAGGGCCTTGTGCCCCATGCAGAATGACACCTCATCTGCACTGGCCCAGCCTCCACCCCCAGTGCACAGCCTGCTAGGGCCTAGGTGGTTGTCTGAGGTAAGGACACTAGGCTTCCCCTAAACAAGAAATTCTTACTCCTCGCCCCGCTCACTCTATCTCACAGGGGCCTCACAAAGTGCCACAAGGGCCACGTCCACTCAGAAGGCCCCACATGGGCCCGAGCAACATGCCTGGCAGGCTGTGCGCTCCAGACTTCACCCTCCTGGCGGCAAAGGTCTCACTTTTCTTCCTCAGATCCACTCGGGCTACGCAACGGTAGTGATGTCCTTCTGTCAAACTGAAAACCCAAAGCTGTGAAAGCAAACACATACTGAAAAGCGACTCCTTTAATGGTGGTATAAAGAGGAAAAAAGAATAAAGAGTGAAATGCTGAAGAAAATGTGGTTCAGGTGGACAAGTCACAAGAAACATGTCCCATTTCCTTCAGAGATAGGCATGGCTATTCTCCTACCCACTGGCTGCCCTTTCTCAGGTGACGCCAAGACCCTGGAGAACCTGTCAGGAAGGACAGGCACCCCAGAGCCCAGATGGAGTAACCCTGGTTACAAGGTCTCCTCGAGATGCCCACGTCTAGGTCCCCTTGGCTCATACCCAGATCCCTCTACACCACAGGCTCTGCCTCCAGCAAGGAGTACTTCTGACCAGGCCACTGGCTGTGAAGGGCACAGAGTAACAGCAGTTGCCTTCATAAAATAAATAAATAAGCTTCCCACGTATATCCATGCTTTCTGAAATAAACCTAAACTGCTTAGATAAACAACTTTTTTTAAACAGGTTAAACATCTTCAGTTTTCAAAAATATCTAAAGCTGAGGCTGTGCACCAGCGAGTGCTTCTCAGCCCTCGCTGCACTGCAGGCATCCAGGAGCTTCTAGAACAGCCAGATTCCCAGGACAGGGCCCAAGTGCTGGGTCACGCACCGCTGGCCCTCACCGTGACTCAGTGACACAGAGCCCTCCAGCACAGCACACGGAGGTGACTCCTTTCTTTCAATCACAAAAACATTCAAAGTGACACCGATAGCAGGACCTGGCGCACTGCTCCCCCGCGTGGCAGTCCTGCGGCTCACCTGCCCACCGGCACACCCAGCCACGAGCTGCTTGCTCTCCTCGTCGATGAGCAAACTCAGGAGGGGACACGCTGTGAAGGACAGACGCACGGTCAGGGACTCGCTGGACAGTGGCCCACCACTCCATGACTGTCCCTTGGCCAAGTGATTCTGAAACCATAGCCTCTTAACTAGCGACAAGAGGAGTATGAAAAGGGTTCAGCTGGGGAGATAGCTCCACGGCATAAGCACCTGCCTGGCAAGCACAAGATCCTGGGTCCCATCCTGGTATCAAAAAAATAGAGTTCACCATCTCTACCCAACAGATAAATGCAAATTAAAATGATATTGAGAGTCCATCTCACCCCACACAGAATGACATCAAGGATATAAAAAAATTGTTTTAGCAAAGACATTGGGGAAAGGGAGCCTTCCTGTACTGTTGGCAGAGATGTGAACTACCATGACCCCCATGGAAAGCAGCGTGGAGATTCCTCGAGAGACTAAATATAGAAGTCCTACTTGACCCAGACGCACCACTCCTAGACATAGTCCCCAAAGAACTAAGGCCAGCACACCACGATGACATGCGTAACTGCATTTGTAGCAGCACAAGCCATGACCCCAAGCCATGGAAACAACCCAGGGGCCCATCAACAGATGGGGCGAATAAAAAGGTGGCGTGAGTACACGTCCATACTTGTGTGTGTCAATACTAGCCACAAAAAAGAATGAAATCATGTCATTTGCAGGAAAACAGATGGGACTAGAAATCATCAGGCTCAGTGAAATGAGCCAGACCCAGAGAATGAAATTTCACGTGACTACACCTGTATGAGAAACTTTAAAAGTGCAGGCATGCATACGTACACATATACACACATATACATGCATACACATACATACATACAGGACAGAGGACAGGAAAGCAGAAGACGTCTGGAGACAGAAGGAGATAAGCAGCAGAGGGGACGAAACAAAAGAAGCAGGAGGACTGAAGCTGATTAAGATAAGTCAATTTCAATTTTCCAAAATAAATCTCATCATCATGTAATATCAGCACGCTGTAATAAAACTGTTGCCTAGAATGTCAAATGTCTATGTGTTAAACTTACACTAACTTGTCAAGGATTAGAAGAACTGGATAAATGCACATTCAAAAATATTGTATGTCCAGAAAAAGAAATGAGCTGTGGTATGCACAAGTAACTGTTCCCCAAGATGACTGTAAACCTCACGAATGACCAACATGTACTAATAAGACATTTTTAAACATTATACTATTTTTAGAAAAATTTAAAACATATGTCCAAATAAGCTATAAATGACAACAAAGATCAAGTTTATAACTATGTTCTTAAGAATCCAATAACTCCATATGAAAAGTAGTAGGACAATAATTCCAACATATCTCCAAGAACAGTGAGTGCCTTGTCACAGAATCAAGTTATCAGAACACCACAATCCATACGTGAATAAGCTGACCTCAGGCAGAACGCAGAACATTAGGAAAATGCAGCAGGAAGTGCAGCGGCTTACCAAGCCACCTACATATCCGCTAAATCACACTTCCAAGTCTCCGGCCTGCGAGAGCCCCCTCGAGCTGCCCTCTGCTCCCTTCCACAGGAGCACACTGGGAGGACCAGGGAGCCACGCCCCTGGGCAGCGGGCAGAAGGTGCTGCAGGAGTGCTCCAGACTGCCACTTGGGCTGTGCTCCAAGAAGCGGCCAGGCCCCGCCTGTGGGAAAAGACCTGTGCCGCAGGAGCCGCTCACACGCATCTCTGCTCATGTGTGGGAGTCATGTGCCTCCAAAAAGGTAGTCTGATATAGTCCAGCAGCCCATAATAGCAGTGGGTTGTCCACAGGACAGGCAATGTCAGAAGTTGCTGACTTGAGCCTTTTACAGCTCCGCATATTAATATGGCTGTACTATTTATACTTCATTTTTATACTTTTCTGCTGGATGGTTAAGACCAAGATAAAGCAAGACCTATATAACAAAAAAATGTAACTTTTGTATCTGATAAGGTCAGTCAAGTCCCCTCAGGATTTACCCTGAAACCCTGTATAGCAGTTTGTACATCTTTTGTCAGTGTTGGCCATGTGGATGAGTCACAGCCTTTGCTTGACTGATTTGCTCTCTGTGAAAGCCTGAGAGAATGTTTTCTCTCCATGTGACTCTCCTTGGGCACAGTCTATATCATCAATCATTTTCCTCTGTGGCCTCATATTCTCCTTGATCAGAAAATTTGGGACACGCCTGAGTTACAGCATGTCACAGTACAGGTTCTCTTAATTCCTGAGCATAGACATACAGCTACTTTCTCTTAATTCATTAAGAAAGTTTTGAGCTAAGAGTGTTTAGACAAGATATCATGTCTGCATCCTGTACTATGAATAACTGCTACAAAGACAACAATATGCAATGTATTAATTATTGTAATTATCCTATTAACTTGTTTTGAAACTGTCTCACTGATATTTCTTTCTCAATAAAATTAATATTAAAAAATACACTCAGTGGGAAAAGTGTTTTAAAAAAAAGGTAATGTGAGGAAACAGGCAAGTGCCATGGAATTCAGGAGCTGTGCCCCAGCCTAGCCACTGGGGCAAGCGTGCTGGCCTCTCCACACTGCACTCCAGTCCTCAGGTTTCAACAGCTGGAACCCAGAGCTAGGGTATTCAGAAGGTGCATCTGGTCTGTTCAGGACAGCAGAGGGCTCTCTGTGGCCAGGCTCCCTGGGCCTGGCTATCTGTGGCCAAGCACTTCAACTCAGAGCCAATATACTATGTTCAAATCTATGAGACAGAGACGCTCAGACTTCAAACATATGTTTAAGCTAAAAACTTCTCGAATGCTGTTCTCCTTTTCCTTTCAGTGGCTGATAATATACTCCACTGGGACGTCACGGCAGGAAAATGGGCAGAAGTGGACATCATCATGGTGAGTATAATAAGCCATACACATGAGGGCAGATGTAGCTCTTTCCCATAGCTGGGATCTGAACACATGAAAACAAAAAGCAGAAGACAGTTTACAGAGTTAGCTTATGAGCGAGCCAGCTAGACAGGGAGGACGAAGAAAAAATTAGGCAGTCAGCCATACCAATGAAAATTTAAATGTAAGTAGCAAACTAGGGCTTTGGGCCAGAATAGCCATTTTGGGGGGCAGCATGAAATGTGGTCCCTCCATCCTAAAAGGAAAATATGGACACCCCTACTAAGTCCCTGAGCACTAAGGAAATTATAATGCAAAGCAAGCAGTTCTTTCTGAGACCCTAGTTTACTATTAAAAAAAGAAACTACTCTGTCAAGAAACCGAAAGTGATAAGCTGTAAAAGGCTCAAGTCAACAACTTCTCACATTTGCCAGTCTTATGGAATACCAACTACTATTATGGACTGCTGGACTATATTGGAATATTTTGCTGAATTCACACACCTGCAATATTTAAATGACAATGGAATATCCTTCTCTGACAAAACTAAACAAAAAGGAGGGATACAAATGAACAAACATTTTGTATCTGTATATTCAGAATAGTTAGGATAGATATACAGCTCCTTTCTCTTAATTCAATGAATAGAAAGATTTGTTCTAATAGTGTTTGTGGACAGGACATCATGTCTGCATCTTCTTGTACAATGAATAACCACTAAGACAACAATATGCAATGTATTAATTATTAAAACTGTGCTAGTAATCAGGGTTTTTTTGGGGTTTTTTGTTGTTGTTGTTTTGGTTTTTTTTGTTTTCTTGGGGGGGGGGTTGGCAGAACCAGGGATTGAACTCAGATCCTTGAGTTTGACAGTCAGGCACTTATCCTACTGAGCCATCTTCCCGGCCCTAGTAATCAGTTTTGAAACTGTCTCATTGCTATTTGTTTCTCAATAAAATTATTAAAAAAAAGAAAAACCAAAAATGAGCCTAAGTACCAACCAGTTGTTTCTTTAACACCACAGGGCCACCGCCTGCAGTAGGTGACCCCTCGATGACTAAGCGATCCAATGCCCTGCTGGCCTCTAAGTGACCCTAAACCAAGTGGCAACACAGCCCCCCCATTCAGGACCCCTCCCAAGAGTCTAGGAGCGACTCTTCCTCTGCTTATCTCCAATAAAAACTCTCCCAGCCTCCTCCTTTGACCACTTCACTCCTCAACATTTGCAAAACCTGAGCCGGGTAATAGGGAATCTACAGAATGCTGCTGTTAAAGGTGACTTTCCCCGACTCCCACAGGGAAAAGAAAACAAGGGGGAAGGGAGGGACGGATGAGGTGGCTAACGATGGGACTGTGAAAAAGATCCATGTATGTTACACGCATGTAAAAATCTATCAAATAAAACCCACTAGTCTGTAAAACTGACACGCACTAATAAACACCTCCGGGGCTCAGTCTGCTCACTATGCGGAGAGGACCACAGCCTGGCTGAGTCTGGGAGACAGCACACGAATGGCAAGCAAGACTTGGTAACAGATAACACGGGGCAGAAGTCTGAGGTTTACCTGTTAAAATGGATGAACTGAATATTAATGATCCCGTGAAGTGGTCCCAGACCTCGAAGCAAAGAGCGAGAAGGTACACATGTATCATTATGGCTGACCTTGAATTAAATTTACCAGAGTATATATTAATCTATGTGAATGTTTATAAAAACAAAATATAATTATGCACTAAAAATAATAGAAATGCAATAAATAGAAGAATCATGAAGAAAAAATACCTCATAGTTCTGGAGATATCAAATTTGGGGTCCGACAGGATTAAAAACAAAAACCTAAGATAAAGCTAGCAACAACTCTGCACAGAGACAATGCTGAGGAGGAAGTGAAGGAGCACGGCCCCGGCCAGGGAGAGTCCCGGTGTCTGATGGCAGAGCAGCACCTCTTGCAGAGATGACCCTGATCGTACAGAGTTCACTACTGTGAAGTAGCCTGGCTGTATGAGAGAGCTCGTCCCAACAGAGCTTCCTGTCGGGACATCAACTTTGTCCCTATAGAGCTTCCTGCCTGGACATCAAGCATGTCCCTACAGAGCTTCCTGCCTGGCCATCAAGCTCATCCCAATGCAGCTTCCTGACTGGATATCAAGCTTGTCCCTACAGAGCTTCCTGACTGGATATCAAGCTTGTCCCTACAGAGCTTCCTGACTGGATATCAAGCTTGTCCCTACAGAGCTTCCTGGCTGGACATCAAGCTTGTCCCTACAGAGCTTCCTGGCTGGACATCAAGCTCATCCCAACAGAGTTTCCTGAATGGACATCAAGTTCATCCCTACAGAGCTTCCTCAATAGACATCAAGCTTGTCCCCACAGAGCTTCCTAATGGCCATCAAGCTCATCCCTACAGAGCTTCCTGACTGCACAAGCAGCTCATCTGCAGAGCTTCTTCCTGTCACTGAACTCATCTTTAGGGCCATGTCCTCACTGTGACCTTCACTTATATTTGCAGTAGACTCACTACCTACCCCATGGCAACTATAGACCAAAGTCTTTTCAAAACATCAACTCCATTTATTCTCACCAATACCAACAGCAAGGCACTGTTGATCCATTTTAAATACAATAAAACTTTTAGCTAGCAATTTACTTATTCTGTGAGCATTCTGCCAGACAAGTAGACATTTCTTTTTTTTTTGTTTCAATCAAACATGTTTTTTTCAAGCAAACATGTCTAATAAACTTTAACTTGATAAGTGATTGATGTCTTGCAACACAGGCAGTACATGAGGCCAAGCCTCACTGATCACAACTGGACCAAAGGGTCTCCTGCTCCCCACCCCCTTGCCTGAAAAATTGTTGGTGATCCTCTCCCAACAGCAAGAGATCTCAGCCACAGAGGAAGAGGAGGACAGGGGACAGGGCTGGAGCAGTGGGAGTGATGACGTTTAATGACAGTACCATGTCACCTCTCAAAAAAAAACCTTTAAGAGGTAAAATCAAGTGTCATTGCCTAGGTGCACAAAACAGAAAAGGATTCTGTTGCACCAGTGGACAGGAGTGGTTCCACTAGGGATAGTGAAAAGTGACCTCCAAAATGACCCTCCTGGGCTGGTGAGATGGCTCAGTGGTCTAAAGCACCTAATTAAAAAAAAAAAAAAAAAGCTTAGCAAAGCGCAGGGACCGCGGTTCAATCCCCCAGCACCACATGCCAGCCAGCCCCGCCCCCTGGTGGGCTGAGCTGGCCACACACACAAAATAAATAAATAAATAAATAAAATTAATTAATTAAAAAAAATGACCCTCCTTCCTCTTGTCTCCCTCACACCAGTCTTGCAAGTTTTCAAAGGTAAGTGCAGGATAATTTATTTTGCTTTCTATTTTGTATTTTCTTTATTATTCTGTATTATTTCTAAATATTGAAATCATTTTTATGTGACCATTTTGAGGTGTAGAAAAAAATCTCCTGAGTTTCCATTATTTCTTATGGGAGAGTTTGTTTTGGTAGACAAGAGCTTTCAACTGCAGGCCCGCTTCAGGAATGAGCTAAGTTCCCAAACCAAGGTTTTACTAGAAGAAAAGTGAGCCAGGAGGTTGTGTGCCCAGTGTCGTTGGCCAGTGCAGGGCCTGGCATCCAAGCCTCTGTGCCATGCCCAGCATGGAGGATCAACACCCTTTCACTTTGGAACAGCTTTCACCAGGCAGTTAGAACTAACAAAAGGATGCATTTTCAAAATGTCTCTCTTCTGATGTGCATTCATCTACTTCAGCCTTTCTCTCCAGATATTGTATAGAAAGGTCCTTCCTTTCTCAGTGAATCACATTGATACCTGTTAACTTGCTGTTGATGGGAAGTAAATCTTAACTTTATTTCCTTCTGAAGCATGGTTTACCTCTGTTTCCTCTGATATGGGACACTGGTTATTCTGCTCTTGGTCATCAGCAAATCCCATGGCTCTACACTAATAACGCAGCTCCCAGAATACTGGATCTGAGAGGCATCCCCGTAGCCAGGCAGGCCCTGTGGGAAGGCCCGAGGGCCAGAGCTGCGCTGTCTGCAATTGCAGCCCAGCTCCTCACCCCACCAGAACATCGAGACTCCGTCTTTGTGTGAAAGCTTAGGACAGTAGCCTTTGTACACAGGTGGGGCGCAAACAGAGCCACGATGCTGGCAGTGGCCATCCAGCAGCCTGGCGTCCATGTGTTCACAGGCACTGTCAGGTTTGGGATGGCTGCCCTCAGTCCACCCTCACCTTAAAGCTTCGGTCTTCAGACAATGAGATGAGTGTGTGTGCTTGCCAAGGACAAAATTCCACAGCAGTCACTGAGCCCTGATGGCCCTTCAGCTCCACCAGCACAGAGCGACCCTAGGGGAAATTGTAAAATCACAGACAGAATGTTCCAGAATTGTTTCCATAAAGAAATCACACACACACACACACAGACACACACACACACACACACACACACACAGACACACACACACACACAGCATTTTTGCTTATAGTCTAATAGTTCTGTGGAAAAACTACCTTCTGTAAGTTGGAGAGACATAACTTGCAGAAAGACCCTGAACTCTGGAGACTTTGTTGAGCTAAACAGAACAGAACATTGAACAGAATCTAGAGTATGCACTATATAAGGTCAAGCCCACAGGCCAGAATATGGCGACCTAAGAGACCATGACAAAGAACAGATTCTGATTCCCTCCACTTTCTAGGAAGTTTTCAATTCACTAAAAATAACAACATATCCTGGAGAATATTCTAAGTTCTTACACTTTAAAGATGTCTTAAGAGTGGGAGAGAGCTCAGAAGGGAGAGAGCTCAGAAGAATAAGTGCTTGTCTGGCAAGCTCAGGATCCTGAGTTTCATCCCTAGTACCACAAAAAAAAAAAAAAAAAAAAAAAAAAGGTGTGTTTAGTTTAACCAAAGTATTCTATACCTATTGGATTAAATCCTCGGCCCTCTACTGGAAATCGTTCAAAGCCAATCTGATGGACAGTACCCCTCTGAAGTGCTTTGATGAAAACAAAGAACACTTAGGTCTTAACCCACTGGCCCATGTCCTCTACTCTGTCCCCTCAGTACAGTCTCCCACGTCACACACCCATGGCTTGTCCCCACCGCACCCTTCCCACTATACTGACCCCTCTCAGGGTGCCCTCACATGTCACAGGCATGTGGCTTGTTCTCTAATGAGAAAGTGCACTCATGACCATCACGCTGTCCCCTCAGTAACTTCACCTACATGACAACTAGTCCTTTGTCCCTTGACTGGACAGCACTCTCACCTGAGTCCACCATACAGCTCCCTTGATCCATTCTCATATGTCACAAGCACATGGCTTGTTCTCTGACAGGAAAGCACACTAACCCATGCCTGCCACGCTGGCCTCTCATTAGGGTCCCAAGCTCAGAGCTTGTTTCCTTACCAGACAGTCATACACACATGTCCACTACAGTGTCCACAGAGAACCTTCTCAGAGCTCATACTCACGGCTTCTCACTGAGTGGAAAGCCCCACACCCTACTTTGTCCTCTCACTTGTTCAAAGCTGTTCCCTCACAGGACAGCCACACACACATCCTGAGAATCTTCTCAGAACTCACACACTTGTGGCTTCTCCCTCACTGGAAATCTCCTTCATCCACGTCCACTATGCTGGCCAAGCAGTAACTTCTCTCCCATCACAGGCCCGTGGCTTATTCTCCCACCAGACAGCCCACTCACCTATGTCAAGCAGCTGCAGATACTCAGTGTAAAATCAGCAACCAACAATACGTAGGTTGATTTCCTTCATTCATTTCAAGCAAAGAGTAAGTGAGAAGTGTGGTTCTTGGTAGAAGCCAAGATATTTGAGGAGGAGGAGGCAGCACTGCCTTCAGGGGAGTGTGGGGACCCCACATGCAAGAACGTGAGGGACCAACTAAGCGTGTTTGTCAAGGTCGCCCTAGATGGCCAGATCTCCTGCAAGGTCCTTAGGACATTTTTATACAAACTTCCTAATAAACACATGTTCTCATATTTCTCCCTAACATCTTTCTAAAAATGCATCAAGAAACTCTAGTTATGAAAGAAGAACAGGAAAAGAAGAAAAAGGGCAGGGTCATGCCACTGGGAGGCCCCATCAGTGGAGCTTCGCTGAGCTGTTAAGTCTTACCTTGACATCCAGCATGAATATGGTGCTTCTAGAACCGACTGCAATAACATGATCATCTGGACTAAATCTTAAACACAGCACTTTCCCCGGAAGGGTGCTCAGGACAGTCCCTCGAGGAAGCAGCCCTAAGAGGGTTTCAGACATGAGCGTCAGTGCATCAGGTCGGAGGATGTCACGTCAGAGGAGAGCGCTGACACCGCAGCATGTGCTGGCAGGCTGCACAGGGAGCTGCAATGAACTCAAGTGTGATCTGCGTTCTGTCTGGGGCAACACCAGGGACTGAAACCAGGGTCTCAGACGTGCTGCACAGCTCTGCCGCTGAGCTGCACCATCCCATCCTTTTTTTTCCTCTCTCTCTTTCTTCCCCCATAATTTTATTGAGAAACAAACAGCAATGATACAGTTTCAAATCACATTGGTAGGACAGCTTCAATAATTAACACATTGCACACTCTCTTCCTAGTAGTTATTTGTCATACAAGATGCAGACATGATATCCTACTTACAAATACTATTAGAACAAATCCCTCTATTCACTGAATTAACCATTTTGAATACACAGATTCAAAATGGTCGTTCATCTGTATCCCCTTTTTTTTGTTTAGTTCCATCATTTAGATATTATAGGTGTGTGAACTCAGCAAAATATTCCAAAATAGTCCAGTAGCCCATAATAGTGTTGGGTCTTCCGCTTGACTGGCAATGTCAGTTGTTGACCTGAGTCTTCTACCCATCTTTTCTCCTGAGATAAGGCTCACTAAACTGCCCAGGCTGGGCTGGAACTTGCAATCCTCAGGCCGTGGCACCCTGAGTAGCTCAGGTGAAAGGCACGGACCTACGGCTGGTGATCCGGGTTCCTTCAGAGTATAGAGGCGAGCGGACGTCAGTGATGCTTTGAAAGCACTCGGCACACCTGAGCTGTCTGTAGGGAGGCAGCCTGGCGGCATCGTGCACAGGCCTCCTCTGCTGGGCTGCAGGGCTGCAGGGCACCTTGCGCAGACTAAGCTGAGTGCCCCAGTCCTTCTCTTGTGACCTGCTCTTGTCACACTGGGTAGGCAGAGGGACAATGTGCCACTAGAGCTACACCTCTGGGGCTCTGCAGCCCCATGAAGTCATCCCCAAGCCAGTCTGAGGGTAACAGTGACAACTGCAGGGACAAAGCTGACCTGGATGATCACAGCTAGGAATGGAGCACGCCCACCAGCCCTCAGCATGTGGGCAGGAGACAGGGCTCCCACCTTTGGGCCCAGCTGTGCAAGAGGGACAAGCGCTCAGCCAGCAAGGCCCTGGAAAGGGACAATGTAAGTGTCTGCAGAACCCAGGTGTGGCCAGGCTATGCTGGGGCTGGCTCTGTGGCTCTTGTCCCACACCAGCCTCTGTCGGGGAACTGGGAACAGTGACCAGACAGACAGGGGCCTCTGCCCTCATGGAAACTATTAACACAGCAGGAGAGCAGAGGGCAGACAGCCAGGACAAGGACAGGAGTGCCTCAAGCCACTAACAAGAAGCCCACACTTGGGCAGCACCAGCAGGAGGGGTCAGGTGCTCGGTGGGGCCGAGAGGGGCCAAGATGCAAAGGGGAGGACAAAGCAGCAGCGACCCTGAGGCCGAAGTCCCAGAAGGACGAGGCCACGCTGTCCTCAGGCTGGGTGCGGCGGCACTTTGAGAGAACTACACTTTTTGTAATTATCCAGGTTTTATTTATTTATTTTAATGAAAACAAAACAAAAATTCCAAATCAAATAGGATAAAAATGGTTAATACATATTATTATCTTTAAATTAGTTACTCAGCGTACACGGTATAAGCATTTAATTGTCCAAACAATATCAGCACAGACCTCTTTTTGATGAACTAAAAGAAACTAGTAGCATAACTATCTTATCCATCTTTTATGTATATAATCAGGTTTTCCTTCCTGCTTTTCCTTTCCTTTTTGCTCCCATTCCCCCAGCCAGTTTTCTTTCCTTTTGAAGTTCTCATATTTTACAGTATCTATGGTACATTATGGACCTTACTTGCTCTTTCAGCTTCTCACAGTAGGGCGACAATATCTTCACACATCCGTGCCTAGTTTATTTCACTTTTGTGGGTATGGTCTCAAGTTGTGACTACTTACCTATAAAAATCTCCAGTTTGTCTTTCTTTACAGCTGAGCAATCTTCCTTTTTACAAGAGCCCACATCTCCTCTCCCTGCATACCTTGGTTGATGGGCATCTGGGCTGTTCCCAGGACCCAGGCAGTGCACCCTCCAGCCGCTAGACATGCCCCAGCCCATCCACCGGCCTCACTCGGCCCACACAGCCGCCTGCCAGCAGAGGGCTCCACGGGCCTCGAGCATTGTCCTGTCACACTGCTTTCATAACTGCCACTTGTTCGTTTGAGCATCCAGAAGTGAGCTCACACAAGGAGCTCAACTGCCAATCCTTCCCAT
>NW_004524598.1:23644119-23645558 GCF_000260255.1 Octodon degus
GAGACAAGGCTAGCAGGGAAGGGTATCGGACACCAGCCTGCACAGCTAGACAGGAAAATGGCCCACACCTGTCCAACGACTGAGACAGCTTACAGGCCTGTCATTCCCCTTAAATATTTTTCAAATGCTTGACCTTTCTATTTACCTTGAACTGCCTTTTCTCTGCACACCTCCAGGTTCCACACCATCACAAAATCCTGTGATGCAGAACAGATCAGAGGCGGGGCTTCTCGATTTCCAAAAGCTATGGCAGTAATTGCCTGCAGGTGTCCTTTGAGGATTAGAAGCTAAAGGATGAAAGGCAAAGCAATCAGAGTTACATACAATATCTAAAAATAAAAGAAAAAGCCCAAGAAATTATGTAGATTAAAACTATCACATGCATAAATTTCCTGCCTTCACTTTGAATTCACTCGCTAAGATTCTGCGCCTCGGGCCAACCCTGTCAGGGGAGCCATCTGTCATCACCCCACCTCACTCGCTGACAGTGATGCAGGCAGCACCACCCTCCCTTTCTCTAGAGCCTGTGACAAGCGAATGTATGAGGAGTCCCCACTGCAGACAGAAGGGGAACCAGTTGAGTGGACAGCTGCAGAGGAAGCCACCACGCCAGGAGACCCTGGCTTGGGAGGAGTGGGCTGGAGGCCGTGTGGGGTCCTGCCAGCAGCCATGGATGCTAGAAACAGGTGCAACTGGCCTGGTGTTGACACTTGCGTGGAGCTTGGCCAGTGCGTGAGGGCCCTGGAGGCCAGCAGAGGAATCTGAGCTGAGGAACAAAACACAACTACGAGGCCAGCCTCACTTTTCTTGTTGCTGGAACAAAACACCTGACGCCAGCAGCTTGAAGGAGCAGAGGTGCACCGTGGCTCACGTTCTAAGTTTCAGTCCATGTTTGCAGGCTCCAAATAGAAACAGAAGGCAGAGGACACCATGAAAAAAACCAGGGCCTGTCACTTCTGACCAGACCCTACCCCCCAGCCCTGGGCTGGCTCCAACACCCCACAGTGCAGTCACATTCCACCAGCCCTGCCTCTGAGCACACGAGGCTTGGGGAACACTAGTTATGAGTCATAAGTACCAGTATGGAGGACAGATGAAAGTGGGGCTCAGCGGGCCAGTGAGACAGGTGGCAATGGGCAGACTGTGTGAGGAAGACAGAACACAGGCCCTGACACAGCAGTGGGATGCACAAGAGAGAAGCAGGTGGCTGGCAGACTCCATGACCAACAGACACAGAGGGACAGAGGGAAGGACAGCACAGCAGGACTTGGTGCAATAGACTGAAATGATAGCATGAGAAGAAAGGAGATACATGTGGAGGCAGGAAGAGACCCAAATGGTCGGGACCATTTGGTCCATGGTGAGCAGATGCACAGACAGGTGGACATCCGACAGACCATTTGGTCCATGGTGAGCAGATGCACAGACAGGTGGACATC
>NW_004524598.1:23646053-23647449 GCF_000260255.1 Octodon degus
GGTACAGCCAAATGTATCGTTTCCAAGACATAAGCAGAAATATCCTCCGGAGAGAAGGACAACGACCACTGTCATGTCTACAAAGCTTCTGAAACAGAGTCGAGTGCTGTCATATGGGGAACTCTGCATTTTTCTAAAACATGAATGAATTTTAACAAAGCTTTGCTAGAAATGCTGAAATGAGTGGGCAGAACATGCTAATAATCCTTAAGGTTAGAAGAGGAGCCTAAAAAGTGTAAGACTCAAAGGCCGAATGTCAGCTGCAAACAGAACAGCTTCCACAAAACCTGGAGCCAGCCATGAACTATCTCAGCCACTCCGGTGGGCTGGGTGGCCGGCACACCCTGGGCATGAGCAACGACCAGCAGCAAACCTGTAATGAGCCTGGGCAAGGATGACATCACCCAGCCTCCGATTAACACTACATTTGTTCACATATAATTTCCAACATCCAATCAAGAGATCAGGTATTCAAAGAGACAAGACCACTCGATCAAAACAAAGAAAAATAAGGTGCCACAGAAAAACGGCACAGAATGACACAAAAGTTAGAAAAAAAAATTTAATTTATAGCTTTTTCAATATATTCAAAAAGTTAAGTAGATATATAGAAGATTTTTAAACTGAAACTAAGCAAGGGGAAGCAAGCAGCACGCTTGGAAGCCTGAGACAAGAGGATCGCGAGTTCAACGCCAGCCTAGAAAACTTAGGACAACACTGTCTGAAAATAAAAAGGACTTAAATCTTAAAAGCAGCCAGAGGAAAAGAATGACATGCTAAATTCATAAAAATAACAATGTGTTTTTGTCATTGGAAAGACAGTAGGGCAACATATTAAAATACTAAAGAAAAACTTGTCAATCCAGGATTCTTTATCTAGTAAAAATGTCTCCCAAGAACCACAAGATAAAAAGGTTTTCAGGCAGAGAAAAGCTGAGATAATTTTTCAGCATGTACCCTGCAGGAAGGAGGAAAATACTACCTGATGGAAGTCTGAGGAGCCACACAGCATCGAGGAGCCCAACGGGCTCCTGCCCTGGCATGAGTGCGAGGCCTGCTCCTGAGGCTCGAGTCTCGGATTGGGAGGGTTTTCACACACATGGCAATAGTGACGTAAGGCTGTGAGGGAAAAGCAGATAATACAACACGCTAAAGCTGCCGAGACAGAAAGCAACCCAGGGAGAGGGCAGGCAAAGAATGCCACCAAGGATGGAAAACCCACGGAAAGCAGACAGAGCCGAGACATCAAGGGGACACAAGAGCACTGAACACGTATGTGCTCCACAACAGAGTTTCAGAGTGCACGGACAGCAGACCGCACTGGGCAAGTGAGAGCTGGCCGGGCATGGGGCGACTGCGCCTCGCGGATGAAAACAAGGAAGCGTGGCAGAGGTGA
>NW_004524598.1:23647904-23681942 GCF_000260255.1 Octodon degus
CCCCAGGAGTGTGCTGAGGTGACAGGGTGTGGTGGCTCAAGCCTGTAATCCCAGCACTCGGGGAGGCTGAAAACAGGATCACTAGGAGTCTGATTTGTGTAATGAGACCCTGCAGACCCTGTACTAAATACATTTAAAAAAAGAGAAAGAGACACCAAGTGAAGTTTAGAAGATGACAAGAGGACAAGACTGATTACCTTGCTAAGAAACGCTTGCTAATCCAAGACAAAAAGAAGTAGAGCACACATAAATACAGGGTGACAGTTCGTGTAACTAACAGAGATGTCATCTGTCAGATTGCTCATGCCTGCATTGAAGGGAATATGGGAGTCTGTGCAGCACATGCACATGACCTACCAAAACGCGGAGTGAAAGTTGGCCTAACAAATGACGCTGCAGCGTGCTGTACTGGCTGCTGCTGGCCCGCAGGCTTCTCGGCAGGTTTGGCGTGGATAAGTCTATGAAGGCCAGGTGGAGGTGACGAGAGATGAACACAGTGTGGACAGCACTGATGGCAAACCTGGCGCCTTCACCTGCTATTTGGTTGCAGACCTTGCCAGAACTACAGCCGGCAGTAAAGCTTTTGGAGCCCAAAAGGGTGCTGTGGACGGAGGCTTGTCTATCCCTCACAGCACCAGATGACTCCCTGGCTGTGATTCTGAAAGCAGGGAGTTCAGTGCAGAAGTACATCGGAAGCACATCATGGGTCGGAATGCCACAGATTACATGCGCTCTCTAAGGGAAGAAGATAAAGATGCTTACAAGAAACAGTTCTCTCAGTACATAAAGAACAGTGAGACTCCAGAAACGATGAAGGAGATGTTTAAGAAAGCTTGTGCTGCTACATGAGAGAACCCAGTCAATGAAAACAAGCCAAAGAAAGAAGTTAAAAAGAAGAGGTGAAACCACCCTGGGCTGGTGAGATGGCTCAGTGGTCTAAAGCACCTACTTAGAACAAGCTTAGCAAAGCACAGGGACCGCGGTTCAATCCCCCAGCACCACATGCCAGCCAGGCCCGCCCCCTGGTGGGCTGAGCTGACCCCCCCCACACACACACACATAAATAAAATTTTTTAAAAAAGAAAGAAACCATCCCAAAATGTCCCCTGCCCAGAAGAAAGATCAGGTAGCTCAAAAGAAGGCAAGCTTCCTCAGAATTCAGGAGCAGGCTCCTGAGAGTAAAACCAAATTTCTGTGAAGATTTTTCAGATAAAGACCAATAAACTTATTCATCAAGCAAAAAAGGGGGGATTTGAAGACATGGCAAAGGCAGAAAATAAGAACGTCATAAGAGAAATGAAAGCTTACGTTCCTCCCAAAGAAGAAAATAAAAACAGAAGAGCAAGGATCCCAGGGCACCCAAGAGGCCTCTTCAGCCTTCTTCTTGTTCTATTCTGAGTATCACCCAAAAACTCAAAGGAGAACATCCTGGCCTCTCCACCAGTGATGTCGCAAACAAACAGGGAGAAATGCGGAACAGTACTGCAGCAGATGACAAGCCAAGCTGAGGGAAAAGCTTGGAAAGGACACCACTGCCTGCTGGGCTAAAGAAAACCTGATGCAGTGAAAAAAGGGGTGGTCAAGGCCATACTGTCTCTCAAGTAAATGTTAAAAAAAGGTAATAAATAAAAACAAGAGATAAGACAAAAATGTCATAGAACTGTCCTGCTACCACATTATATATGGTTAGATTTCTAAATTTCTATGTAAAAATATATAATTGTTTATTCTTATTTTTAAAATATTTTTTATTTTTTAATTTTTTTCTTCATATTCTGTAAGAATTTAAAGTTTAATATATCAATACTTGGTGGAAAATATCTATTCCATGTTATGTCTAAGATGTTTGATATTCAGACAGATAGTGAGGTTAAGCTCAACTGCCTATGTTATAGGGTAATCATATCATTAAGCTTCTCTTCTGGATGGCTAACAACTTAAGTTTGCAGACCAAAAATTAGAGAAAAAGGGCTTTAAGGCCAGCCAACATTTTGGTCCTGGCCTTTCAAGGTCAGTCAAGACTCAGGACATAGGAGAACCTGTACTGTAACATCCTGTAACTCAGTTGTGTCCCAAATTTACTGATCAAGGAGATTATGGGGCCACAGAGGAAAGTGATTGACAATGTATAATGCACCTAAGGAGAGTCACCTAGAAAGAAAACATTCTCTCAGGCTTTCACAGAGAGCAAATTGGTCAAGCAATGGCCGTGACTCATCCACATGGCTGACACTGACAAAGGTTCTACAAACTGCGGTACTGGGTTTCAGGGTAAATCCTGAGGGTATTTGACAGACCTTGTCAGATACAAAAGTTACATTTCTTGCTATATAGGTCTTGCTTTATCTTGGTCTTAACCATCCAGCAGAAAAGTATAAAAATGAGATATAAAAAGTAAAGCCTTATTAATCTACTGAGCTGTAAAAGGCTCAAGTCAACAACTTCTGACATTGCCAGTCCTATGGATAACCCACTACTATAATGGACTACTGGACTATATTGGTTTATTTTGCTGAATTCACACACCTACAATATTTAAATGGCAATGGAATACCCATCTCTGACAAAACTAAACAAAAAGGGGGATACAAATGAAGGACCATTTTGTATCTGTATATACAAAATAAGATAGGTATACAGCTACTTTCTCTTAATTCAATGAGAAGAAAGATTTTTACTAATAGTGTTTGCACAGGATACCATGTCTGCATCTTGTACTATGAATAGCCACTAGGAAGACAACAATATGCAATGTATTAATTACTGAAATTGTCCTACTAATCAGTTTTGAAACTGTCTCATTGCTATTTATTTCTCAATAACATTAATTTTTTAAAAAGACACCATATTGAATTTCAAAACAAAAAAGCAAGAAAAAGAAGGGGAGGAGGAGGTAGAGGACGAGGAAGATGAAGAGGAGGAGGATAATGAATAAGTTGGTTCTAGCACATTTTTTTCCTGTTTATAAGTGATTTAACCTCCCTCTACACAACTCACTACTTTTAAAGAAAAAATTGAAATGTAAGGCTGTATAAGATTTGTTTTTAAACTGTACAATGTCTAAGTGACACACTACAGAATGTGTCTTTAGCTCTGTCCTGGTATTTTCAATAGCCACTAACCTCGCCTGGTACTGTATGGGGGCTGTAAATTGGCACAAAAAAAGTAAAGCAGGTTCTTGCTGGTGTGCAGCACAAATTAGTTATATATGGGGATGGTAGTTTTTCATCTTCAGCTGTCTCTGATGAAGCTTATGGGAAATAATTATTGTTCTGTTAACTGAATACCATTCTGTAATCGCAAAAACAAAAAGTTGCAACTGTTTTGTTTACATTCTGAATGCTTCTAAGTAAATACAACTTTATTAGTATTGTTGTCCTTTCTGTAGGACTGAAATGTTTCTTCTTGAAAGGAAGCTAGTTTGCTTTTGCCCATTTTGAATCACATGAATCATTAGTGTCTATCTTTTCATACAGCCAGTGGGTGCCAGGCTTCTGTCTGCACACCCTGCAGGTCGTGGTGGGTAATAAAAGCCACCTGAGAACATTTTCATCCATAAAACTCCAAGATCTCACTCACTGATAAAGAACTTCACATGGCCCTTTGTAAGGAGTAATTAGTTCTGCTCATAGACAGCACGAGGTGATTAGAATCCGGCAATCTGAAAGGCTGTCCTTGAAGGGCTAGTAGAAGAAGGATGCTCTGACCTTCACATGAGGAGTCCAGCTCCCACTGCCATGTGCCCCCATTAGAGGAGGCCGGAGACTGCATCCCCAAAAGTGTGGGCTCAAAATGCAAGATTGTCAAGCGTCTGGCCAGCACTCACAGCAAGGACAGCGCAAGTGCTGGCTGCCTGGGCCCGTTTGTCTAAATACGGACTACTCAGGAAGCTGGACTCTGGTGAAAGTGTTGAAGGTGGCCACAAATTAGAAGAGGACAGATTTTCTACACTGGGATCTCCCATTTAGACATGAGAAAAAAAAATACGAGCTTCACATCTTAGTATGAATTTCCCAGTTTATTTGAGTCTTTCTTTACAAAACTCTCTGGGGTCATGTTTATCTGCTCAGCAGTTTAGGGACAAATTTGGCAATTTTTGTGGGCTTTGAGATTTTCATTTTTAAAGTGTCAGTGTTTTAAAATAGAGTTCGTGATTTTGTGATACTTTTGTGGTAGAGTGCTGTTTTGTTATATAATTTTAACTTGGATTCTTTCCATTTACATTTGTTTCTGTAACTTTAGGAGGAATCCTGAGCATCTGAGTCCCAGACGATACCAATAAGCTAATGGCAGAGGGTTTAAATACTTTTAAAAATGCATGGAACAAAATCTTAGGACAACAGAAACTGACTAATTCACAAAGTCACAAATTTAAATGCATCTCTCTCAAGCCAGGCACGATAATGTATGCCTATGATCCCGGCGCTGAGGCGGCTGAGGCCGAAGCCACACCATGAGTTCAAGGCCAGCCTGCACCACATAATAAGACCCTGTCTCAATAAACAAACAAATCTCAGTAATTGATAGAATAAATGGACATAAAATCAACAAGAATATAGGAGACCTGAGGAACAGTTAGTGTGAGCCACCCGATACTTATAAAGCAAAGGACACAAACATAAAAATCCACATCCATTTGACCGGTAATAGCTCAAAACTAAATATAACCTCAATACCCACCAATAAGAAAATTTATTTTTTTTTTTTTTTTATTTTTTTTTTTTTTTTTTTTTGCGGAACCGGGGATTGAACTCAGATCCTTGCGTTTGCTGGTCAAGCGCTTATCCTACTGAGCCATCTCCCCGGCCCTCCAATAAGAAAATGAATAATGAGATATATCATATCATAGAATGGGATGGCCCTCCAGAGTAAAAACTACAACAACAAAAAGAAAGGATCTGCTGATAAATGCAACAACATGGGTGATGTCGCCACTGTGTGAGAAGCTGATGTAGCAAATAAGATCCAAATGATGCACGACAGATATTCAGAGGTGGGAAGAAACTTCAAAAAGGAGGAGAACCTGGGATGGGAAATGAAGAAAAGAAGGAAGGGAAAAGCAAAAATTAAAAAAATATATATATACATATATATATACACACATATACATATATATTAGTTAACATAGTTATACTACTAATTTCTCTTAGTTCATTGAAATGAGAGGTCTGTGCTAACATTGTTTGGACAATTACATGCTGATATCATGTACTTTAAGTAACTAATTTGAAGATTAAAATATGCAAGGTGTTAACCTTTGTTACCCTCCTAGTCTCTTTTAACATTAAAAAAAGATGATGTAAATCTCAAAATAATAATTCTGAAATTGCAATCTAAACTGACAGGAAGTTTTCATTATTTATAACACATTGAAAAACTTCTTCAAGTCAACAGGAAAAGTACAGATGTTCAGTAGGAAAATGACAAGAGACACCAGCAACATACACATGACAAAAGCAAATATCTAAATGGCCAGTAGCTATGCAAAAGGGTGGGGAATCTCACTCACCATCAAGTATTAAGAAACTGCAAAGGTCAGTCAGGTAGCATGAGCTTCCCCTGCCCACCAACACAACTCAAATGAAAGGGCTCAGTGCCAGCAAGGTTGAGAGGCACGACGCTCTACCTACCATCTGTACAACTCAACTGGCACCATCCCTGGCAGACCTGCTTGGCACTGCCTACTACTGGAGAACACCCCTGAAACTCAGCAATAGCACGTGTCCATACACCATGAGATATGCAAAGGAATATATGTAGCAACCACAGAATGGAATCTAAATGTCTCCTGCCATTAGGACAGACAGACTCAGGTCTATTCCAAGAATGTACTATGCAGCAGTGACAAAGAAGCGACATGAGCCTTGTGAACACAACACTGGGTGTGAGAGGCCCCAGCTGGAAATGTGCAAGGCGCACAACCCCACTTACACACTGCTCAGCAAGAGCACCCTGGAAGTCAGGATGGGGCCACCCGGGGTGCGAGGCAAGGAGCCAGGCCTGGGCTGTGGCCAGCGTGCACTGCATGAAGAGGTCTTTCTCTTAAATGCTCTGCTTCACTGCAGAGAAGGGCAACGTGGAGATGGAAATGGGGAAGTCTTGACTGTGTTACGATAAAACTTCTCTTGCTCACGCTCTTATCAGAGATCTTTTTAAGTACAGAAATTCCAGGAAGTTTATTTTCTAAAGCTAAGAACTTAAAACACTTCAGTGGGGCAATCTGTTAGCAGGCAGTACTTATAAAGATGAGAACTTAATGTAACGGTGTTATCACCACTTTTCTCCCATAGTTGGCAGCTGAATCCACAGAAGGAATGCTGCCTAAAGAGCATCATAGCAATGCAGACAGGGCAGAGCCTTGTCGCAGAAATGCAGACGGGGAGAGCTTCACGCCCCACAGCCTGGTAGCTACCTGGCGTGAAGGAGCCCTGCAGTCCCACAGGCCAAGCTGGCTTCCACCTACAGGAAAGGCGCAGAACTGTGCACTGCACGCCAGCTGCACGTGAGAAGCACATGCCTTGGAGTCGACCACGTATTTTTCTGTCACTATGTCCCCCTCACAGCCACCAGTGGAGGCAATCTCCAGGGGTTCTTCCATCTTCAATCTGCAAACATAAAGTACACATATGATGACTATAGTTGTGACATTTATTGCAGATAAACAGCCACTAGTTACCTCCACTCCCATCAGGGATTCAGCCCCAGGTAGAACACTCTACAGGCCTTGTCTGGCCTGGCATGAGCCCTCCTTGTGAAGTGAGAACCGAACTCACAGGCAAGGCCTGCACCAGCCCTGCTGGGTGTAAGGAATACAGTGCTCAAAATTCTGCTCCTGACACCAACTACTCTGCCAAAGCTAGAGTTCATTTCACCACAGTAGGGCACCTGCAGTTAAGCTGCAAGGGGGGCCAGGCTATTGCTTACAGCCAGTCTGGCATGTTCTAGAATTTCATAGCATTCTCTGCCATAAAGTTAGGTTACCCTCAGCATTATAACCAAGGGTACACTGGCTATGTCTTCACAGCATAAATAAAAATCAAAAATAATGAATGAACAAACATAAAGAAAGACTGATCCAGACTTTTCCCTTTTCATTCTTAGTTCTTTCATAAACATAATAACTTCAGACACATGAACCCTGACCCAGGAGTCTTGCCCCAACTCACTGCAGGACCCAAGAATTTGAGACATGGCTAGAATTCTCCTAGAAAAGTAGGTGTTATGGGTTCTCAACATAGAAACCAGACCAGAGTCTAAATTTAAAATTTAAATATAAGCCCTCATTACCTGGCCTGGGACCGCTTGACCATATTCATGCAGAAGACAAAACGGCGATGAACCTTAAAAGTATGAAGGTTTTAAGGCTAAAAACCACATGCTGTTTGGCAAACAACCTTGTCATTTTTTACAGCCTAGAACAAGCAGACCTTAACTTTGACTTGTTGTGCAAGCACATGTTTTACCTGTTGTTGGCTTTTCTAAGGTACATTGTGCCTCCTTGTGGTTCCACAAGGAAGTAAAGTCACAGAGAGATAAGCACAATAAATTATTTATGTATTACTTGACTTGGTAACTCATCACAGTAGGAATACAGACCCAACTTTCTGGCCATCATATTGGTGGCCGAGATGTCAGGCAGGGTGCCAGGCCTTTCCTGCCTGACCACCACACTGGTCACCATGCTCCTGCCACAGGTATCAGACTCCCTCCACATACCTGCTGAGAAACTAAGCATTTGCTGAGCACGCTGGATGAACACCTGCCAAGCACACCTGCTAAGTACCTGCTGCAAAGCTGCTAAGCCATCTGGAACTAGTAGATAAGGCATTCAGAGAGTGTGATGCTGGGGTTAAAGAAACAGCAGCCCATGCAGCTTACCCAGCTAATTTTAGGGGGTCGCAGACAAGGAGAACTGGTTGGCCAGTTGCTATACAGAGGAAGGCTCCGTGAACAGAACGGCCCCAGTGCTCAGAGGCCAGGCAGCATCACCCAGCAGTGTGGCCCAGTGATATCCCTGTGCCTCCACAAAGCACTGGGCCTCAAACGATGGTGACACCTGAGCCTCCAAGCTGATCACACACGCTCCCGGACCATATACCAGTATGTCCAGTGTCCAAGGGCTACAGAACCCATTGCACCTGGAGCAACATCACTTCAAAAAAATTCACTAAGAAGGGAATCAAGATAAAAAGGGAGGCTTTCTTTCAGTGAAGAACTTCTAAAAGTGCACCCAAAGGCATGTAAATTCTCAGCCAGGTGTGGTGGTGCATACCTATCATCCCAACCACTCAGAAGACTGAGACAAAAAGATCACAAGTTTGAGACCAGCCTGGGCAACTGTGAAACCTCATCTCAATATTTCTTCCTTCCTTCCTTCCTTCCTTCCTTCCTTCCTTCCTTCCTTCCTTTCTTTCTTTCTTTCTTTTTTTTTTTTTTTTTTCCAGAACCAGGGATTGAACTCAGACCCTTGTGCTTGCCAGGGAAGCGCTTATTCCACTGAGCCATCTCCCCGGCCCCTCAATATTTCTTAAAAAATAAAAAATAAAAATTATAGTGTGGTGGATTGAGTACTGATAGTCAACCTGTAATGGCCAGCTGAACTGAACCAGCATCATGCTGGGTGTGGGAGCCCACCTGAGGATTCTGGCCAACAACATGAAACACAGAGCTAAAGAAAAACACAAAAAGAGAAACTGTTAGGAAAACTGTTTTGGAGGCTGTTGGGAGCTGTTGGTTTTCTCAGAGAAGCTTGTCATGTTGGGGCTTTTTTTTTTTTCCAGAACCAGGGATTAAACTCAGGACCTTCATTATGCATGTCCACAACACACTAGAACTTTATGCAATATCCTATCTTCAAACTGTTAGAAGTGCTGGTCATTTATTTGCCATTCCAGTATTTATCTTACGTTTTACTCTTAGTACTTCTTTGCTCTCATGAAAACTTTTCCTTAGTTCAACTGTTTCAAAACATTTTATTTTTAATTAGTATTTAATTTTCTGAATATTGCTTAATCTTAATTTTTGTTCTAAGATTTATACTATATCTTTGACTTACAATTTATTTGAAAGACATTGTATAATATCTTCTAGTATTAGAAACTTTAAAAAGTATATTTCCATCTTCTGTTGACTTTATATTACTTCTTCCCTGTCTTTTATACATACATACACACATATATATGGAAAAAAAATACATGTATAACCCACCATAAGATCGGTACTGTTAGAATCCCAGGTGACCGAGGTGCAGGGCGATGGGGACAGGGAGGACCTAACCTTACTCCTTCAAGAATTCCAGTCTCACCTTGGGGCCCTGAACCCGCCTTGAGGCGTAGAAGTTTTTGTTTGATCTGGTGATGCTGGAACGGAACCAGGGCTGGTGCCTGTGGGGCTGTCGCTCTATGAGGAGCCACATCCCCAGCCCCTCAGGCCCGAGGTTTAGGTCAGAGTCCCTGGACCTAACCACCTACCTCGGCCAGGCCCACCCTCCCTCGCCTGCCCCTTGACCTGGGCCCGGAGCCTCAGCAGCCCGGAGGTCCCAGCACCGCCACTGCCCTGCCATGCTGCGCCGGCTGCCCGCCAGGCTGTGGAGTGGGACTGCGGGGACTCAGTCCTGGAGAAACAGCAGTCAGATGCCCTCCTGTGCCTTATCCAGAAACTGGACCATATTGTGATGACAGTGAAGAGCACAGAGGATACCGCCATGTTCTACTCCAAGGTCCTATGCGTGGAAGTGACAACATTCAAGGGAAATCGGAAAGCACTATGTTTGGGAGACCAGAAATTTAACCTCCATGAGATGGGAAAGGAATTTGAACCCAAAGCCATCCACCCGTTGCCTGGCTCCCTGGACATCTGCCTGATTACAGAGGCACCTCTGGAGGAGATGATCCAGCGCCTCACAGCTTTTGATGTCCCCATTGAGGAGGGCCCAGTCCCCAGGACAGGGGCAAAAGGGCCGATTATGTCCACCTACTTCCAAGACGCAGACAGAAACGTGATTGAGGTGTCCAACTACATCTCCTGATTGCCACCACCCTGTTTCCCTCACGCAGGTTTGAGAACAAACCTGTCCTCTAGAGGGCAGCATCCAAGCCACACAATAAATGGAGTGTCTTCCCCAGTGCGCTCAAAAAAAAAAAAAAATGGTACTGTTTCATAGAAATCTGCAATGACCTTTAAATAAGGGTTCATCTAATATATCTTTTATATAGTCCTGCATAACTATCATATTGAGAGCTCTCTATTGTTCATCCAGGAGCATACTGCAACTTCTCTTGCCTTTTGAATTATGCTCTTTGTTATTTCCTATATGCTACTTCTGGAGGTATTAAAATATTTCAAGTTTGTAAAAAATAAAAATAAAATAAAAAGAATAAACTCAGGCCCTTGCGCTTGCAGGTAGGCCCTTATTCTACTGAGCTATCTCCCCGGCCCAGGGCTTTTTTCATGAATTTCACTGCTCTCATAGTCAAAGGAGCGCAGGACGTTGTTGCTGCTGAGAATGCCTACATTCATCTGAGGGGGGCTCTGGCCCTCACCTTGAGCACTGCTACCTGGCTCCATACAGCCTCCCCCGGCCAAATGTTTCCTATCACCTTACTGGCTCTTTACTCTTAATTTCAAACATAGATCTCACCAAAAGCTCTCAATAGTAGCCATGCCACCTTCCCAACAGTAGATTGCTCTGAAATTTTTCTTTTGCTACCTAGGAAATATCTCTAAACACAAGCAAAATGCAAACTAAATTTCTGCCAATGCACAATAAACCACCTGAGTCCAGCAGGCAATGTAGTTCTCAGTTGAAGCCTCCTGAGTTTCACCTTAACCAGCAGCATTTCTGTTATTACTGTGATTTTCCAGGCTCCATCCAGAGTCTCCAATATAGTTTACCGCATACCGGGGCTGCCTCTTTGGCCAGTCTCTCAAAACCTTTCCAAATTAATTCCAAAGGCCCTTAAGTCCCATGGCCAGGCAACAGCACAACAATAACCCTACTCTTGGTACCAAGTTTTTGTAGTTTGGGGTTTTGCAAGGGAAACAATACAATATGGGACATATATTTTGTAAGATCATTTTACAATGAATCACCCAAAGAAACATATACAGAGTTCTGGAAATCTGTCCACACACTAAAGAACCAAGACTCCAGCTGAGGGCCTAAATCTCACAGTAATGACTTGCTTGAGTTTACTGAAGACCTAGAACTCATGACGATGCCTCGCATGAGTCCAACTGGAGGCCTAGATCCCATGATAGTAACTCATGCAGGCATGTTTCATAGATCTGTGCTGGGAAGGCCCAAAGTCAGTGGTGGAAGCTAGAAAGTCTGTGCCAGTGGGATGAAGGACCTGTGCCAGCGGGCTGAGGGGTCTGTAGTGGGGCCAGGAGGCAACACTGAAGGTAAAAACCAGAGCTCCCCTCAAAAATCTCACAGCTGGATGTGAGGGCGATCTGGCTGCGCCATGTCACCCCGCTGATCTCCAGGGTTGATTTGGCTAATCTGGCTGGCTAGGCGGGTGTCCCCTTCCTCCCTCAACGATCCATGTGCGTCCCTCCTGAAGCTGCACATTGAAAGAGGATGACCACCCCTGATAGAGGAGGACGGTCCCTCAGTCAAGGGTATACAAGTAGCTGTACTCCCCTGCTAGAACCTCTAAACAAGCACTCGAGAATATCACAGCCATCCTCAACAACAGTGAGGTCCCAAGCTCCTCCACTGATAAAAACAGCTGAGTTCCCCACAGAAAAGCCAATGCGACACGCTTCATGCAACTCAGCTGTGCACCATCTCCCCCTCCAGAGCGAGAAAGCAATGCTCAAAGTGAGGACCAGGGCTCCTCTAAAGCAGACCAAGGCCATTCTCAGGGACAGGTCCTGAGCTCCTTCAGCCATGAAACAGCCGAGTTCATCAGGAAAGCCAGAATGACAAACATCTCCACGAGAACCAACAGCTCCCAATAGCTTCCAGCAGCCCCGACAGCTTCTCCAGCCTCCCACTTATTTTCCTTCTCCCCAGTTCTCCCTCTTATGCTGCTGGCAACACTCCTCAGGTGGCCCTCTCACACCAGCACCATGCTGGCTCAGTTCAGGCTGCTGTTACATGTTGACCACCAGTTTCTAATCCACCCCAACCCATCCCTGGTCAACTTGATAACTAATGATACCCATTTCCTTAAATCATAGACTTTAGTGGCAGATTTATAGAAATTTAACATATCTTGGTCTATCAGATTTCCATTAAGATGACAATTACTTATACACAATTTTTGTATTTATTTCTGCACCAAAAAGCACAATATTTAAAGAGTGACTATCTTGGTTATTTTTCTCTAGTTGCTGGTACAAAATGCCTGACACCCAGAAGAATTAAGGAAGGAAAGGTTTATTTAGCTCAGTTTGTGGAGGTTTCAGCCCATACCGGGCTGGCTCCAAAGCGGAGCAGCACATGGCAGAGGACAACAGATCGTGGTGGTGGACAATGGAACACAGCAAGAGCAAAAAGGGAGGAGAAGCGGTGGCAGCAGAGGGCAGGCCTCTCTCCCTTCCCTGTCCTGCGTTCAAGCTGGCGGCCCCAAGGCAGAGGTAATACTGCCACACAAAATCCCAACAGGATTCACAGCCATCATACCAGCCTTGGATCACAAACTAATCACAAACTCTAGAAGCCTGTCCCAATGACTGCATGAGGCTTTTGAGGGGCCAGCTAGACACAAGCCATAATAGTGACCAAAGTTTAAGGTTAAAACATACTACTTTAAGTAATTAACCTGATTGCAAACATATGTAAAATACTGTTCCCTCTGCAAAACCCCAAACTACGCCACACAGATTACACATGACCTACACCTTGGACACATTCTCACGCTCCGCACTTAAGTCAGGCTGCAAGTCACCTGGAGTGCTTCTTAGGTCAACCTTTCTTGAAGTTCACATTCACTGCGCATTCAAGAGCATTAGATGGAAGGCCTGGCATGGAGTCACAGAAGGCTAGGAGGAGGCCGCGAGGGCCTGGTGATTAGGGTCTGCTGTGTCTGAGCTGTCAGGAAAGCTTCTCTAGATGGGGCACTGTAAGACCTGCGCATACCACACAATGGCACGAGCACCTCAGTGAAAGCAGACGTAGGTCTGGTCTCCTCCCGGATGGCAACCCACACACTGGATGCATGCGGTCACCCAAGTCAAGAACTCAGGATGGGCCCAGCTGTGGTCAAGGGCAATTCATACAGCAGCAAAGGCCTGCATCACTTTCTTACATGAACTTCAGTGCTTCTCTTATATGTAAGGGAAACATAACTGAAAAGGGTTAAGTGTAACTAGGATCTCAACTGGTTGTTCTGTTAACAAATGAAGCAACAAAAAAAGTTTCTTAGAAAACCACTGATTTTCTCAGTCATCTCTGTAACTAACCACCTAGCAGGAATATCATGATTTTCCAGATTTTCTTCCACCAAAAAACATGGGGGGAAGCACTTCATGTGGGTATCCAGGGCTTGGCCCCAAACACCTCCAGATGTCTGCGAGAGCCCCAAAGGGACATCAGGATTCAGCTGCCAGTAAGAGCAGACTAAGCCTGTGTCTTGAGTGTCTCATTGCTGGGACAAAACACCCAGGGCTCACGAGTCAAAGTAAGAAAAGTTGCCTTGGGCTCATAGTTTATAGAGGTTTCAGTCACCAAGTTCCAAGGCAGGGCGGCAAGCAGAGGAGCACAGGCGAGAGAAAGGCCCCACCCACGTGTGTGAGAGGCGTTGGGAGACACTAGAGATGCGACACAGCAGGCGGCTACCATTAGTTCCATCCAATCGCAGTTAATGGCCATCAGGAAGACAAGTATGTTAAAAGAAAAACACAGGGTTGAGGACAAGACAAGAAAGGGTAACGGAGGAGGTGTCAGCCCAAGCTGAGGAGACACAAGCTGGTAAGGTCCCAATGCACTCTCAAGGGAACCATCAGGCCAAAAACTGCAGAACAGAGAAGGCACACAGACAGCGCTCCAGGGAGCAGTCCCAGCCCTGGGACTGTGGCTCCAGGAAATGGGCTGCAGCAGCACTTAGGACGTGTCCTTATCGGCCACATCAGATGGGGTTGTGGCAGGAAAACTGCCAAAAGTAAGCCAACAGCTCAGGAAATACTGCCCTGAGATAAAATTTAGGCTCCACTGGGAAAGCTCTTCCAGCTCCGCCCAGAGGCTTTGAGAGCTACTCTGGACCATCCTCTACAGCGCCCCCTACCGGAAAGAGAACCTGTTGCAGTAACCTGGTGACATTCCCTGCGGCACACTGGGGAAGGAGCCAGCAGCCTGTCTTCTTGCTTGGGACGATGAGGCACCACATCTAGACCCAGGAGAACTGTACAATGAAGGAAGAGGTGCCCCCCAGGAGGGGCACCCTATCAGCTGTGTCCCTTTGTGTTTGTTTGGCCACCAGAAGAAAGACTTCATTTTTCACCAAACCTTCCCCGTCCTTGGGGACACAGAACCAAGTGTGTCCCTTGCAGTTAGGTGGCACCACATGACAGTTCTGGCCAGAGCAGCCAGAGAGGTAACATGTGGGCCTGAGTGATGCACACACTTACAAGCCTGGCCCAGAAAGCTCCTGCATATGTGACTGTTCTTTTTCTGTAACCACTAGCTAAGCGGAGAGCCTTTGGAGGGCCCAAGGAAGATGGACAGTGGAGGGAAGAGGTCTGGATTAGGTAGGATTCCCTAGAAGAGAATCAATAAAAACTCCATGTTATATATAACTATGCAAGGGGATTTATTAGGTGGGCTTACAGCGTCACAGGCAGAAGTGTCTACATGGCCAGCTGAATGCTGGAGACCCAGAGGATCCAGTAGCGGCTCAGCTATGATATGGAAGCCACAGAACAAGTGGAATCAAAAATGCAACAGCAGGGCCAGCCAAACAGCTCACTGGATTAAAGCGCCTGCTTGGCAAACACAGGGGCCAGGAGTTCGATCCCCTGGCCTGCCCTGCCAGCTCTCCCCCACCCCCAACCCCCGCGCAGGGCACACTGAGATGGTAATTGAGACTGGGTATGGTGGCACATGCCTGTAATCCCAACACTTAGGAGGCTGTAAACAGGAGCATCACTACAAGTCCAATCCATGCAGTACGACCCTGTACACCCTGTCCTAAATACAAAAAAAAATAAATAAATAAAATGTAACAACAGTCCAAGGTCAAAGGCCTGGAAGCTCACTGCAGGGTCACAGATGCGAGTCTATACTGGAAGGATGAAGAATCCACTCATCTGGAGATGATCATCTACAAGTGGAGGAGGAAGGGCCTGCACATTTAGAAATCCTGCAGTTCTTCAAAACACACGTGCTTCCTCCTTCTTTCCCTTTTGATACTTGCTCTGCCTACAAGCCCACTGACGGGCACCATCCACAACCTGGAGCCGTCCCTCCTCCATTTACTGGCCTACACCATAGTCAGTCATCCCAACACACCTAAGTCTGTGCTTTATTAATTTGTTAGATGTTTTCATTCCAGAGATGCTGACACATCCCAACCTGTGGTCACAGCTTGCAGAGACCTGCCTAAGAGAAAGCTCTGATAGGAACAGCCACAGGAGGCCTTGCGACCGAGGCCTGTCTGCTTATTCTGCTGCGGTCAGTTGATACACCATTTACATTACTTTTACCAATATAGTTTCATCTTCTTTTTCAATTACAAAAAAAATTCAGGGGCTGGGGTGATGGCTCAGTAGAATAAGCGCTTGCCTGGCAAGCGCAAGGGCCTGAGTTCAATCCCCGGTAAAAAAAAAAAAAAAAAAAAAAAGGAAATGCAGAGTAAAACATTTAAACAATGCAGGTACAATAAAATTGAATTTGCCATCCCTATTTCCTCCCCCTACTATACTTTCCTTGGGGACAAGTCATGTAACAGGAATTCCCCACAAACATCCCATGTATGCATATGAATAGGAGCAAGTTTTACAGCAGACATTAATTTATTTTCTAGGAGACTATACTTTATCTGAGGCTGGGTGGATTAAGTCACTTTCACTTTCTAAAACAAAATACCTTACAACTTGGATTAAAGCGCCTGCTTAGGCAGACGCAGCAGCCAGGGTTTGATTCCCAGCATGCTGTGTGGGCTCTGCCCACAGGATGTGCTGAGACAGCCATTGAGACTGGGCGTGGTGGCACATGCCTGTAATCCCAGCTCTTGGGAGACTGAACATGGGCAGATCACTACCATAGTGAGACCCCAGAGACCCTGTAGACCCTGTACTAAAATACAAAAAAAAAAAAAAAAAAAAAAAAAAAAAAACACCTCACAACCACAAATTAGAGGAGGGTACGTTTACACTGACTCGCAGTTTCAGAGGGCTAAGTCCACATCCAGTTGGCTGCAAGGGACAAACATCCTGGCAGAGTGACACAGCAGAAGGAAAGTGTCCACCCTGTGGCAGCCAGAAGCAAGAAAATACAGAAGGAACCAAGGACAAAATCAGAAGCTTCCAGAGCCCACCTCCTACAAGCATCCTCGGCTATGAGCTCTTCAGTGGAGTGATCCATTCATGAGCAGAGCACATCTACGATCCAGTCATCCTAGAGAGCCCCACCTCGGAACCTATGAGACTTGGGGGGACACTTCAGGTCTAAATTGTAACCCAGATAAACATTTCCAGAAAATGTAGTGAGGAGTAAAAAACTTAATTTTTAAATTTAAGCCAGCAAACAAAAGCAGTCACATCAGGAAAACTGGAAACTATATATTTACTAGCCTCTAATGAAGATAGAAATAGTTCATACTAATTGTAGAAAATTAGAAAATACAGTAAAACAATTGCTCTCAAAAAAGGGGGGGGGCACCAGGGAGATGGCTCAGTAGAATAAGCACTTCCCTGGCTGGCAAGCGCAAGGACCTGAGTTCAATCCCCGGTTCCAAAAAAAAAAAAAAAAAAACTTCCCTGGCAAGTGCAAGCGCCTGAGTTCAATCCCTGGTTCTGCCAAAAAATAAATAAATAAATAAATAAAACAATTGCTCTCTATTATTCAATGGGCACCAACATTAAAACCTTACACATTTCATTGTTTTTTTCCTATGTATATGTTTATGTATGTTTTTAAAAATAAAATTATTTTCTTCTGATTAAAAAGAACAAAACATTTCCCTCTTAGTGCTAAGCAGGCCAGAAGCATGACATTATATTTGTGAGTCAGGAAAATATAATCAGGCAATTCAAAAGCACGCTGCACTCCCATAGTAAAATGACAACACCAGAAAGTATTCCTGAAGGTTGGGTGGGGTAGAGACACCTCAGTGGAAGTGTTTAGCATGTGTGGAGCCCTGACTTTAATCCCCAATACTGAAGGAAGAAAAAAGGTTGAAGGTTTACTTAGAGCAAAGTAAAACTCTCTGCACTAGCCAGGAGCCGGACAAGGCTTCCGGTGCTAGCCACTCTAAAGACAGAATTAAATACGAAGGATGCAACTATGAATTGAGTAACAGCTGCAAGAGATGTGCGGATGCAGCCAGGTTGCACCCCAGGTCACTACAGCTTTAAGTTCTCTTCTAAACTATTAGTATCTTAAAGGTACTGGTACTCTTGCACCCGCCTGCAAAGTAACCTCAAATATTTTGGAAGGATGAAGCAGAAGGATTGCAAATTTGAGCCCAGCCTGGGCAACTTAGCAACATCTGGAGACTCTGTCTCAAAATAAAAATAGAGAAAAAAGGCGGGGACTGCAGCACCATGTGAAGGCCCTGGGTTCATTTATATTTAGACTTTTTTTTTTTTTTTTTTTTTTTTAACCAGGGATTGAACTCAGGCCCTTGTGATTTATTAAATTTTGTAGAACCGGGGAACACAGGCCATCGCGCTTGCCAGGCAAGCACTTATTCCACTAAGCCATCTCCCCGGCCCCTTATATTTAGATTTTTTTTTAAAAAAATTAAAACGAGGAGCTGGAGAGATGGCTCAGTGGTCTAAAGCACCTACTTGGAACAAGCTTGGCAAAGCACAGGGACCACGGTTCGATCCCCCAGCACCACATGCCAGCCAGCCGCGCCCCCTGGTGGGTTGAGCAGGCCACACCCACACAATAAATGTTAAAAACAAACAAAACAAAACAAAAAAAAAAAAAAAAAACGACTTTTTTTACCCAGCTGAGGACAGCCTAAATTACAGACTTTTGATTCTCAAATTAGTCATTTTCACTTTTGTGCCACAATGACAGGTCACAAGAGGCCCTGATCAGCATTATGTCCCATCTCAAATTTGCATGATGAACCTGTCCCCTAACTGGTCTGCGGGCGGTCTTCGGGAGGTGAGTGGGTCGCGAAGGTGGAGGGCTCCTGGACGGGCTTCATGCCCTTACCAAAGAGCTCTCAAAGCGCAAGGGATCCTTCTGCCACCGGAGTACACTGAGAAGACAGTCATCCAGTTATGAGCAAGATTTGAAGCCTTGCCAGACACCAAAACCACCTTGACTTGGATTCCTGGCCTCCAAAACTGTGAAAAATCAATTTGTTTATAAAGCAGCCAATCGATAGTATACTGCAGCATCTGACTAGATTAACCTAAGGAAAAACCATTTACTACCACTAACAGCTAGGGCGCTGAAGTTTAAAATTATTTCTTTTTGTAATGACCTGATGCACATTCAAGAGTATCCCTCTTGTTGTATCCACTCTCCTGTACTCCAAGCTGATACACTTTCTCAATACAGAAAGAAAATGAGCAGTTCCTGCTTGGGACTGCTAGCGCTTCAACCCAGGACCGGCAGGAGAGGGTACAGCGATCCACCAGGGCCACGCACACCGTGTCCCCCCAGCAGTGGGGCCACTCCGCGGATGCAGAGCCCCATTTCAGTTACACCAGTCAGACCGCGGGGGGACTCGGCAGCAGGCACAGTTCAAGCTCCACAAAGGGCCACAGGTGACCCCGCGGCCTCAAGTCTACTTCTCCCGGTCTCCAGGAAGTAGGCAACGGGACCCGCAGCCTGGCTCAAGGGCCGAGCCCGCGGGAACCTCCACACGCCTGGACTAGCCAAAGGCCGTTTCCAAGGAGAAGCAAGGAGCGACCCAGAGACGTGCGTGGGCGGGCTCCTCCCCAGGAGCACGTTCTCCACAGAAACAGAAAGAGGTTGACAACAATATACAATTTATTAATTATTGTAACTGTCCTACTAACCTGTTTTGAAACTTTCATTGCTATATTATTTTCTCATTAAAATAAATAAAAAGTAAAAACAGAAATAGGTAGCAAGCTGGAAGACTCCTCCGCTGTCTCACCTGTAGCCCTGGGGCCCTCCGAGTCCCAGGCGATTACCAAACAGGCCCGTTGGCCGCGCCCTCTGCGTCGCGCGTCGCTATGGTTACTAGAAAGCCCCCCCCCGCCCGCCTACGTGCGCATGCGCCTGACCGCGACGCCACGCCCCTCCAGCGGTGTCCGGAGTAAGGCGCTTACTTCCGGGGACGGACACCTGGCTTCCGGGCGGCGCCGGGCTTCCGGAAACCTTCAGTTCCGGCTGCGGCTCTTTTCGGCCCGCTGAGGCGAAGCCTGTCCGGCCCGGGCGCCGTGGGCTCTGCGCTGCGGTGAGTGGCGCTGCCGCCCAGCTCTTCCGCCGCCCTCCCTGGCATCGCCTCCCCTGCGCCCAGCCCTCCCCGCCCCTCCCCGTGTCCCTCCCCCGCAGCAGCCGGCCCGCTGCCCGCGCTCAGCCCCCTCGCGAGGGCTCCGGAGCAGGCGCGCAGGTGACCCCGCGGTGGCCCGCCGGCCGTCGCATGAGCACGCGCCCGCGCTGAGCGCCGGCGATGGCGGGGCCCTGGCGAAGCGCCCTGCTCGTGCTCCTGGCGTCCCAGGCCGTCGCCCTGGCGCGGGCCTCGGAGGACGACGACGACGACGTGCCTGAGGAGTGGCTCCTCCTGCACGTGGTCCACGGCCAGATCGGGGCCGGGAACTACAGCTACCTGAGGCTGAACCACGAGGGCAGGATCGTCCTGCGGATGCGGAGCCTGAGCGGCGACGCCGACCTGTACGTGTCCGACAGCACCCTGCACCCGAGCTTCGACGACTACAAGCTGCAGTCCGCCACCTGCGGCCAGGACTCCGTGGCCATTCCCGCGCACTTCCAGCGCCCGGTGGGGATAGGCATCTACGGCCACCCGTCCCACCAGGAGAGTGACTTCGAGATGAAGGTGTTCTATGACCGGACGGTGGACCAGTACCCCCTGGTCGAGGCCTACCCTTCGGATGGGGCGGACGCCGGCCAGAAGCACGCCCATGCCCCGAAGGAGGCGTCGCAGGAGGAGGAGTCCGTTCTGTGGACCATACTAATAAGCATCCTGAAACTGGTACTTGAAATTCTTTTCTGATTCCTGGAGCATGCTCTGGAGAGTAATACTATTCATCATTGGAAAAAGTGGCTGCAGTGTGCTGTGAATCTTGCTACATTTACTCTGTTGAAATTCTAGCTACCTTTGTGCATAAGGGATGGAAAATAGAGCCATAGGGTTTTGTTACCTCAGTTACCTCAAAAATAGGAAAAAGGAACAAGCATAGTATCTGTCAAGACAAAACTCCTGTGAAAATAATATGCTACAACTGTGCTTCAATTACTCCATTCTGATTAGTTTATCAGATTTGGTCAAGAGATTATTGCAGTCATAAATTACAGGTTGATAACTATAATCTTACTGCAGACAGTCTAAAAGTTTAACTTGTTAAGTTTTCAGGAGTTCCTGAAGTCCGGTCAGAAACGTCATTTATTTACACCTCCTGGAACACAGACTGGAGTCTCAAGCCCTTGGTCTAAGTAGGAACATGGTACATTCTATCCAAACAGTGGCTGGCACTAAGGTATCCACACGCTTCTTGTTCCTGTGCCAGTTAATGAAAGCTCTCAACCCACCTGCACAACGACTTAAGAGGTTATTTAACAGCTTATTCTTGGGTCACATAGTGAGTTATGCTCATTATTGTTGGGCAGAAACACAAATTAGGAAAGCTTAATGAAAAATAGTAAATTTTCAGGCTAATGAAGGAATAGTTAAAATATTTTCAATTAGATTACTAAGTGTTTCTACTGAACTCTTTAAGTTCAAAACATTTATGAGATAAAATTCCTTTGAAAGATCAACTATTTCTCTGCCTGGAAATAGGCTTAAGGGGAAGAGTAGTTCAAAGTGAAATAAATCAACTTGTAGAATTTTAAGCTCATAGATAATTTCAAAAATCTTTTATTGGCATAAAAATGAAAATGTAAATAAATTGGCACCAAATATTTCACTTCAGTGCATATGTAACATTTGGGTCAAAAAAACTATATTATCCCTCTTTGCTGTTTTTACCCCTTCTGCCCACTTTCCTGGGTGTTGGGGGAGCTCGCTGACAACAGTCACAAATCCAGCGACCTAGGAGAAAAATTGTTAGTTAATATAGAGTGGAATTTTATTTTTATAGGATCAATTATTAAGCTGTTTAAACTCTTAGCTGTTACTAATGGTAATCCCTGGCAGATATTTGGAGGAAAAGTACTGCTAAGTTCCTTACATGGAGAAAATGTGAACATCCAGTATTCCACGCAAACAATGCTGAGTACAATTCGGTGCAGGGCAAGGGGGTGCAATGCTATATAATAATGGGAGCCTTTAAAACTACTGTAATCCTCTCCCTAAAATTCAGACACTATCCTACTTTATGAGCTCAATAATACAAATCCTAATATAAAACTTGTCACTGAGTTTGCGTTTGTTCAGCCTTTTGGTCAGCTCTCTTAACAGCCATTTCTCTAGGAACTGGGGAGATGGCTCAGTAGAATAAGCGCTTGCCTGGCAAGCGCAGTGGGGCCTGAGTTCAATCTCCAGTTCTGCAAAAAAAAAAAAAAAACCAGCCATCTCTCAAGTCCTGGTGTACTGTGCTGATAAAGCACTTTAAAACTTCAAGTTTTTAACAGCACAATGATAAGCTATATTACATATTTGATCTGAATTACCACACAACCCTGAATAAAGTTGCTTGTTTCTAGAGGAGTCCCAAGAAACTAGTTCGAAGCATATATTTTATGGAGTATTATATAGTATTAACTATGCAAATAAATTCAGAAATTGTACTTATCTGTGTAATAATTACTGTGATTTACTCTTTTTTTTTTTTTTTTTTTTTGCGGAACCAGGGATTGAACTCAGGCCGCTGTGCTTGCCAGGGAAGTGCTTATTCCACTGAGCCATCTCCCCAGCCCCTATTTACTCTAATTCTGTCTTCATTCTAAAGTTATATGGAACTGTCCCACTGCCTCAGTTTGAGATTTGTTTTAATATGTATAAAGGTGTATAGAAATAAAGTCAAAGTTTTGAAAGAAATTGATGCTGCACAATGAACTACAAAACTGCCTGCCATTTGGACACCTCATTTGTTCATTAGTGGCACCGTCTACAGATGAAAAGCAGGTAGACATGGCCTGAAAGGCGCAGCTTCAGTCACGTGTGAACAGGAGTTCTAGGCCATGTCTTCATGTACTACGGTGCTTATGCAGCCTTAAAGACAGAAGTGCTGGGAGTCGTAGCTCTTAAAGACAATGTGCTTTTTGTTGTTTAATCTTTACCTGATGGAATAGCACCAAGGCCAACACAAAAAGTATGATAACCTCTGTCACACACATCACAGAACATCATTTCTTCTTCATGGTGGGGTTGTCCACATACAATGCATGTCTTACATTCCATACACTGCCATGGGTAGGTCTTAATCATAGAAACAAGCTCCGCGCTCATATCCAGGCAAGAAGGATGGCCTAAATCAAAACCAACATTAGTAGCATTTCATAGAAGAACCTTCAACTTAATATGGCATATAAAATACAAGTTTGCTTTAGGATTTCCCCAGGAATGGCTATAATGTTAAATTATCAAAGACAGGAAAATACAGAATAGAAGAAAACACATAGATTTTTGTCTCTGCCTTAACTTATCCTATATATCTGATGTCCTTTGGAAATCTAGCTGACAGCTATAAATTCTAGTTGTGAAGCAACAAATAGGGTAGGGTTAAAAATCTTAAGAAGACTTCTCCATACTTACCACTGTTATCACACTGGGAGCAGTGTATAAGTGATTCAGCTTTTCCTTTCTTGTTGGACTCCTTACCCTTCAGACAAATTCCACATAGAGCATTTGGAATGACCTTTGGCTGGAAGGGTAGAAGAGGGCTATAAATTCATGCCAGAAGAGCTTGTTATGGGTTCAAAAGGAATTCTGTTACTTCATTACCTTATGTTTAACTTGCTAATGAGATCCTTTTTGAAAGATGTTAATTGAACTTGTTTGCTTACAAATGGACTACTGCTGAAAGCCTTAGATTTCATTTTGAAATTCATTAATAGCATAATCTTTTAATAGCATAAGATTAAATGTAGCAGTCTTTTTATTTCCTACATGAGTAGTAAGGTATGTATAATGAACCAGAAGGACAAATGAAATACAATGTCAAATGTCACTACTGGAAGAGAAAATCCAAGAATAAAATGACCACTACATAAGGTAAGCCTAAATTTTAAGCAGTTTAGATACTGAGTTTGTTTAAAAACTGGTATTTTCCAAAGCTGTAAAACTGAACTATAAAAGTTAAGTTAAAACAATGTGCTAACATTTTCAACTGCAAAATGTCTTCTTATACATTATCATGTGCATAAATGTAGGAAATGACTTGTGGGATTCATTTTCATGTCTATCAAAACAGAAGAACCCACACTGTCATACAAAGATTCGCTATAAGATATAAAATACTAAACAGTTTTCAGAGAAGAAAAAATATAGTCAGATTATAAAATGCATATGGCAGTGTTGGGACTTTATAAACAATTTGGCAACACAAGGACAAAGGAAAACAATGCCCGATACCTAGTTACCAGCCCAGGGAAATCAAGAGTCTTGACTTGAAAAGCAGCTGACTCTTGTAATCACTGGTAGGCAAAAAACACAGGAAAGGAAGTGGGGCTAAGAATGAAAAGGAGAGCAGGGGAATACAATATGAACTGGGAAAGGAGTTATTTTAAGTAGAACTGTTACATTTCTGCTTTATTCAGCACATCCAAATGCATCTTGTGTCTCTCTGAATTACTGCACCGAAGAAGAATCTCACTAATACTTTGTGTAAAGTATTCCAGCTTTGAAACGTCTTACTGCTAGACCTGTTAGGCCTAAAGTATTTGTTCTTACTTCAAGTTTTTATTTTTTAAATTAGCTTTCTTTGCAAAAGATGACAGAGACATTTAAAAACAATTTTTGGCTTATTTATTTAAAAAAATCAACCTTATACATAAATATGATAAAAACAATAGCTAAACAATCACAAATGTCTCTACAAAATAATAAATATCATGGAAGTTAAACATACATATAAAATGTCATCATTAACTATTCTATAGCTCCTACAGGTATTATTATACCCTGCTCCCAACAAAAGACAGAGTCACATGCTCAAACCTTAAGTCCTGCAGTGCAGCTTCCCTCTGCTCTTACTGCTACATTCCAAGTGCATGGCTCGCTGTGTGCTCCTCCGCCTCGACAAAAACTAGGATGTTAACTCTCATTATCCAAGTCCTGAATGGATTATGATCAAATCTCTAACTGCTGTAATAGCAGAAATCTACCTCTCAATCCCCTAAAACTAAGAAATCTGCTGATTATCGTGCCTGGGCTAAATATAAAAGATCTACATATTTAATACTTGTAGTTTAACTTATATACTGGCTTAGTAAGTACTATCATTCACTCAAGTAACCACACAACATTAAACTCTAAAATGAGAACTCTTCAGAGTTCCTTTGTAAAACAGAAGTCAAAAGGAACAAAACAAGGCTAGTCATTCACATTCTAGAGCAATTCAAGTTCTACAATCATTAAAGTATACATCAATGCCTATAATAAAAGGACAGTAAAAAAATTCTAAATTTATTTCTAAGCTCAAATCAGTGTTTTGCTAAACCTAAAAATTATCTTTACCCACTAAGTCTTCACCTTGACAAAGAGGAAATAGAAGGAGAGAGCTTTGCAGCACTTTCTACCATGGCTCTGAAGCTCAGCACTCAGAAGCCCTGGGCACGTCAGTATCTGAGCTCTCCAAGCAGCCAAGGTACCTACATCTAGGACCTCACAGAATCTAGGTGGGGAGCTCTCTGTCCCCCACAGACTGCAGCGTGGAGGGAGGAGGCAGGAAAACAATGTTTAATGAAACAGCCCTACCTGTGTCTGACTGACACACTACCCTACTTCAGAAAACTACACCACCACCAAAGCCGAGCTGAGGACAAAGCTAGAATATTCATCCCAGTAGTTCTCAGCATCTCAAATGAAAGGTAAGTTAGACCTTCATGGTACCATTAACGTAGCATAGATTTTAATTATACATTTTAGGCCTGAATGCTAGCAATATGCTTTAATTTCAGGTTAATATAACCCAGACAATACTGTCCTACAAATTTAGGGCAAGCACTAGTGAATCTTATTAAACAAAACATCAGATACATTATCATTTGTTTTAACTCTATTTTAAAAGTGTGTTGGGTGGGGGGGATGCATGTGAGAAAGCTTCAGCTTGAGGTACCCTAATATTCAGGCACATCTTGGCTTATGAATACTTTAATAGGTTAATTTTTAATAAATATTTTCACATTAATGTATAACATCTAGATACTGATACCATCTTTGAACTACCTGAAACAGCTTTAGTACCTAGGTTATAAAAATGTTCACAGGAAATTATAGAATGTTTATTTTGCATATCAGACTCCCTTGAGTATTAACAATTAGGTCAGGCTATATGATTTATTATATAGTGAATCTGGTAATATGGCTAATTCTTCATTTTCAGCCTGTATTAAATCGTCTAAATCAACATTCTCCTTTTCATCTACACATGGTCATGCATGCCTATAATCCCTGCTACCTGGTAGGCTAGGGCAGGAGGGCTGCTAATGTGCCCAGCCTGGGCAATTTAGCAAGACCCTGTCTTGAGATTTAAAGGGGGGCGGGGGGGACATAGCTCAGCGGCAGAGCAAGTGCCTCACATGGGCAAGGCCCACATTCAACCCTCAATATCACAAAAACAAGCTCACTTTTTAACCCATGATCAAACAGGTTTATTGTCTGAAAGAGCTAAGTGCCAAAGAGCAGATGAGACCATGCGCTTGGAGCTGCGCTCTCACTGGAAGCTCTTAGGCCAGGAAAAGCACATGTGCATCCGTGTAGGATAAATTTCTGAAATGCAATGTTTGGAGTTCTTGTGTTTCCAGTTACTATGCGTTCATTTAAATCTTCAGCTTTAAAAAAATTAGATTAAGTTCTCTTAAGTGCTAAAAACAACAGCACTGCAGCTTACTGAGCTACCCTTGTAAAAGCAATCCTTACTAAATGACTCTCAAAATTTACTTGCTAGAGGCTTCAAAACATGTATGTTTAAATCCTACACAAAGCCATTCTCAAATAAAATATGGAATATGCTAATTCATTAGGTCTAGGGATTTTTCTTAGATTTTTTGTTTTTCATGAAAGAAAGGTAAATAAACTTAAAATTCTGCCTACAGTGGGGACAAATGACTAATGTTCGCTTCAGACTGTTCTTATGTGTTATATCACAATAACGCTGACAGACAGGACAGAACGAGATCACCTGGCAAAATTTTCTCAACACCCTACGTAAATCTGTAGTACATCTTCATAATCACAATAAGTCCACATCCTAATACACTGCAGATCAAAAGAACTACATTCTCCTCTTAGCCACCCAAAACAAAACTGCAGCTACGTGTATTCCTTTTATGATATTCTCCGATCCCAACAACCAAGTAAGGTTGCTCACCTCTCTTCTAACCTTTCAAAGGCAAAGAGCAGGTAGAGAGGAAACATGGTAGTGCTAGTTACTGACAACCTACTGTTTTACTCTGTGAATAATCAAATCACAACAGGTGTACTTTAATCCTTGTCCTAGAATTATGTGGACTATTTGCCAAGGTTATGCTAAAAGTCACCACAATGTAAACAGGCTTTTCTATTCCAGAATCAGCTGACTTTAGCAGATAGACCAAATAATCCTTCCATTAAACTCACTTTTTCTCACTGAAAGGCACTAAAGAAATGCAACTTAGCATAACAGCATGTCCACCCACACTGGACGGCTCAACAGACTGAGCTACACCAACCGCTAGACAGCTAAAATACCGGATAATCACGACTTTAAATTCTGCCCATGAAATAATGTCTTAAAAACTCATACCTGCCTGGTTATCATTAAAGAGGAAAGGAGACTCAAAATGTACATACACAGAAAACAGAAGCTAACCCATAGCCAAAAGTGACAGGAAAGCCACCAAAGAAAGCAAAAAGAAAGCAGGGACAGGGGCGCACCACAGGACAGCTAGTGAGGTGCAGCAAGCAGGAGCTCCACATCGTGAGGTGCAGAGTTAACACGGTTCGGGGAGAGAGGCTGGTCAGGAAAGAAGCTGGGTCAGGGGCTTTTTTCTTCTACCTTGTACCCAGGAACTGACTTGGACAGTACGCAACGCTTGGAGCCATCCTTTCTCGGAGTGGCAGCTTTGTCTTTCGACTTCTGTCTTCCCTGGAAGGTGTCCTCCTGGCCGTCGGGAGGGCCTTCCCCTTCTGACACGTTGCCTGAGGAACTGTCCTGGAGAACGGGAGGCAAGAATCAACAGTTTCTTGGAATCCACACAGATCTAACTAAGTATTAAAATTAATCAACTGAAAAAGATCTTTCTAAATGTAAGAGATATGTTTCTAGTGGAGACTAAAATAAGTTACATTAAAAGCACTTGTTCTTAAAGTTTAAAGCTAATTCCATTTCTACCAGTAAATGCCTTCATCCACTTATTTTTTATGTAAGTCAACAAGAATAAAATTACCTACTTCAGCTTCAACATTTTTCACATCACAAGTGAGTGTATTTGTTTTCTATTGTTATAAAAGTGTATTTATTTTCACTGGGTAATAGAGGTCACTAAAGTCCTTCAAACACACACGTGTGCTGACCTAATGTTAACTACCCCAAAACAAGCACAGCCAGGCAGGTCTCCAACAGTCTGGACACAGTATAGGCTTAAGACCCTGGTATCTAGTCATTCAATTAAACCTTACAGCTTAAGGTTTTCTAGTTAGAAAACCAGAGACACAATTTTGTGTTCAGATGAATTATGAAACTTACATGTGGGGCTGGAGAGATGGCTCAGTGGTCTAAAGCACCTACTTGAAACAAGCTTGGCAAAGCACAGGGACCGCAGTTCGATCCCCAGCACCACATGCCAGCCAGCCCCGCCCCCTGGTGGGCTGAGCTGGCCACACACACACACACAATAAATAAATGTAATAAATAAAAATAAATATTTAAAAAAAAAAAAAGAAACTTACATGTGTACACATCAGGCCCCCAGCAAGGGCACGTACACCCTGCGGCAGGGGTGGTGCTTCTGAGCGTGAGCGCAGACCCTGCAGGTGCCTGCTCTCCCGCACGAACCACCTACCTTAGGAGGCGCCCTCAGTGTTTCAAACACAAAAGTGGGTGATGCTGTGTTTCTGTGTTTTAAGTACTACATGTAATTTCACTAACTACTCTTGGTCCGTCTATCCTGTAACTGTAACACAGTATCACCTACTGCAGACATTACTATGTACCTGCATCTCCACTATAAAAACTTCCATCATTCACACCCAAATCAACATTTTTTTCTTATTAATTTCTTTGCCAGCAATTCATTAAGTTGTAAGAATGAATTCTCCCAGCATACTTGCTAAGTCAAATTCCATGAAGATTAAAAGTCCTGGTATGCTGTCAAATGGTTCCCCAAAACCCTGGATTTCTTTCCACAGCTCTGGGCCATACTCGGAAGGTGATTTCATCACCTAGTGCTCTCCAGAGCTGCCCTCAGCAGCCTGGCAGGAGGCAAAGGACGCCGCCACTCCCACATTCTTAGTGGGCTATTTTATTTTCCACAGTGTTGCCAAGAAGGAACTATTATGCCCCTCTGGTAGCAAGCCCTCGGGGTCAGGCTGGCTACAGTGTGAAGTCTGCAGTGGGAACACTAAAGTACACGTGTGCTAGAAGACCAAGTACTGTGTCCCCACTAGCACCGAACCCCTGAACCGCCAGGCAGCAGGCTGCCATTCTTCCCATCCACACCCTTCCCCAACTCTCCACTGTCTTGCCACCGCATTTGGCTGTGAAAGGAAAAAGTCAGGCAGGGGAGAGGCATGGCGCAATGGTGGGGAGCACTTGCCCAGAACGCACAAGGCATCTTCAGCACCACCAAAAGTCACACAGAAAAACCCAGCAGCTAGCACAGCTCGTTAATAACGTATGTTTTCCTATAGAAAGCCTAGCATCAAGCAACAGGAGCCCAAGGTAACACACTCCCCAAAACAAGAAAAATAGGGCCAGGAAGACAGCTCAGCATCAAAAGTGCCTGCCTGGCAAGTACAAGTTCCAAGATCACTCCCTGGTACTGCACAAACGAACAAAAAAAAAAAAAAACCACATTACTCTGCAGCAAAAGATTGAGTCTGTTTTGTTCAATATTTTAAACTGTACTTTCAGAAAGTTAGGTGAAACACAATAAACTAATGTCTCCTTGACTACCAAGACTCACTGTAAATACAAAACTTACCAAAGGCCATGCACAGCTTCCACACATCCATACACACAATGAATAAACTGCTCGATCAAAACTTTCTGGAGGGGCCAGGGAGATGGCTCAGTAGAATAAGCCTTTCCTTGGCAAGCAAAAGGACCTGAGTTCAATCCCCAGGTCCAAAAAAAAAAACCACTTTCTGGAAAAGGAGCTAGAGATAGCTCGGCGGCCTAAGCACCTGCCTAGCAAGCACAAGGACCCAGGTTCGATCCCCAGTACTGCAAGCTATGCCAGCCCCAGAACCCCAGGCACAATGTGCCAGCCACCAAAACTGGGTGTGGTGGCACACACCTATAATCCCAGCACTGGGAAGGCTGAGCCAGGAGTATCCCTACAACTGCAAGCTGCACAGCGAGACCCTGTACCAAAGCAATAAAAGATTAAAAAGGAAAAACTTTCTGGACATGGTAAGCAACTATCCTTCTCAAAAAGAGTACAGCGACACAGTTCCATTTACCACTCCACGAAAGCAGCTGGCCAACACTGAAACAGAAGGAATGGCTCCTGGAAGGACAAACCCTCCTACCGAGGTGCCTTTGTGCTTCCGTCTCTCCTCAGCACGCCCGTCTTCAGCATCATCCGAGTCACCGTCACTGTCCAGTGCAGGGAGTTCAGGGTCCAGAGGGGGCTCGTACAGGGCTGTGTTCAGAGGCAAATAGCGCAGTTCATCTGGCGAGTACCTAAATTCAGAGATTACTAAACGTGAACAAGTTACTTTGAGCTGCAAATGCAGCCTTAAGCTTCCCAATCCCAAATGCTTTAGAAAATGATTAGAGATAATTTTCATTCTGGTTACCAGGCAGGAAGAAACAATATTTTTTCGCAAGACTGGCCATGTGGAATATGCATTTTTTTTTTTTTTTTTTTTTTTTTTTTTTTTTGGCACAACCGGGGATTGAACTCAGGCTCTTGTGCTTGCCACACATGCATTTGATTCTTACTGTTGAAAAGATAATGCCTTGTCTTCCCTTGCACTCTCACCTCAGTGAAGAAAAAAATCACTAAAATGCCAGCCGAAAAGGGTAAGCTACCTCAACACAGCCCAGTACACTAATAGGCGGGCCAAGTCAGCCGCCCGCGCCCAGCCACTTCCCAGCCACTTCCGCCTGCCCGGGGTGGCTGCTACCTGTCCAGCTGCATCCCTCCACTTGCAACAGGGCTGGTGACAGCCTACCTCATAAAACCGACGTGACAAGAGAAAGAACTAATGCATGGAAATCACAGCGCTGCTCAGTTCATGGCACTCCTTAAAACGTAAGTCAAACTGTTTTCAATCAAGTATTTCAGACCAACTTTGGAAGCATGTACTCTAACACTCAGCCATCTCTGTCTGATGCTGCAGCCATCTGAGAGCACACCGCCACCTCCCTTCAGAGGTGCCTCACTTAGGACACGATCTGGACCCACAATGCCCTCCACTAAGAGATGACACCCAGAATTAAAGGAGTTGGTAGAGTAAGTTAGGATTCTCAATCATCTGCTGACCTGAAACACATAAATTTTATATAATAAAAACATCTGGCCATGCTCAAAATGTGACTTTCAAATAGTAGGTATCACTCTCTACAGAATATTCTCTAGTCCAACAAATGTGTTTCCAGGGTCAGGTTTAAAGCTGAAGCTAAAACTGGGCATGGTAGCACATGCCTGTAATCCCAGCACACGGGAGGTGGAGCCAGGAGGCTCTCTTCGAGTTCAAGACCAGACTATGGGCTACAAAAGTGAGCATAAGGCCAGCCTGAACCGCACAGCGAGACCCTATCTCAAAAAAAAAAAAAAAAAGCTGAAGCTAAAGTACTAAAAAATAATGACCCTTAAGCCCTGGATTTTTGTTTGTTGGTTTGATCTGGTCTGGTGTGGTTGTTTTTGGTTACAGCGAGGTAGGGGTAGGAGATAAGCAGCACTCGTGACTCAGCAGCAGCAGCCAGGCCACATCAGCAAGATGCAGCACCCACGTCAGCCACGCTGCCCCTGCACCTCCCCTGCAGTCCTGCTCAGGGCTGCTCACTCTACCCTTCGCGTGAATCGCGAATCACTATACTGTTACAATCAGACTTCGGCAGTGGGTACAAGTTGTGCCTGAGACTCTGCATTTCCAACAAGGTTCCAAGTGACACCAGCACTGCTGGACCATGGACCACACTGTGACCTGCAAGTGCCACACAACCTCTGGCACCTCTATCTGTAACAGACCCAAAGCAAGTGGCAGAGACATGTACCCCGGCTTCCTCAGCAAGTGTCCAAATTCTGGTGAGTGTTCCTCACCATAGAACCAGAGAAGATAGCACTGACACAATCCTACACATCTTACGGTGCCGGGAGGCAAGTACCCAAGGTTCCAAAACCCATGACAACCACATGTGGTGAATACCTCTTGTAGTACTCCTGGAACTGTCCGGGGATGAGAGCCACTGGGTAAGAACTGACCTTTGTCCGTTCTGTCGGTAACACTTTGTACTTCCCTTGAGGCACTTGGATAACCTGTGTTAACAGAGAGACAAAACTGACTCCATGCGAGGAATCAAGGTTAAGGAAAAGAATCTTCACAAGAGCTCCACCACTGCGCACACACACTCACCCAGGAGAGCAGCACACTGAAATTGGGAGCTACATCCTAGCAGTGCGACTGGTACTAATTCCACATGATACCGCAATGGGCTAGTTCATGACAGGTACAACATCTACACAAAGGCAATGGATCGCCTGCCTACCAAGCAACAGCAGTGGGGCCCGGGTCACACTGCTACTAAGCCTCTCTGTGGCTCAGCATCTTCCCCTGTGAAATGGCAACAACAGCACCTGCAGCCACACCTTCCTGGGAGAACAGAGTGAGTGCAGAGTCGCCCTTGCTATAAGCGGTGTCATCCAGTAAAATAACAATGATAAATTAAGAGACCTTAAAAAAAAAAAAAAAAAAAGCTCTGGACACAGTTGGAAAGCGGAGGGGGGAGACTGCACGGGGCAGGCCAGCCCAGACAGCTCGGCAAGACCTGGTGGGATGGACCGCAGTGTGCGTGCTCTCACCAGCACATGTGAGGCCCTGAATCTGATCTCCAGAACAGCAAGAAGAAAGCAGAAAGTACACTGGGTATCACTCACTGTTAAATACATTATTCTCATACATCATTAAAAAGGAACTGCAGTTTCTGGGGAAGAGAGAAGCACAGTGCACCCCAGAGCAGTAACAGCAAATGGGGGAGGCCTTGTGCAGCACCAAGCAGCCACCAGACTCGGGCGCATTAAATTTAAGTCATCCTACGTGCGTCTGCAGGTCAAAGTAGGCTCTTCGCTCTTCCATCCGCTCCCGATTTAGGTTGCTGTTAAATTCAGCTGCTTTTTTGGCAGCTTTCTTAATGTACTCAGGCACTTTGCTGGCTTCAACTTTCTGAGTATTCTGCTGTTGCATTTGCTGAAATAAAAATATTACAGTTAGAAGTCACACACAACTTTACAAAATGAGATTCTCTTTTTTTTTTTTTTTTTGGCGGAACCAGGAATTGAACTCAGGCCCTTGTGCTTGCCAGGGAAGCACTTATTCCACTGAGCCATCTCCCTGGCCCCTAAATGAGATTCTCTTAATCCCAAATAAAAGTTGCTTTTATTCCAAAATACTTACAGAATACTCTTTATAATGATCTGTAATGCGCTGACGTTCTTTTTCTTGTAGAATAACAGAATACTCAGCATGTTTGGCTGGATATTCTTTTATCATTAAATCAATCACTTCATCACTGCGCAATGCTGTTAAACCTGTATTTAAAAAAGTAAAGAAGTGCTTAAGGCTAAGCAAACAGAAACACTTTTTGAAAATAGCTTCTCCTTCAAACTACATTTAAAAGTCTTCACAGTAGGTAAGGCAATGGCTATGTAATTCAGTCTGGCCTTGAACTCATGGCAATCCTCCTGTCTTAGGTTAAATGCTTAGATTACCAGTACATGCTATCATGCCCAGCTGCAAAGTATTTGAAAAATAATGTAAGTTAATATTCATAATAAAAAGCAAAAAAAAAAAAAAAAAAGATTATCTTGCAAAGGCAAGGAAATCAATTTTTTTTCAGCAGAACCGGGGACTGAACTCAGGCCCTTGTGCTTGCCAGGCAAGCTCTTATTCTACTGAGCCATCTCCCCAGCCCAAGAAATCAATTCTTTACCCAAATGAGTCTTTAGATTTTACGTATCATAAAATCCTTTTTCTTTTTTTTTTTTAATTTTCTTTAAAAAGTTTAATGCTTGATAAACTAAAACAAACCTTTAGTACCATAAAAACCTTCTGACATATACAATGACATATTATTACTATGTACAATTTCAAAAACAAAAGCTTCCAGTCAAAGTAAAGTGATATTGAACATCCTGGCTATACTTGATCTATGAGAAATTTCCTAGATGGC
>NW_004524598.1:23683594-23689396 GCF_000260255.1 Octodon degus
CCAGCTTTGGACAACCTGTGTCTGAGGTCATTAACATTCATAGTGCTTGGGTGGCCAAGCTCTGAGAAACCAGTAGTGTGATACTTGCACCCGTGAACCTCCCTCCACGCGACTGCGGCTCCACCCGGCTACGGCTCCCTCGGCTAGGCCACTCATCTGCGTCCCGGGCCCACCCAAAATATATACCCTCATCCGGGGGACCGGGGCGGCAGGGCAGGCCGGGAGCGGGGGCCGAGGGCAGCACCACCCCGGCTTCCCCGCCCCTCTCGCCGCGCTGAGTCAAAATCCTTTTTCTTAGAAAGCTTTTTTTTGTGAGCTTGTTATTTTTACTAGTACTCGCTTACAATACATCCTGTCTACACTCCTTGGGGGATTTGTACACGGAAACCTGAGTGCAACACCTCATCCCCCTGCCCTTCCCCTCCGTCTCTCGATCACCTGACCACATGAGGAAGCGCCAGCTCCCTATGTCTATCACTTCTCTTTTACTTTGCTCTTTAAGTATATTTTGGGTTTCTCACATAAGAGAAACCACTGGCTAGTTAAGCTTGTGTGTCTGATTTATTGCACTTCACATTATGATCTCAGGGCACATCCACCTTCCTACAAATGATTCAAACTTATCTTGGTAGCAGAGCAGTATTTCCACGGTATGTGAAGACTGCTATTAAACAATGATGCACACTGACCATTAACAAGGCACGATTTTGGATGTATAAGAGTTTTCAGTGTACTTTCTCCTAGTCTTCAAATTTCATACACTAAAAATATACATTTTTAAAAAGATCATTAGTATATGTGTATCACTGAAATAGCTTCCAAAGCTCATAATATCCTATTTCACCAAGTGCTAAAATAAATACCCACACATTTATATTCAGTAATGAGTGTTCTACTACAATGTTTATCAGTGCTGAATTACAAATAAAGTATGGAGACAGCTAAAAGTTTAGCAAAATTTGCCTTTTATGAAGTAAGGATTTATGAATTCAATACCCAGTGACACACAAAAAGAGATAAGGATTTATACTTTTAAAAAACAAAATTTTGCCAGGCCCATCCCCAGGTGTGCTGCACAGGTTATGGTGACCGAGTCCAGGTGTGGTGGTGCATCCCAGGGCTGGGGTGGCTGAGAAAGGAGGATCTCTACAAGTCCCAGCTACGTAGTGAGACCCTGTACCAAACACATTTGGGGGGAAAAAAAAAATACAGATTTCATCTGGGCATAGTAGACCATACCTTTAATCTGAGCCCTTGGGAGGCTGGGACAGGAAATTCTCTATGAGTTTGGGGCCAGCTTGGGCTTCAGAGGGAGTTCAAGACCAGCCTTAACTACATAAGGAGACCTTGTCTCAAAACACCAAAACAAAAAAGACAACCTTAAAAAGAAATACAAAATTTGCAGACAAAACACATATATTTTGATAGTTCTATAAAAGTTATTCTTAGAAAATTAGTTATAAAACATATGCTCCTTTCCATTTCAATAATAAAGAATTTAGTATTTAAATAGCTCAATCTATTTTATTAATTACATAAAATATTCAAAAGGATGTATTTATCCAATATCACCTAGAGTACGTTTGGTTTGAACAAGATCTTAAAAACTTACATTACCTAGAGTACACTGAGTCTCTGTAATGACGTTTAACTCTCTCAGGTACAGCTTCTCTTTGTGAGATAAATCTCGTCGCTCTAAATCTCCAAAAAAAAAACCAAAAAAAAATATTAAAAATGAGACATTATACATTTATAAAGCTTCTAACAGCTTAAAAAGCTTGATTAAAAAAAACTTCAAATTAGTCTCAATATTAAGGGAACTACACAAAACTGTTCTATATTAAGGAAATTAAAAATGAAACTAAGAAGAGTAACCTAAGGCAGAAAGGTGGCACAAATAACTGCACCAGCATAAGCAGGAACAGCCTTTCTGAAGCACAGGTATGGCTTATCCAGCTAACTGCATTCCTAAGGCTGAGGAGTGAGGCAAAGAATCTAAAACTGCCGGGGAGATGGCTCAGTGGAATAAGCGCTTCCCTGGCAAGCGCAAGGGCCTGAGTTCAATCCCTGGTTCCACCAAAAATAAATAAGTAAATAAAACCGCTGTCTACAAAATAATTTTTTCTAAAATTTCCCCAAAAAAATTCACCTTTCTCACTTTGCCTTTACATCAGTCTGTGAGACAGACATAAGAATGTACAGGGGTGGGTGGGGTGCTTGTGGGTTAGCTCAGTTATTTAAGTGCCCGCTGGGGCAAACTCAGTCGGGCGCAGGAGACCGCCGTTCAATCCCCAGCTCCCCATGCCTCAGCAGACCCACTCTTCAGACAGCCTGAGCCAGCCAAAAAAAAAAGAATATATGAAGGGATGTTGAACATTCAACAGAGATGTTGAATAGTAAATGAAAGCCCACAAGAACGAGAATTGAAAAAAAATATAATTGATATGCAGACGGTTGAGCATAAAGAGCCACTACTGGTGAAAACTTAGAGGCACTGTATCGATGAACTAAGACGCCGTACCTGGATACTTCCGCTTAAAGGAGGTCACGCCCAAGTACTCGCTGACTTGCTCCTGAAGCATATAGTACTCTCCTGTTTCGTCAGGCGGCCACTTGTACTCAATCAGATTTTCTGCTGGATAGTAACTGAAGCTAAGCACAGAAACACATTTTAGGCCTCAAATATGGTGATTATTACATTCTAATTCTCTTTCTAAGGATATCTTGACTCACAGATATTTAAATTCTATTATGATTTGACTTCACGTGTATCAAATTACAAAACAGGTTACAAGATCGTTTAAAATGTTGTATCAAAAAAACTGAAAATATTTTCTATATTCCCCAAGGAACCGAGACTCACAACTAGTGGCCACAAGGGCACGTTCAGACTACGAGCCGAGACCGCAGCTTGGGAGCGGAGTCAGCCCGAGTCCTGTGGCCTCACGCTCCCTCACTGCAGTACTGCCTTCATGGGAAGCACAGAGAAGCCACTTCTGACTCGAGCTGCCGCTCAGGGAGCGCCCACCAGCCACGAGCGCAGAGCTCCACTTCCCCCGGAGCTGACTGACACTCCGAGGCAGAAGGAAGGCACAGGTCCCCGGGGCCAGGCCACTGCAGGCCACTGCGCGCTGAACAGCAGTGTGGGCTTCAGAACCCGAGGCAGGGAGCTCCCAAGGCAGAGCCAAGACGGGACACTCCTCCATGTACCTATCCAACTCAACAGCAGCTCACAAAGTTTCCAGAACTGATGCTGAGCCTCCACAGAGCTGCACGCAGCTGAACCTACGGTCGCGCTAAACATTAACACACCTGGACCAACAACCCCAGTACACAAACCCTCTGACTTCACAATGGGCTCCTGGCTACCACACCAAAAGACAAGCTTTAAAGAAAAAAAACAGCTATTCTGGACTTCATAAAAATAAAAATAAATTTATTCAAAAGATACTATGAACAGTGAAAAAAACAACCCAAAGATTGGGATAAAATATTTACAAATTCATATCTGACAAGGGATGAATATCCAGAAATACAAATAATTCCCATAACTCAAACACAGCATAAAAAAATTTGTTAAGGAGCCAAGAACTACACAGATACTTATCCAAAGTGACAAATGGCCAATAAGCACACAGAAAAATCCACAACATCTCTAGTCATCATGGAAATGCAAATCCAACTCTCACTAAAGTATCACTTCACACTTTTTAGGACGACTGTTGTCCAAAAAAAAAAAAAAAACCCTGCAAGGATGCCAGCAATAAAAACTGTACTGCCAATGGGAACATAAAATAGTGCAGCTGCTAAGGAGAAGACGTGAGATGACGCAGAGAGAAAGAAAATACCCTGGAAGTCTTAAGGAATGCCTCTTCAGGGCTGGGAAGCAGAAGGGAGAAAAAAGGGAGTTAACAGGAAGAAGAGAAACATAACCCAACCCACAGTAAGCAGGGAAGGGACGACAGTACCTGAGGTCCTGACTGGACGTCTCGCAGCTCCGGGAGCTGTCTCCAGAGCCCATCCGCCTCCTTTTGGATGGCTGAGGAGTCCCATCATTTGAATTGTCTTCATTATCATCCTATGAATTTAAAAGATTCAAAAGTAATAATTAGAAAAAATAATAAAATAAATAATAAAAGTGAAAAAATAATTTGTGTCTTTGCAGTCTTACTAAAGTCCCAGTAAGTAAAAGGATTTCTAAAAACAACTAGTTACACAAACATTAATTTCCTACAAGGATCAAAAGGGACTCAGAATTTGGCATTAGCAAGACCTGGAACAAAACTGATCCCCAATCTTCAATTAAAATAAAATTTTCAATTTACCTGTGAATCCATGGCCATGTTTACTTTCTTACCAACTAATATTAAAATGCCCTCTGCTTTTAATAAAGATAAAAACTGCTGCATCACTGGAAAAATTAAAGCAGACTCTCCTACCTAGGCTAGGAAACTGTACAGGCATTTCATAGCATTTCATTCAACTCAGAACTACTTTAAGTACTTATGTCCCTGTGAAAAAGGAGACACAAAAGGTTTAAAGCAGGCTACCAATCCTAACCATTTACCCCACGCTGCAAAAAGCATGCTCTATAAGAAGGGCCATTAGTTTATAAAACACACATCCAAAAGCCAGACATATATATAAATATGCAACCCATTATGTAACAAACCATAAATTCAACCAGTAAGAAAATAAGGTATCAGACGTGAGAAAACTGACTTATTTACATATCAGCCAAGCCTTAAAGTCTAAAAAGCATAGTTTTTATACTATCTGATCAAAGTACCCTGGTCCTCTGGCTACATAGTGAAACAAAAATAACGCTGCAGATGCAAATAGAGGCACTAACAGAGATCAGGCACAGCAGCGCCTGACTTCCTGTGCCCCGCCTCTCCCACCAGCTGCGCGGTTATTCTGGCAGCTTTTCCCTACCTGAATCACTAGGCCCATAATAGCATGCATACTACGCGGTTAATGTAAACGCTAAATCAGTTAATGTCTGTGAAACAGAGCAAGGACTAGCATTAACTGATAAGCGTTTCAAAGTATCAGGACAATGGGAATAAAGTTGCGAATGTCTCCAGTCCCTAGACCAGGACTAAAATTCCTTCCGAATCTGCAAAACATTTTCCTTTAGTCCATAAAACAAGCATTCAGGGCTCTAGTTGGCTCATGCTCCTCTCAAAAAAAAAAAAAAAAGAAAGAAAGAAAAACAATAGCTACCCAAGTAGGAGCTTGAAAACAATGTTTTCCCCAAATTAACATGTAACACTAAGAATCGAAACTGCAATGTTTCATATTCAATACTTCATACACTATTTATGGTAAGCACTGAAGTATCTATTTTACTTGATTCTGAGTATTTTAAGGATTTTTATGTCAATTTATTTCACTGTGGCAAAAAAAAAAAAAAAAGCCAGATGAAAGAAACATAAAAGTTAAGAGGAAAAGGGCCGGCCGGGGAGATGGCTCAGTGGAATAAGCGCTTCCCTGGCAAGCACAAGGGTATGAGTTCAATCCCCGGTTCCGCAAAAAAAAAAAAAAAAGTTAAGAGGAAAGCCTCACAAAAAGCTAAGGCCACCATCCTGCATCTTGTGAAGTGTTTTAAATTTGCTTCTGCACACTTTAGGCAAATGAACCGTCGCCTAAAGCCTGCAGCGAGCCTCGGTCCGCGCAGAGACCGCTGGGGACAGCGGAACAAGACTGAGAAGGACGTAACGTGCTGCTCATCACGGAGTTCGTGTTCACAAGAACCCCAAACTTTCAAGCTCAGGGCTCTCGCGGCCGCGTCAGGCGTGG
>NW_004524598.1:23690541-23697206 GCF_000260255.1 Octodon degus
GGGTGCCTACGCCCGCGGCCGCGCAGGCTGGAGGCCGGCCGGGACCGGCCCGCGCGTCGGTGACCGCCCTCCCCCGGGACCCGGCGGAGGACGCTCTCTGGTCACCTGCTGCGAGGCTGAGGGGAGGGGGCGGCGGCCTCGGCACGGACCGCCCGCCCCGCGGTCATCACCAGGACCCCGGCGGTCCCTGCCGCCGACCGCCCATGCCAGACAGCTCCGGGATCCTCGGAGGAGGCCGCAGTCCCGCCAAGAGGCGGCAGGAGCGCCGTGCTCTCGGGGCTGGGAGGACTGCGGAAGGGCCTCTGCCCTCCATTGCAGCCTACGTCCGCCCGAAAGAAAAGGCGTCCGCCACGCTCTCTCCACTGACCAGGCCCTCGGCCCGCCTGGATGGAGTGCAGTGTTACAACAGAAAGCAGCTCACTGAGTTGATTCTAATCTGTTCGGGGTGAGCTGCCTGGAGGGGAGATGCCTCGGTTTACAACATTCCATCCGCAGGCAGCAGAGGGCGTGGAGAGGGCTCTGTGGGACGGCTCCGGAAGTGCTTCCCGAGTAGGCAGCTGCGGCTAGGGCTGCACCGGTGCCTAGGAGTCCCTGAAGGCGGCTTACGCGGGAGAACGGTGCTTGCATCCAGAAAAATTAAGAGGCCGAGGCTGACAATTGAGAGATGTCATAAGAGAACAGGTGCAGGGAGATGTTCAGTTAGAAATGGAAATCGGGTTTCAAATCCAAAAAAGGCTGGGGGTTGGGTGAATACTTACATTCAGGGACACCAGTCATTCTAGTTTGGCTTAAGAATTAACCAAATGAGGGGCTGGGGAGATGGCTCAGTGCAATAAGCGCTTCTCTGGCAAGCGCAAGGGCCAGAGTTCAATCCCCGGTTCCGCAAAAAAAACCCAGAAAACAAAACACTACCACCAAACACCAAATGAAGGCAGATTTTAGGAGTTAGGGATAAAATAGCGAGACTGTGACTAAGATACGCTTTGAGTCCTGGTTTTGTTCGTAAGTAAAGTGTTTAACCTTTCTGGCCTCATTTATAGGACAACGGTAATAAGTTCCTTACATTTCCAAGGATATTGCATGGCAGACCAAGCGTTTACTCAGTTAAGACCCTGAGTGAGCTCCTGGGAGTGCAGTGGTGAAGGGGGAAAGCAGCAACGGCGGAGCCCACTTACGGCAGATGGACACAGATGAGGGGAAGCGCCTAGTGCGAAGTGCAAGAGAGCAAGAGAGCTTAAGCGAGTTGGAGGAGGAAAGCTGGAGAAGTGTGCCTGTGTCAGCCAGCTCTCCTGCTGGTGGACTGGAAACCTGACGGGAAAGAGGAGAGGTTTAATGTATTTATTTTATTTTTGAAACAGAGTCTTGCCATGTAGTTAAGGCTGGCGTTGAGCTCACTTTGTACTGCAGGCTGGTCCCGAACTCACAACAATGCTCCTGCCTCAGGCTCCTGAGTACTGGGATTACAGGCATGCACACCTCCACCCCCTGGCTAATTTTTTGGGGGGTATACTGGGGAGTAAACTCAGCACCTTGTGCTTGTCAAACAGGCACTTACCCTGTTGAGCTATCTCTCTGGCCCTCTGGCAAACATTTTATTAGACTTATTTTTGGGGGGGAAATAGAGGCAACCATCCAACTCAGAGCCTTGTGCTTGCCAGGCATGGTTTAATTTAGCTCCAGTTTTGCAGGAATTCAGAACAGGACAACAGCAGAGTGTGGCTGTGAAAAGCTGCTTAGTTCTCCTGAGCAGAAGCAGAGCAGTGAAGAGCTGGAAGAGGAAGGGGGAAGGGGCCAGGCCTGGCGCGGGGAGGACACCTGGGCGGTGCTTTGCTGTGCTGGAGGTTTCCAGGAGCCCCGAGACTGGCTGGCTGGTGAGCTGGAAGAACAGAGATGATCTGAAGAAAATAAGCTGCTCAAAAGCGAGATCCCAAAGGCTACACAGGGCTCCGAGTGGCAAGCTGGAGGGTGAACTCAGGTGGGCCGAGGGAGGAGGGCCCTGGCCAAGACTCTGGATCTGGGAGCTCAAGTTCTGACCATCCTGAATTGCACGGGCCTGAAATGACCATGAGAGCTGAAATCCCATAGAGGGATATTGGTGAAAGAGAAAAATGTGTGGTGGTTCTGTGCTATTTAAGTTTGGCCAAAACACTTTAGAAACTATACTGCTAATTTTAAAAAACATTTTATCTATTTTAAAACTAATACTTATGTAGTACACTGCAAAGCATGAAAAACTTGGAACCAGTCCTGGAGCAATTTATTTATTTAGTGTGTGTGTATGTGTGTGTGTGTGTGTGTGTGTGTGTGGCCAGCTCAGCCCACCAGGGGGCGGAGCTGGCTGGCATGTGGTGCTGGGGGATTGAACCGCGGTCCTGTGCTTTGCTAAGCTTGTTCTAAGTAGGTGCTTTAGACCACTGAGCCATCTCACCAGCCCTTCCTGGAGCAACGTAAATTCTGCTTACTGGACTTTTTCTCTCTGGCTCCGATAGTACTGCACCTTTCCTTGCTTTAGACTTAAGTCTCATCTTCTGTGCTTTGCTGTGCTATCACCATTTTTGGCAGAACCAGGGATTGAACCCAGGCCCTTGCGCTTGCCAAGGAAGTGCTTATTCCACTGAGTCATCTCCCTATCACCATTTTTAAATTTGTTAATCACATTGATTTCATTTCTAGCATTATTTATATCTATTTGTACTTTCATTTTCCTTACCCAACATTTTTTTTTTTAATTAGTAAGAATTGTGTATGTCTCCCCAAAGCCTCATGCAGTCAGGGAGTGGCTTCTAGAGTTTGATTAATGCATGATCCAGTGCTGGGATTATGGTGTGAGGGCTGCTGGGATTATGGGTGTGAGTGCTACACCCGCCCTGGGGCAGATAGCCTGAATGCAGTGTGAGGGAGAGCCTGCCCCCAGCCTCTGCTGCTGCCCTGCTGCTCTGGCCTTTTTGCTCTTTGTCCTGCTGCTTTCCACCGCCATGAACTGTTGTCCTCTGCTGTGTACCACTGGGCCTTGGAGCCAGCTAAGTATGGACTGAAACCTCCACACACTGTGAGCTAGATAAACCTTTCCTTCCTTAATTTTGGACATTAGGTATTTTGTCCCAGCAATGAGAAAAGTAAGGAAGACCCAAGGCCTCTGCACTGAGCAACGTCCCCGTCCCTTAGGGTAGTGTATTAGAGCTAAGTTGCCCAGTTGCCTAAGCTGGACTCTTAACTTCCATTCTTCCTGCTTCAGCCTCCCAGATAAATCTCTTTCTTGATCATCCATTTTTGTAAAACATCACATGGCTTTATCATGGGGAAAGGAGACAACCTGACTGTGTGTTTTCCTATGTTTAAAGCTATAGAACATAATAACTAGGAAGTAAGTAGTGACCAGTGTTTAGCTGACTTTGAAAGGACTATGATGCTTGTTTGGTACTGAATGTATTAGCTCCCTCACATGTTCATAATATATTCATATATTAGATTAACATATTCATAATATATATTCATATATTAAGTACTAATCCCCAATAGTTTGGGCTTAGAAGTGAGTTTTTTGGGAGGTAACTAGGTTTCTAAGGTCTAAGGGTGGGGCCTCAATGATGGTAATTAATATCCTTATAAAAAGAGGAAGAGATCCTACAAGCCCTGCCCTTCGTTCCTGCTGTCTCCCCCATGCGCCCACCAAGGAGAGGCTATGTGAGGACATGACCAGGAGGGGAGCCCATTGTGAGCCCTACCATGCTGGTGCCCTGCTGTCACTTTCCAGCCTGCAGTCCTTGAGAAACAAACGTTTCTTAAGCCATTCAGGCAGTGGCATTTCTTAAAGCATGGCCTATGACAGGGTCTGTCTGCTACTCATACAGGACTTTGTGGACTGAAGCGCAGGCTGTGATGTTTGCATTTTATAAAGGCACTCACTGTTAATACACCTTCATAACAAATTCAAGTCATGCTGGTAGACTGGTGTTAACTAACAAAACCATGATAACTGAATGTATGCTTAGCAAACCATGCAATGTTGGCTTTCTGTGTGGACACGGAAGTCGCTGAGTGATGGCAAGAGCTGGGCAGAGATGAGGAGTCTGTTCCAGTAGCTCAGTACCTTGAGCAATGAGAAGGAGTGGGCTAGGAACTAGAGGCCACAAGAATGGGAGAAGTGTGCAGAAGCCAGCTGCTCTACTTCTGGGCTGTGGGATAGAAGGGCTGCGGAGCAACAGCCCACTGTTAAAGAGGGCTGCAGTCAGCCTCTTCCTCAGGACAAGGTAAGTTGCTGTTAAGAACTAAGAATATTCCTGGACATAAAAGCTCAGGGCTTGGGTGGAGCTTGGTGATTGTGTTCAGCCACCATGCCTGAGTCCCTGGGCTCCAGGGAGTGCTGCCAAGTGGAGGGGATCAAGGCAGATGTGTGACGTGCAGGGAGGAGACTTGAGGCAGACAACAGTCATCCCATCGGTTTTCTCCCCAGTTTATCCTTTGAAGCATTCAAAGAGGTAGGGTGCTTAACACCAGCACCCCACTGTAGGCAAAGGCAGCTCTGGTTAGTTCACCGCAGTATAATTTCCATCTCATTGGAACTTAGTGGATAAATAATGTTAAACAAAAATTAACAAATGGATATACAGAAGAAAGGGCCACTGAAGTAGATGTGAGGTCAGGATGGACCCCAACTAAGGATGTGGTAAGTACTAGAAAAGGGGTCACTTGAAGAAATAGTAAAAATTTTAGGGGCTTCACTCCAGTTGAAATGGGTCACTGGCCTTTGAAGGAACTCTACTCGGTCCTTTCTCACAGTCACCCCACGCCCCTCCCCCACCTACTTGCTCCCTCCTGGTTCTGTGGGGTGAGCAGCTCTGGGCTGCCACCAAAACTCCATAGAATGAGCCCTCTAAAACCATTAGCCAAAACAAATCTTTCTTTAAATTTTCCCAGACATTTTCTCATAACCTAGAAAGCATCAACTTGAGTATAACTAGTAAGCATAAATGTAAAAATGTAGCTTTTGCTTGTTTGGTGTTAATACAATTAAGAAGCTCAACTGGACATAAGAACACACCTAATCAGAATAATACAGTTCGGGGCCAGGGAGATAGCTCAGTATAATAAGCGCTTGCCTGGCAAGCACAAGGGCCTGAGTTCAAGCCCTGGTTCCACCCAAAAAAGAAGAAGATTCATAAATGCATGCATTTCATTTATTTTTTGAAGTTGGGAAGTGAACACTGTTCAGTGTACATGCCAAGCTATTCACAGTAAACAGCAAACACCAAGGCCAACGCCACGTAAGATTCAGTTTCGTGTTTGGCTTCCACCCAGCTGTCCCATGCAACATCCCAGATCCATCTGCTGGCAACCTGTGAGAGAAAATTTTAAAAGACCAAATTTCAATTGAATATGTTAAGAATTTTAAAATCCATACTAATTTGATTTTTTTTTTTTTTTTTTTTTTTTTTTTTTTTTTTGCGGAACCAGGGATTGAACTCAGGCCTTTGTGCTTGCCTTGAGCTTGCAGGAGGCTCACAGTCGCCTTCAGAACATGCCACAACCAGAAACAGAAATCCCTGCTTTTAGGTCTAAGAGCACTGCAACCAGTACTGTCCCGTTACGTTATTAGCCATGGTTTGGAAGCCTTTCCACCCTTACAGGACTCCCAGCCAAAAGCTCACAGGGTTCTGTTTTAAAGAAGTGGCAGTGATAATAGCAACAGCCTGTCATATAGAGTCTGTAAGCCTTTACTTTATTTACAGAGTGACCCGTGACCTTATCACAGCCTCATTCTGTGTGGTGGATATAAATAGCCACATTTGTGGCTTCTCCTATCGAGAGGTTGACTTCGTTTCTTCACCTTCTAATATGAGTCAGCCTCATGACTTGGTCTGACCAACAAATGGGACGTTGTATGACTTCCAAGTAGAACAATTAGAGGTCTTGCTCTCTTCCCCCATGGAATGCTGTGCTGACACTCCTGGACGTGAGAGAGGCCTGGTGGCACCATCAGGCCCTAGTGAGTCAACTAGTGGCAGCAGAGCTGCCCCACAGAACAGTGGGCGGAAACGTGGCAATCATCTTAAGCCTCTACAGGTGGAATGATATTTTTTAGTGATGTGGACTAGCATGTTTCCTGACTCCATGCCACTGACAGTGACACTAAGCACACTGGATTGTCCCCACCGTGGGACTGTGTGCTGGGCGTGTGCTCTGCTGAAGCCATCTCTGTGGTTCTTGGCACAGCTGGTCACTCACCATCTGAACGTCTTCTCCAGGCAGTCCAGGTACTCTCAGGCACTCGGGCATAGCAGCCACCACTAGAGGACCTGTCGCTAGCTGAAATTGTCCTGTGACTTAAGCGTGTTTGTCATGAGGGAGAACTCCCCAGGGAGGCAGGACTGGCTCTGCTGACTCATGATTCCTCAGTCCAAGTCTGTATTAGGGACCCTCCTCCATGAAGCCCCTCAAATTGCTACAAACATGTTTTCTGATCATTTTCTAACTCCCCATATTGACAGCCCACTTCCTAGGTACTTACATGGCATGGGGTATCACCCTTTTCTTTAAAAATGAGAATAATTTTATAAAAGACATAATCTCATATAGAACACAATATTTGTAAGAAATAGGTTTCATCATTACTTTTTCTTTCTTTCTTTCTTTCTTTCTTTCTTTCTTTCTTTCTTTCTTTCTTT
>NW_004524598.1:23697306-23698239 GCF_000260255.1 Octodon degus
TTTCTTTTTTCAGAACCAGGGATTGAACTCAGGCCCTTGCGCTTGCCAAGTCATCATTACCATTTCATAGATGGAAAAATCACGCCAAGGCCGCAGTGCATGCCTGTGCCTGCTGTAACTCTTACCTTACTTTACTGGACTCTAAAATGTAGGTTTTAACACATCCATGTCATTCTATGTCCTGAAATGCTAAAATTAGCTGTTTATTTAATGAGTTTAGGGTAGGGTCTACAGGGTGGACAGGGTCTCACTATGTAGATTGGACTCGTAGTGAACCTCCTGTTTTCAGCCTCGCAAGCAGTGGGATTACAGGCATGCACCACCACACCCAGACTCAATCGCCATCTCAGCGCACCCCAGGGGTGGGGCCAGCACAGCAGGCCAGGATCGAACCCTCGGCCCCTGGGTCTGCCTAAGTACTTAACAGAATGACCTTGCATTGCATAAGTGCCTCAGGAATGCAGGGCTTTGGGGTGCTAGCAGTAAATACCAAATCAAAAGTGAGAAGGAGTCAGATCAGTGGGGTACTCACATTTATTGCTTGACCAGTCTTTTGAATAAATAGTATTTTTATAATGAATTTATAACGTTGGTACCCAAATTCTTTGACTGCTAACAATATTTGGTCGGCCAACTGAAGTGACAAGTGAGATAAGCCTCTATCATCATATTTGACATCTTTTAGACTTTCCTTCAAAAAAATTAAGAAAAATATTGCAATATTCAAATGTTTTGATATAAAAAATCAAGTAGAAAACACATATTTAAACAATACACATATGCCTAACAAAACATTAAATAAATTTTATGCTTACCAAATTTATTTCAATAATAATTTTGAGGGCTGGTGAAATGGCTCAGTGGTCTAAAGCACCTACTTAGAACAAGCTTAGCAAAGCACAGGGACCGCGGTTCAATCCCCCAGCACCACAT
>NW_004524598.1:23698439-23708216 GCF_000260255.1 Octodon degus
CTGTACTAAATACATAGAGCAAAATAAATAATAGAAAGTTATTTTTATTTTTACAATTATATTCACTTCTCCTCATTATCTACACTTAAGCCATAAGTTTCACCTTACTGGACTAGTCTGTCAGTTACCAAGAAGACCCAGGAAAATTCAAAACAAGACATCTGGAAAAGCATAGGTAAGGGAAAGAAACCTTACAATTTGCACAATGCCACACATGCATCTGCCCATTCACTTTGTTGTAGGCAACTGAATTAGACAAAAATATTATAAGCAGTCAGACAGGGCCAGGCCCTCAAAGACACAATATGGAAGACAAGGTGACTTTGCAACTTTGGGAAGAGACAGACACTCCCCACGATGGGCCAGACCTTAGGACAAAAGACTAAACAAATGTAGCCACCTATGTCCCTGGGAGTAGGCATCCATGATTGGTATTCTACATAGGTATCAATCACCTTTAAAGAGGCCAAATGAGTCACTAGCCCAACCCCCAACAGAAAGAGACCCTGTTCCATATTCATACCACCTTGATACGTGAATCACTTCCCCATTCGATTCTGATGTAATCAATTTTGTTTTGTTTTGTTTTTGCTGAACTGGAGATTGAACTCAGGCCCTTGCACTTACCAGGCAAACACTTATTCTACTAAGCTATCTCCCTGGCCCCCGATTTAATCAATTTTACCTGAGCAATGGTGCTTGTAATCTCATTGGTTGACCATAGCTTTGTCCCACCTCATGCCCACCTGAGTTCCCATGTTCTCTACCAGCTTAGGCCCACCTCACCGCATGGTTGTCCTCCAGAAAAGTCCCTGGAAGAGAGAGCTTCCAGGGCCGGGGAGATGGCTCAGTAGAATAAGCACTTGTCTGGCAAGTGCAAGGGTCTGAGTTCAATCCCTGGTTCCACAAAAAAAAAAAAAAAAAAAAAAAAAGAGAGAGCTTCCTGGGGACCACCTGTTTGGGGCCCCCCTTCTGTCCCTGTCTTGGAGAGAAGCTTTCTTTCCCCCAATAAAGTTATTTTGCTTATAACTTCCATTTGTTCCTAAAATTCATTCTTCGATCTTAGAGAACATGAACTCATCCCAGGTACCTTTAAGGTCAGGAATTTCATTTTCCCCCTATATCATTTGGAGGTCACTATATCAGCTTTGGCTCAAAGCCTGCCTCGTGCTGTCACTGTCTCTGTCATCCCTTTGAACCAAAACCTGCTGCCTTCTTCCCCTCTCTCTGGGGCCTCCCGCTTCATGGGAAAATGTGAAGGAAATCAAAGACCTCTAACCATGTTTATTTTTAAAAACTTAGTAATACACCTTGGAGGAAAAACACAAGGCTCACCAGCCACGCAACAGTTGTCTTTCTTATAAACCATGTGCTGTGCTGGGCCACCTCATGAGCAGATCCACATGTAGCTTTGATTGGGTGACTTGGTGTGTGCACACCCAGGATATGCAAAGCTTGGCGGTGGTTCTGGACCCTACTGGCCAGATCATACAATTATGAAGCCAACCTACTCCCCACCCACTTCTGCCCTTTTAAGATGCTTCCACAAGTGGGCCTAGAAGTGCTTGTTTTCCCAACTTAAGCAGCAACTATGACAGCTCTTGAATCTGACTCAAAATCAGTCATTTCTGAGAATAAACCCTGCTGCCCACCAACTGTCTAGGAACTGCCCCCACCCCATGTGTGAGCTGCAATCTTTACCTCAGGGTCCCAGGGTGGTGTCCCTGAACTGAAATTCTAACAAGGGCAGCTCTGGGTTAATCTGAGACTCTGTTCCTCTGTTAATCAGGGCCTGTCTAGCCCGAGCCACTGTCACCACCTCCAGTTCACTGAAGCACACAGCCGACCTTAGGGCCTAAGGACAAAAATCTTAAGAACTGGGAACTGACTAGAATATAAATCCCTTCAGCCCAAGGGACTGGCCTAGTTCCAGACCTTCTAACAGCCCTCTTCTCATCACACTCAGCCCCCAACACCTTCCAATGCTGGGTGCTGTCCCTCTCCCTTTTCACCCTCACAGCCTAGACTTTCTTCAGGTATGAGGCTGAGAACTCCATGTAAAGCTCTAATGGTTTTTAACCTAAAAGGAGCGGGTCAGAGCATAACCGTTCCATGTTCCCAGCCCTCCAGGCTCACCTCCCTCTGTCCCCACGTCCTCAGTGTTCCTGCTCCCTCTGCACACACCATGCTTTTCTAGTTTGCCTAACCTTAGCTGTACCTACCTACATCTTTCTCAGTCAGGCCACGTCACCACTAGTGCCTCAGGGTGACTCCCCTGAGAGCAGTGCTGATCAAAACCCCAAACTTCACAGTCTTAAGTGGTGAAATCTCAAAAGCTCAAAATTCCTAACACCTAGACGTTTAAAGATCGAATGCTTAAAACACATGATCCCAGAGATTAAAATCCCAGATACTGAAGTTTTGAAAGCCAGAATCTCAAGTGCTGGGTAAGGCACAGAAGAGGGGTAGACAGCCAGATGATGGAGAAGGAAGCAGTACTGATCTGGCTGCACGCAGGGTAAGCGCATGCCATGCCCGCACATCGCGCCTCTGCGCCTTCACGACAGCACACAGTGCTTAAAAAATGGCCTTTCATCAGAGAATTAAAAGTTCAAGGAATTTGGCAGCCTCTGAACCAAGGACACTTGCTGGCCAGCTCCTCCAGAGCTGCTGACACATCAAATGGTGAGCAATTCTTTGGGTAGGATTTGACTATGACAGGTAGACTTCTGGTATTTACCACATAATTTAACACAAAAATGGCACTTGCTTCACTTTGGAACTTTCAAAACTGTCTTCACTGTCTTTACCGAATACGTGTGACTCACATCTATGTTGGATCCCTGAAATCTAGCACTGATCTGCTCAGTGTGCATAACTGGAAAAAGCAGATCATGCTGTGCATTTTTATTTCAAGATCTAATGGACTTTGCAGAAGAAAATCCATTTCAATTGAATCCCTGAGCTGTAGTGACAGATTGGAATTCGACGTGGGAAGGCTTTTCAAAGTGAATTTCAAGGTATTACCCATAAAGACTTTTTTCAATGGCAATGATAGAAATTTCAGTGTAAAAATGTGTCATTTTTCTACATTGACATTCCTTCTAGCTCATGAAATTTCAGGAGCCATTAAAATGAAATGAAAGCCACATTTGCCTGCAGAACCCAGCAAAGTTGCCGAATGCTTTGAAACTAATCATGCAGGTAGCATAAGATCCCCCAGCACTGCTGCTTGGTGCCCAGCGCTATTCTTGTTCAAGTGGTGATCTGCGCATGTGTGCATGCGGAGGCAATTGCCGTGAACTCAAAGCAGGGAAGAGCTGCTTCTACTATTGGGCAGGAAGGTGGGCGTTCACAGGCATGGAGACAGGCTGCCGGGCACTACCTGAAAAGCAAGGGAGGTTTTTTTTTTTTTTTCTACTTTCTCAATGTTTAGCTATAGATAAAAACACACAATGCTGTGGCTTCAAACTTTAGCTCAACAGCCTTTACCCTCCTCTGAGCATGCTCAGGTTCAGGGGATGGACAAATCCAGATCATGGCTGATCCCTGGGAGAACCTCCAAGTCTCAGAACACTAGCAGTTGGCAAGCTTTTTATCGACTTCCATAACTGTCCATAATCTATTGGCGTAAGACATTTTTCACATCAAATTTTCTTTTTTAGTTTTTTTTTTCTTTCTTTTTAAAAAGTTGTGTTAGGGAGCTGGGAAGACGGCTCAGTAGAATAAGTGCTTGCCTTGCAAGAGCAAGGACCTGAGTTCAATCCCTAGTTTCACAAAAAAAAAAAAAAGTTGTGTCTTCCACTTAATATTTTTTTTCTTTTAAAATTTTTATTTATTTGTGTGTGTGTGTGTCCAGCTCAGCCCACCACGGGGGCGGGCTGGCTGGCATGTGGTGCTGGGGGATTGAACCGCGGTTCCTGTGCTTTGCTAAGCTTGTTCTAAGTAGGTGCTTTAGACCACTGAGCCATCTCACCAGCCCCTTCCACTTAACATTGTTACCACTTTTTACAAGTCTCTATATTGTGTACTTCATAGTCACATCATGTCCAGTATTGAAGGCATAATTTATATAAAGACAAAGAGTTTTAATTTCTTGTATGAATTTCTTTGCGAATTTCACTACACAAAAGAGCACTACCACAACACAGAGTTCGTGTGTAAGTTTTGTGTATACATGTAAAACCACGGACACTTCCTCAGTAAACAAAGAGAGTTCCTTTGCACACATCTGCATGTGTGAAAGAGAAAATGCCTCAAGATCTCGGCTCTCTGGCAACTTGCATATGCAGCAGGACCCCCACAGTTTTGATCCATCTCCCCAAAGGATTTAGGTTGTTTACCATGGTATTGCTGACTGTGAAGCCAGGGGCACATTACCATAGCGAAACGTTTCACTTTCTGACCTATTCTTTATAAAACAGCTAGCCTGCTCATAGCTTTATACCTATACAACTATCATTAGTATTCCAGAGATTTTGTACTTTCAAAAATTTGTATGTTGTCACCTATTTCATTGTGTAAAGTTGGCTATGAAGCATTATTTCATATTTCTTGTTTTTAAAATAAACTGTCCTTTAGAAATATGAATAAATGCTTCTTGAATATATCTTGTAATTTCCCCAGAGCTATAGTTTTGATATTTTGATCTTTTAGGACATTACACTTTAGGAATTTTGACTTGACGGGATTTCAACATTGAAGATTAAGGCATTCAGTAGTATGTCTTTCAAGATTCCAGCCCTGGTTCCCCTAAAATATGTCAAAAAAAAAAAAAAAACTAAGACATTTTTATAGACTACACAGTTCCAGTATGACAGAGGAAGAAAAGGCTCAAAAAGAAAGCACTGAGGAAATTAGTATTAGGAGAAAGCTTTCTTTCCAACACTTACTTCATCTCAGTTGTTACTGAAGAAATGCACCTTGCAAATTAAGGGGAGGGTATCAGGAATTTTAAGCCAGGGAACACCCCTGACATGGGGGTGGGCTGGATGAGCCTCCCAAACCAGTCTGGTTGCTGAGAAACTCCCAGTAGCTGATTCTTACAACCATGCCCACTGGTACAGCGACCTCAGAATAAAGGGCCTGCAAGTGAGCGTCCTAATGCTGAGGATTAACAGATGGTGTGAGAGATTCTTTCACCTGAAATGTAGTGAATTCATTATAGGCAGCTAAGTTAGGTAGAAATATTATAAGTAGTCAGACAGAAAGAGGGCTTGAGAGAGAGAGTCAGTGCAGAAGACTTCATTCTATTCTTTGTATTTTTTCTTCTTTGTTCATCTGATACTATTATCTAACATGATTATCTTCCTTTTTACTTGATGAGATATACCTTTATCTCACTTTTCTCTCCTTCCAATGCCCAGGTTTCAAGGTTTCAAATTCTATTTGCTTATTCTGCAGTTCCTTATGCCCATTATCCATACCAGAATAACCATTAAGCTTTGTGAAAATTTAGCAACTCTGCTATTACTATTGAATACTATTCAATTGTTAATGGGGGTAAAATTGTTAGATTTAGTACATATTTAATGTATATCAATATTTGTTTTGTTTTACTGGTTATACTAGAATTGTAGTCTCCTTTCCATGGTGCAGGGTAGTGAAGTACTGGTTAATTGGGTATTTCAATATTAACTTTGTCTTTGATGCCAAAATTATTGTTACTGCCAAGGTGACACAGTTGAACTATTGTTTTTTCAGAATGTTTATATCTGGATTACCTCTGTGTCATTAATAATACTTCAGTCCATTCCTAGAGAACTAGGTGCTGCACCACCTGTACTACAGGATCTCTCCCAAGTAAATGGAGAAGTTGGAGCCTGAGACATGGGCAAATGCCTGCAGTTCATCATGCCCAGAGTGCACCAAGAGGTCACTGAAGAGGCCTCCATACCAATATTGAAGTCATCCATCATAAGCAAACCCATAAACCTTAACAGAAACACACACACACACACACACACACACACACACACACCCCAAACCAAAAGCAGGAGAAACATGAGAAGACAAGACAATAAAATATCTGCGAAAACTCCCAACTCCCCCAAAGCTGATTATGGAACACTGAGGGGGAGAAAAGCCAAACAAGCCAACTATTTGAAAGTATAACAAAGGAGATATAAGAACAGGTCAATAAGGTGTTTGTCAGGCTCACAGAAGATAAAACTAGTATCTTCTTTTTTTTTTTGATGGTACCAGGCAGGTATTGAACTCAGGACCTTGTGCTTATTCCACTGAGCTATCTCCCTGGCCCAATATTTAATTTAATAAGTGAAATAATCAGTAAGCTTATAGAAGACAGTAATAAAAGCTACCTGAGCTGTAGAAAACATGCAATACCAGTTTAGCAAGAAATTAAGTCTGTGGAAAGATACTAAACAAAATTTCTGGAGACTGAAAAATCTATAGAACCTATTGTCTGAGGAAGCTACTGATGTGAGGACAGAGGGTCAGAAGTAGAAGAAAGCACTGTTGTTGGAGACTAGTTTTTCAGAGATATCTTAAAAATTGCTAGATGACAAAAGGAAGACTAAAATTAATTGAAGTTAGTAAAAAATCAGAAGGCTGCACAAATGGCATAAAAATCAAGTTTTCAGAAATAATAGCAGAAAACTTTCCAAATATAGAGAAAGAAATAAACACACATACACACACACACATGCATATATATATATATATATATATATATATGATATAGAACTCCAAATAGCCACAATCAGAAAAGAACACTTCCATGAACATCATAGTCAAAATCCATGAACTCCAACAAAAGGAAGAAATCTTAAAAACTTTTTTAAAAAAATCAATGCATAACTTACAAGTGCCAATCAGTTACTGCAGACCTTTCAATACAAACCTTAAATGCCAGAAGGGCTTGAAGTGAATTTTTTAAAACATTAAAACAAAGCAGCATCCAATCCAGAGTGATATAGCCTACAAAACTAGCTCTTGGGCGTGGAGAGATAGCTCTGCAGTATACGCACCTGCCTGGCAAACTGAAAGACCAGGGTTCGATCCCAGCACCACATGCTGCACCGGCCCCGCCTCTGCACACTCTGAGCCAGTGACCAAGTCCAGGCATGGTGGCACATACCTGTAATCCCAGCACTGGGAAGGCTGAGACAGGAGGATCACTACAAGTCCAAGCTGGGTAGCGAGACCCTCTACCAAAACAACCAATAAATAAATAAAATATTTTTTTAAAAAACTATCTCTCAAAACTAATGGATAAAGGCTTTCCGCAACAAAGATCACCTTAGAAAGTGATGACCACCGAATCGTTACTATAAAACATCCTCAAGGACACCTCGGGGAGGCAATGAAACAAGCAATGGCAAAATGTCTAGTAAGATGAATGCACCAGATAGGTTGAGAATGGGAAAAAATCAGGACCCGGATAATAATGCAATGACAGAAACAAGTCATTACCTTTTTTTTTTTTTTTTTTTTTGTGGAACCGGGGATTGAACTCAGATCCTTGTGTTTGCCAGTCAAGCACTTATCCTACTGAGCCATCTCCCCTGCCCTACCTTTCAATAATAACTCTCAATGTAAATGATTCCAAGTCCCCAGTGGGGGTGAACATATTGACATAATGGATCAAGAAACAAAATCTACTGTTATGCTGTAACCACAAAACACATTTAACTCAAGAAGAAATTCATAAACTAAAACTCAAGAGGTACAAAACAATAATTAGTGCAAGGCACTGAGTTCAATCCCTGGTTCCAAGAAAAAGAAAAGGAATTAATAACAAGCAGAAGTAGTTATCCTATTTTCAGACAATGTGATTTTTAAGCCAAAATGACCAGAAGACATAAAGAAGGTCTCTAGATGTTGGTTAAGGGAACAGTTCATCAGACAGAGATAAAAACTCTAAAAATACATACACCGAACACCAGCTTCATAAAACAAATACTACTGGACATAAAAGATCAGATAAATATCAACACATTTATAGTGGGAGACATCAATACCCCATAATCAAAATAGACAACTAAGTAAAAAAAAATCAAGAGTTTAACCAAACCTTCAAACAAATTTAAAAGATGTCTACAGAGTTCCATCCAAAAACACACTCTTCTCACCAATACATGTAACTTTCTCTAAAATAGACCATACAACTAGCTTTAAAGCACACTTAAATAAACTTAAAAGAATCAAAATCTTTTCAAGCATATTATCAAAAAGATGGTTCTTTGGAAAAACAAACAAAATAAACCCTTAACCATTCTTAGCAAAAAAATAAAATCACACAAATCCACTTCAAAATGAAAAAGGATGACAACAGACACTGCTAAAAAATTGTACTCCAGTAAATTAGAGAATCCAGAAGAAATAGATGAATTCCAAGATACCTGGATTACCAAAAAAAATTTTTTTTAATTTATTTATTTATTTTGTGTGTGTGTGGCCAGCTCAGCCCACCAGGGGGCGGGGCTGGCTGGCATGTGGTGCTGGGGATTGAACCGCAGTCCCTGTGCTTTTCCTTAGTTTAGCTTGTTCTAAGTAGGTGCTTTAGACCACTGAGCCATCTCACCAGCCCCTGGATTACCCAAATTGAGCCAATAAGATTTTAAAACTACAAATAACCCAGTAACAGTAAATGAAATTGAAGCAATAATAGAAAAGGCTACCCACAAAAAGGGGGATGAAAAGGAATTGAGATGTATGTGTACTAACTTCTCTTGAGGAATATGATTTATGTGCAACAAACATGTACAAATGAAAATTGAAAAAAATGATTAAGTACTGAAATACTTTTTTAAAATTTTATTTATTTATTTAATATGTATTTGGCACAGGGTCTCATCAAACAGCTCGGACTCATAGTGATCCTCCTGCTTTCAGCCTCCCTAGCACTGGGATTGCAGGCATGCACCACCACACCTGGACTTAGTGGCCAACTCAGCGCACCTGGGGGTGGGGCCAGAGTGGCATGTGGTGCCTAGGACCGAACCCCTGTCCCTGCACTTGCCTAAGCAGGCCCTTAGTCTACTGAGCTCTCTCACCAACCCTGAAATATTTCTTTAAGATACTGAAGATACCAAATTATGTAATTATGATTAAGGTTACAGTCATTTTATCACATGAACTCTGAGCAATACTCATATAGACATATTTTTCTAATATTCTATTTTAGAAAGCATCTGACTGTTAGAGTTTATCACTTAATAATTGTTATGTTCATATTTATTTCCATAAATTGTTGAGTATTATTAATTTCCATTATAGTATTTGTATGGGAGGACCAATTTAAAATGTTTTACTCTTTATTAAAAGTAAAATCAAGTTAATAATTGTAAAATAAAGTTCAAAGCCATTCTACCTCATACTTTTAGTCATCCAATGGTATAGGACATGTTGAGATAGTCTTTCTAAGGTTAAGGGTAATTTGTTATATCTGACACCTCTGACAACCAAAAATAAAGCACAACATCTAATGAGTCAATTATAGCTTGTATCTAGATATCCCCCACAAATTCTCATGCGCTCGTAGGTGGGGATTGTGGAGGTGGCTAAGATGTGTGATCCTGGGACTGAGTCACTGTAAATGCTAGGATTAAGTCTACAGCCGCCCCCCATGTGTGCTTCCTGCCATAAGGGTGAGTAGTCTTGACAGGATATAAGGGACAGAAAGGGTTGTTGCTGAGGGCTTGTTACTTCATGGCTTTGCTGTCTTCCTGTCTGTTGTCCTCCATGAACTGCTTCTTCTCTGTAATGCCCCTCTACCATGCCATCCTGCCTTAGAGCCAGCCAACTATGAAACCC
>NW_004524598.1:23710203-23732583 GCF_000260255.1 Octodon degus
GGTTTTGCCAGCTTGTGATTGAGGTTTTAATTTCCTGTATATCACTTTGAACCTGTTTCATACATTCTATTTCTTCCCTAAATTGTTTATTCAGGGGTTCCATCATTTTTATATTCTGTTCTATTTTTTTATCAGTGTATTCTTTAGAAGCACTTAGTACTTCTTTTATTATAGTTATCACTAAATTTTTTTTTAGTTCAGAAATTATTTCTGATCTGATTTCTTCTATACCTTTCTGCAGTTGTTTCTTTACAGCCAACACTATTATTTCAGAGATATCAGGTGTGTGATTTCCAGTTTCCTCAGTGCTAGTGTCTTCTGCAGTTGTATGGGTGGACTCGGGGCCAGTGACTGCATTTTGTTCCTTCTCTTTGTCATTTTGTGTACCACTGTCTTCTGACCTTTGGTGTAGAGCTTAGAGTTATTACCTTAGCACCAGGTCCAGATCTACGAAGTTCAGATCCCTCCAGGTGGGTGTTGTTTGGATCTGGCTGCTGTGCTCCACTTCTTTCTGCTGCAGCCATTAGAGCTGAACCCTTTGTGTCTCTCTGGCAAGATGTTCTGCTCCTGAATCATCTGGGTGGGTCTTGCCTCTAGCCTCTTTGCAGGGAGTTCTGCCGAAGGGTTCCTCGCTGGGCCTGCACTTTGGGTCGAATGAGGATCTGCGGGCCCCGGGCAGTCTCACTCACACATCGGACCTCGGCTCTGGGTCTATTCAGGATCCACGGGCCCCAGGTCGTCTCACTTACTTGCCAGGCCTGAGCTCTCGGTCTATTCAGGATCCCATGGGCCCCAGGTCATTTCACTCCCCTTTACCTTTTGGTAATGCGTATTTTGTCTTAGCAACAACAGAAAAGTAACTAAGGCACAGCCTCTCTGGACTTTGAAAGTAATGTGCTACTCATTTGTGTATGATATATTGATGCACTTAGAAAGTGACATAAAAACCTATTTTTTAATGGGGTACAGAACCACACACAAAAAAAACGGGAAGTTCTGCAATAGCTGCTCCATCCCTGGAGTCACATGAGCCAGGGGATCCAATGGAACCTGAACTATAAATGGAAACACAAATGTTGCGTAAAGCCCTTGGGAGGCCCCTGAAGGAGCATTGTAGGACATACCATTAGAATTTTGGAGCAAGTTTTCGCTACCATCTGTAGTTAACTACTCTCCTTGATAAGCTACTGGTGATTTGGAGACAGTGATTGTTTGACCATGGGACAGCAAATCATGCAACCTGTCCATCATGGACTGTGGTAGTAAAACTTGTACCCAAAATCTCATGTTCTGCTAGCCTAAACATCTTAGTTCTAGAGGAAGGAATACTTTTACCATGAAACATAAACATAATTCCACTGAAAACTTAAAGCTATGACTGCTACATGGACTCTATTAGGACTGCTACATGGACTGCTACATGGACTCTACTATTAGGCTTTTTATGCTTCTGCATCAATAAGAAATAAAAAGAGTCATGGTATTGGCTGATATGACCAATCTTACCTATCTGGGAAAACTGAAGCACTCCACAATGGAGGAAACAAAAAGTCCTCTGAAATGTGGAAGACCCATTAGTGTGTCTCTTATTATTCTTACAGCCATTGGTAAAGACTGACAGACAGCTACAATAATGCACTGTAGCCTAGACCCTTCACAACGGAACACTTGGGTTACCTATCATGTAAGGAACTGTGACCAGCTAAAGTGCCTGATGAATGAAAAGGCAATAAGGCATACTACTAGCAGGTATTTATACATATTGGCTACAATCATGGAAATACTTCTCAAAAACCTGTATTTGTCATGAGTATTTCTATAATTGTCGTGTGTTCACAGGCATGTGCACATGTGTATGTGTGTGTATGTATATGCACACCTGCTGAGCAGCTTTCCCATTTCTAGGACAAAGCGCCTGAATCTCCAACTTAAAGAAAGAAATGGCTCATACCTTCGGGCAATGGTTGGCTAGTTCTCTTGCTGTGGGTCTGGGGAAATGCAGGACAACATGGCAAAAAGTCATTATGGTGAGGCAAAGCTGCTCATTTCATGGCAGTTGTTGTCTTAGTTACTTTTTACTCATTGCTGGGACAAAAATACCTGACACCCAAAGTGAAGGAAGAAAAGGTTTATTTAGCTCACAGTTTGTGGAGGTTTCAGTTTATACTCCACTGGCTCCAACACAAACAATAGCAGTTCCTGCGGCAGAAAACAATGAAGAGCAGAGGAGGAGCGGCAGCTGTGGCGTCCATCAAGCCTCTTTCTTCCTTCTACGCTGACTGCAAAGACCTGTGCTCCACTGCGAAGATTGCAGCTCCTCCAAAGTGGTGTGGCTGCAAAGATCAATCTCCTCCAAAGACTGGGACTTTTCCAAGGAAACAGGGCAGGGCAGGCAGGCAGCTTTCCTCAACTTTTTTTTTTTTTTTTTTTTGAACCGGGGATTGAACTCAGGTCCTTGCACTTGCCAGGGAAGCACTTATTCCACTGGGCCATCTCCCCAGCCCTCAACTTCTTTATATATACTTTTTGTGCCAAGTCACTCTGGGGCAGCCCATTGCCCTAGGGTGAAACTAATTGTACCCCAGGATGGGCCCAATAGCCCTTTATGGTGGAACCAATCGTACCCCAGTGCCGGCCCAATAGTGCCCCAGGGTGGGACCAATGGTACCCCAGATTGGGCCCTGCCCACCTGCAGCATGGGGCCTCCATGCCCAGATTCAGCTGGATTGTGAAACAGAGCAAGCAAAGTGTGCCAAAGAGGAAGAGGTCCAGAGACCAGATATAGGTCCCATGTTGAAGTGCACTTTAATATTTTTCCAGCCAATTAAGCTGAAAAACAAGATCAACTATCTCAGTATACCTATAACTAAGCAAAAATATTTTTCTTTCCTCTTCCATTCCTGTAACAAAAATTTACTTTTATCTATATTAAATATTGCTAATTTTACATCATTGTATTTGTTACAAGGTTTCCAGAGAAGAATAAACATTATTCAAGGTCTTGGGGCTGGGGAGATGGCTCAGTAGGATAAGCGCTTGACTGGCAAATGCAAGGATCTGAGTTCAATCCCTGGTTCCGCTAAAAAAAAAAAAAATCAAGGTCTTTACCACCTTTGAGGAAGACGGAATTAATACATTTATTTGTACACAAGTTGGTTGCAATATTTTTTTTTAAATTTATTTATTTTATTTATTTTTGTGTGTGGCCAGCTCAGCCCACCAGGGGGCGGCGCTGGCTGGCATGTGGTGCTGGGGGATTGAACCGCGGTCCCTGTGCTTTGCTAAGCTTGTTCTAAGTAGGTGCTTTAGACCACTGAGCCATCTCACCAGCCTGGTTGCAATATTAAGGGTTTTTTTAACCTACTTATTTTTTTGGCAGAATTGGGTATTGAACTCAGGCCCTCGAGCTTGCCAGCGAAGCACTTATTCTTCTGAGCTATCTCCCCAGCCCTTTACCTATTTATTGTTTCTGTTTAGATAATTTGCTTTAAGGAGAATAGCATAGATACTCAGTTGGCTAGGACTTACAATAATTAGTTTTTAAAAAATTATTTTTAGGGCTGGTGAGATGGCTCAGTGGTCTAAAGCACCTACTTAGAACAAGCTTAGCAAAGCACAGGGACCGCGGTTCAATCCCCCAGCACCACATGCCAGCCAGCCCTGCCCCCTGGTGGGCTGAGCTGGCCACACACACACACACACACACACACACACACACACACACACACAAATTTAAAAAAAAATTATTTTTAGGTGTGTACTTGACTGGGATAAGTCCCAAGAAATGGTACAATATTATGCCTGGCTGTGTTTGTGAACTTGTTTTCAGAAGGGTTAGTGAACATATGAATCAATAGGCTGAGTAAAGATAACCCTCACCAATGAGAGTGGATATCATCCAACTTGTGGAAGGCCTGAATCAGACAAAAAGGTGGAGGAAGAGGGAATTTTCTTTTCTGACAGAGCTGGGATATTCATCTCCTTCACCTGAACACGAGTGCTCCAGGTTCTTGAGTTTGCAGTGTTGGCCTGGGACTTACACAGCTAGCTTGCCTGACTCTCAGGCCTTTGGATTTAGGCTGAAATATAACTACTTTCCTGGTTCCGTAGGTTACACACAGAAGATCATACAAACTCTTGATTCCTGTAATTGCATAAACCAATTCATACAATAAATTTCACACATATGCACACAGGCATGCACACATAAAACACACACACACACACACACCTCTCTTGTTTTTCTGGAGATTTCTACTATAATATTGGAAATATATCTATATATATTCTCAACCCTAAACCTACCTTTAATATCTGCTGGACTTTAGTTTCTACTGTATGAGCTTGAAATTTCTTCAGAGGCTCCATTCTATATGAATTAGCAAACTTTAATTTTGACAGGGCACTCTTCCACTCTTTACCTATGTCAGCAATTGAGTCATCCAATGGAGGTTCTACATACTGAACATCATGAATTGATTCTCTTAGTCTTTCTTTTAAGATCTGTGCATACTGGAGAGAGGGAAAGTGGAAGTGGGAGGGAGGGGAAGCAAAGAAGGGAGCAAGGGAGAAGGAGAGAAAAAGATCACTTTTCAAATTGTAATTCTGGATTAAAGAATCCTGACATAATGGATGGAGCAAGGCAGACACAAAACTTGGAAATGTGTTATAACAGACTTCTGGGAAAATATAGTCACTAAATACTAGATTTACCCAAATCTAATTGGCAAAAGAAAAAAAAACTTTTTTTTTTTTTTATTGGCACATCTTTTTTATTTATTTTATTTATTTATTTGTGTGTGTGTGTGTGTGTGTGTGTGTGTGGCCAGCTCAGCCCACCAGGGGGCGGGGCGGGCTGGCATGTGGTGCTGGGGGATTGAACCGCGGTCCATGTGCTTTGCTAAGCTTGTTCTAAGTAGGTGCTTTAGACCACTGAGCCATCTCACCAGCCCGAAAAAAAACCTTTTGATTTGCACACACAAGCATATATATGTAAATTTGTGTACGTACATTTACAATATTCACAGAACATGCAAAAGAACTAAAAACAAGAGTAGTTTCCAAAAAGGGCAACTGAGTGGCTTGGGTGGGGATGTAAGGTGAACCATTTATCAACCCCACACAATATCATCTATTCTGCTTTGAACTTAGTTTCTGTAAATAAGTATTTGGGTAACAAATTCCTAAGTCTTAAGTTGAAAAGATCACAAAAATGTATTGATTTGATATCCCCATCAGTCGACATTTTTGGTATACAATATTCATTTTTTGACATTCAACATACATTAAAGAAACATTTATTTATGACCTAGTATTTTCCCAGTAAGTGATTTGTTTATATTAAAGTGATGACCCTCATTTTCTTTTCTTTTACATTTTTATGTATTTGGTTCATGGCATGTGTTACCACGGATCAAACCCAGGTCCTTGTGCTTACCTAGGCAGGTGCTTAGACCACTGAGCTATCTCCACAGCCCGACCCTCATTTTCATAATAGCCAATAATTCCTTTTCCTTACCTAATTGCTTAGCTAGAATAAGAATGGCAAAAATTGACATCCTTGCCTTGTTCTTAATATTAAAGGAAACTTTTTAGTCTTTTTCTCATTAAGCATATTTGCTGTGGTTTTTTAATGTATGTTTTCCATTATGTCGTGGTAGTTTTTTATTGCTTTTAAAAATCACAAAATCATTTGACAAAAATAATTTTGATTTTTTTTTTATCCATTCTTCAGTTCATGGGCATTTGAGCTGTTTCCAAGATTTAGATATGACAAATTGTTCTTCTATAAATATGGGTGCACATATATCACTGCAATATACTTTTAATTCTTCTGGAAAGATACCCAGGGAGGAAATAGCTGGGTGAAATGGGACCTCTAATCCTAGGTGGGGTTGTTTGTTTTAGTGGAACCGGGGATTGAACTCAGGCCCTTGCACTTGCCAGGGAAGTGCTTATTCCACTGAACCATCTCCCTAGCCCGTTTGTTTTGAGACAGGGTCTCACTATGCAGTTCCTGCTGTCTTTGTGCTCACTTTTGTAGTCCCCAAGTTGGTCTCAATCTCACAGAGATCCTCCTGGCTCAACCTCCCAAATGCTGGGATTATAGGTGTGCTCCACCACAGTGGGTGCCCGTATCCAGGGCTGAGATGGAGCGTGTGGGCATCTGGGGCTATGACTGCATGGCATGTGGGGCTGAGGATCGAACTTGGGTCCTTGTGCTTGCCAGGTAGGTGCTTATGCCCCTGAGCTTTCTCTCTGGCTCCTCTAATCCTAGTTTTCTGAGAAATCTCCACAAGGATTGCCACAGTCATTCCACCAGTTTACAGGCCCACCAACAGTGGAGAAGGGTTCCTTTTTGTTCATAGTTCCTCCAGCATTTATTATTGATTGGTTTCTTGATGACAGATATTTTCTAGAGTGAGATGGAATCTCAGTGTTGTCTTAATCTGCATTTCTTGAATAAACAATGATACTGAACACTTTTTAAAATATATTTGTCATTTGTATTTCTTCCTCCGAGAACTGTGTATTCATTCCCATTTTTGGATTGGGTCTTTGAATTTGGGGGGTCTGATTTCTTTCCATTCTCTTTTTCTTTCTTCTTCTTCTTCTTTTTTTTTTTTAACGTACTTGGTTGTTACAGAGTCTCACTACAGTTTGGGACTCATAGTGATCTTCCTGCGTTCAGCCTCCCCAGTGCTAGGATTACAGGCATGCACCACTATGCCTGGACTCTGGCCAGCTCAGCCTGCTCTGGGGGCAAGGCTAGCAAGTTATGCGGTGCCAGGATCAAACCCTGGTCCCTGTGTTTGCCTAAACTTGCCTAAGTAGGCATTTAGTCTGTTGAGCTATCTCACTGTCCCCTGATTTCTTTCAATTCTTTTTTTTAAAAAGAATTTATTTTTTTAAATTTTATTTGTGTGTGTGTGTGTGGCCAGCTCAGCCCGCCTAGGGGCTAGGCTGGCTGTCATGTGGTGCTGGGGGATTGAACCGCGGTCCCTGTGCTTTGCTTAGCTTAGCTTGTTCTAAGTAGGTGCTTTAGACTACTGAGCCATCTCACCAGCCCTCTTTCAATTCTTTTTTTTTAAAAATAATTTTATTGAGAAACAAATAGCAATGAGACAGTTTCAGAACCAATCAGTAGCCTCAGGGATTCTAGATCCCTTGCTCTTAGCACGGATGGAAAAATACAGATAGGCCTATATACACGTAACCTTTCCAGGCCCGGCAGAGCACATAGCCAGTCTTCATCTGAAAAGAAGAAGAACTTTCTAAATTATTTCATGGATATCAAATTCAGTTTGTTCCAGGCGAGGCCAGGACAGGTGGCTTGTTTGCTATAAGTGTGAATAAAAGTCAGTGGAAATTCTCATTAGTTTTTATGTAGAAATAGGGTGATACATTTTTGTTTCCAGTAAAGATCTCATTCTGTTACTTCTTAGTATTGTAGGAGCTCATTAGGTACTTAACTATTTTCCCTTACTCAACTGGGTATTTTAAACTAAAATCCAAATCTTGGAAAAAGCCAGACGTATACTTTGTAGGGTAGAGGGTCAATTAAATGACTAATTTTCTGGAAATTTTGAATACAATACATCTAGAAGTGAAGCATTTTATAAAAATTTCAGACAGGTCAAAGAAGTTTCAGAGGTGATGGGTATGAGGGAAAGTATTCATTTGTAAAGCTAGTCAGGTAGGCTGACTAGTACTGGCCATTAAAAATCTAGATCTATGTAGACCTCTCCCAGGATGTTTCAATGAAAGCTGTTTTCCCACAGCATTTGCTTCTGAAAGGAGAATGGCATGATCAGTTTGAGAGTGATAGTTTGGAAGAAATCTTTATCAGAGTAAGCATATGCTGCAGTAAATAGAATAAGACGGAAACCAGATTCAAATTGTTAGTCATTCTCTATCAGGGAAATTTAACTAGAGTAGGTTTATGCAATTCATATTTCAAAGGAAGTAACATCTTCTAAAAGGATAATAATAATGACTCCCATGTAACTGAAAGCATTTTCCATTGCTGGGTTTAAGCATGTGGGGAGAATTTTCTCTGCAACTCTAGGCATGTCTGAAAATGGCATTGATCGCTGAGCTTTGCAGGCACAGGCCAAGTTCTCTTCCCCTTCTGTCAGTGGGATATAGTTTTGGGGCAAGATCTTACATAGTTTTGGCAGAGGCCCTCTCCATTTCTGCTTTTGGGTGAGTGGTTGTAACTGACATGTTGATTCTCTTGGATTTTGTTCCAACCTTAAGACATAAAGATTTAGACAGTGTGGAGGAAAGAAGTGCGAGCTTTAAAGAATATTGCTTCGAAAAATCCATTAAGAAGGATTTTGATTGTCAGGCAGCTTGAGGTACTAAAGTTGTTGTTGTGCCTGGCCAGCGCAAGGTCCTGAGTTTGATCCTCAGTACTGCCCCCACCCCCCAACAAAAAGTTGCTGAATCCAGATCCTCTTTCTTCAAGAAGAAACAGTTAAAAGTCTGGAGAGAAATTAAATGTTATTTATATTGCTTTCTCAGAAAATCTTTTTTTCTTTTTTGTTTTGAGACAAGTTTCACTATGCAGTTCAAGCTGGTCTTCAATTACCTTTGTGACCTGGGCTGGCCTCCATCTTGTGGCAATCCTCCTGCCTCAGCCTCTTGAGTGCTGGGATTACGGGTGTGCCCCACTATGACTGGCCTCTAGATGCTGGTCCTTTGCCTGGCGCTCTGAGCTCAGAACCCCACATGCAGGATCAGTCTAATTCTAATCAGGTCTTCATGAGGCAGATCTGATTATTGTCCACCTTCTGGGCTAGGACTGGGTCTCCCTCTTTCAATTCTTAACTGGCTACTTATTCCCACCCTATGGGTTATCTTTTCACTGTGCTATTGATTTCTTTTGTTGTGCTATAGCTTTTTAGTTGAGATTCCATTCACTGAGTCTTTGTAGTATCTCATCAAGTGTGAGTTTTGCTCATGAAGTCTCTCTTACACCTATGTCTTCAAGATGTGTTTTTTTTATTTTGTTTGTTTGTTTTGGCGGAACCAGGGATTGAACTCAGGCCCTTGTGCCTGCCAGGGAAGCGCTTATTCTACTGAGCCATCTCCCCGGCCCCAAGATGTGTTTTTTAATACAATGGACTACTACTCAGCCATAAAAAGGATAAACTTGAAATTTTTGTTGTAAATGGTTACAACTTGATACCATATTCGTAAGTCAAACAAATTAGACCCATGCGCGTAAACATATTCTCACTAGTGTGAGAAGCTGAATGAGTAAAAAAAATTAAAAATATATAAAATGTATTGTAAATTGGAAAAACACTACTCAAAAGGAAAAGAGAAACTATGGTTGAGGAAAGGAGAAAAGGAGAAGGAAATATATATATATATATATATATATATATACACACACACACAAGGTAGTTAAAATAGTTATACTACTAGTTTCTCTTGTTCATTGGAAAGTACAGCTTGTGGTAATATTGTTTGGACAATACGCTGATCTTTTGTACTCTAAGTAAGTAGGTTGAAGATAACAAATATGAAATGTATTAATTATTGTTAATTTCCAATTATCTTGTTTTGAAAATGCTTTTTAAAATTAAAAATATTTTGTCAAACTTTGTTAATAAAAATAATATGGTTTATTGCTTCTATGTTTATGTTGTGCATTACACTGATCCATTTTCATATGTTGTTATTCTTGCATTCTGGGAATAAATACCATTTGGTCATGGTAGATAGTCCTTTGAATGTAATACCTAATGCTGGTGTTTTGGTAAAGGTTTCCGAATCATTACTCATAAAATTCTTTTTATAATTATTTTCTTTGGCTTTGGTGTCAGGGTAATGCTGACCTCATGGAATGCATTAGAAAATACTCCCTGTGATTCTCTTCTGAAAGTGTTGTAGAAACTTTGTTCAATTCGTTCTCTAAATATTTGGTAAAATCCATTAGGGTATGGTGTTTTCTCTTTGGGAAGATGATCAATTCAATTCCTCAATTAGCCCTATATTTTCTGAGTGGGAAGAGGAGCAAGCACAAGTAAGTGCACCCTCTGGGAGTCTGTGTTTCAAAGAACTGCTCCATTTCATCTAGGTAATCATTGCATGCACAGATTTGTTTGTAATATTGCTATGATCTTTTTTTTTTTTTTTTTCAGAACCAGGGATTGAACTCAGGCCCTTGCGCTACACAGGCAAGTGCTTATTCTGAACTATCTCCCTGGCCCCTCTTATGGTCCTTTTGATGTTTATAGAATTTGTAGTGATATCCTCACTTGAATTTCTGATGATTAACTATTTTGACTCTATTTGTTCTGTATTGGTAATACCTTATCTTCCTGGATCTGGGTTTATGTGTATTATCTGATATTATGCTTCAAATATTCCTTCAGTTCCTTTTTTCTCCTACTGGTATTTCCATTATGAGTCATTTACACTTTTTGTCACTGTCCTACAATGCTGGACTCTTTTTCTCATTTTGAAGTTTCCACTGATATGTCATCAAGCAGACAATTTCTTCCTGTTGATGTTATGTCTAGTAAGTATAAGCCTATCAATGGCATTCTTCACATTACTGGCTTTTTTTAAAAAAAATTATTTATGTATGTATGTATGTGGGGGGGGCAGCTCAGCCCACCGGGGGCGGGGCTGGCTGGCATGTGGTGCTGGGGGATTGAACTGCGGTCCCTGTGCTTTGCTAAGCTTGTTCTAAGTAGGTGTTTTACACCACTGAGCCATCTCACCAGCCCCACATTACTGGCTTTTTTAAGTTTAGTATTTCTTTTTGGTTCTTAGTATTTCCCTCTCTGATCACACTGTTCATCACTTCTTATATATCAAACCCCTGGCTCCTGCACCTGCTTGCAGGTGCTTTAACCTGCTAAGCTATTTGGCCAGTCCCGTCTAGGCAGAATTTAACAAATCTTTCTGTTTTTCCTAACTCCATAGCTGTAATATAGTGACTAGAAAAAGCCAGAGTTGCGTATTTCCCTTTCACAAGGTCAGACAGATATCCTTACTAAGCTCCTTAACTAATTTCTCCTCAGTGTGACCAGTAAGGCTCACCCCTCATCATTTATCATCAGAATTATGAGGGGATTTTTTTTTCTCCTCAGTTATTTACTTTGAGAACCTGATTCAACTCCCGAAGGTGAAAAGCAGAAAAACTTGGGGACCATTGCATGTGTTTGGACTCCAAGTATTATAAATACATGATCTTGCCAAGCACTGGCACATACAGATCACTTCCGCACTCCAAGAGGCTGAGGTTGGAAGATCACAAATCCAAATATAAAAATAAACATAAAAAGCAAGGCTTTGGGCTTAATCTCCAAGATTGGAGGGAAAAGACGCTTTCTGGTAAATCAACTGTATTTCAGGCTTTACTTCCTGACTTTGGCTTTAGCCCTGGTTTTAGCATTAGACTTTAATTTTGGAGTAATTTGCCCAATGATCTCACCTCTATAATGGATCTAAGAAGTGGTCATTTTTAAAATTCTGTACAGCTTTTTATGATGCAGTAATGACTGCCTAACTCTTTACACCAGGAACTGGAAATGGGAATTTTGTTTTCGAAGTGTTTTTGGCTGGGTATAGAATTCTAGGTTTGGCTATTTTATTTCAGGACTTGAACATTTTCTGACTCACACAATTTTTGATGAGTCTGCTATTGTTTCTCTATATACAGTGTCTCTTTCTGAGTTGCCTTTACATGACTTGTTTCAGGTATGTTTGAATGTAATTTCTTGTGCTTAGAATTCATTGATATTCTTTGATTTATGGGCTGATCATTTTCACCACATATAGAAATCTCACCCACTATTTCTTGTCCTCTCTTCCTTAGGGACTTAAATCACTAGAATAGTAGGAAATTGGAAGCTACAGTAATGTAACTCACAGAAGTCTCCTCAGATCCACCCCTCAACCTATGTCTCCATATCACAGGGATGGGGCACATACCTGTAGACTCAAAGTAACCCTTGGTGAACAAACTATTCTCAAAATTACATCACTATTTCTTTGGGTGCCTGGCTGAGAACACTCATCCAAAATTACTTCATTCTTCTACTGAGAATCTTTGTAATCATTTTTTAAATCAAAAATAGCTTTCACACATTTTTTAGGCATCTAGTAATACAAGTTGAAGAGATTTAATTTACTGATATGGCATTTCCTTACATCAAGCTCACCTAAAGTCCTACAATGAAATGAGATTGTTCATGAGATGTCATTATTTTAATGTTTAAATACTTTTTGCTCAGTTAAAAATTTCAAATGTATGTCATTTGAACAAGACTAGTAAATACAAGACTGGTAAGTTTCCAATTTTTAGTAATCTGAATAAAGTTTTGTGATTTTTCTGTTGTAAGTTATAGTAACTGATTTTTACTAAGAAAAAAGCATTGAAAGGATGGGATCCCCTTATGAATTGAGGGAAAAAGCTGAAGAACTAGACCCAGAAAGACATGAGACACTTCAGCTTGACACTTGCAACATGAATAAACCTCAGCCACTCCTTTTATACTGTCTCAATGAAGTAGTTAGCCTTATTTCAGTTTCGTCCTCATGACAAAGTTAAAGACAGTGGCTACCAACCCACAGAAATTCTACCCAATGGGCATGAGTTACTGCTTTAAAAAAAATTACTGGAGCACAGATAAGAATCAAGAGAGGCTCATAATGACCATGTCCTAATTTTTATTATGCACAAAAACATGGGAATTGTCCGTTATTTAAAAGTTTTTGTGTTTTTTCACTTAAGTTTTAAATGATTCATTTTAACTACCATTTGTAGTACCCTTACTCAATTTCTAGTCTATTCAAATTTCTTCTGGAAATCTAGATGTTGCAGAGATAGTTATAACTGGTCATACTCAGATCAAATAAACTGATGTGGTCCATGTCCCTTCACTCCTAGACTTTGGCCTATATACCAAGTGCAGTGCAGCTATGTATCTTCCCATATTGAGTTCAGGCTTACTCAACTGTCAAACTCATTTCGGCCATTCAGTTGGCGTAATCAGCAATACAGCAGACTCCAATATGGTATTATGAACATCTACTTTGAAATCCAACAGATTTGTTTCTAGTCTTGTTCTGCTTTTACTTAGCTATGTTATAGAGGAACATCTATTAGTCTGTTCCTCTATAAAATATAGGCACCATAGAGATATTAGCAACTATAATGTTGCAATGAGTTTTATTTTTCTGCTACTTTGCAATCCTTGAATATTTTGACATCTCCACAAATCTGTTTTGCCTATTATTTCTAATATCATCTTACCAATCATAAATCCTATGAAATAGGCATGAAAAATTCACTACAGCAAAGTGGGACAGGAATCCCAGGACTCAGGCTCTCATCTCAGTTCTATCATTATGTATCCTGTGAAAAGTACTTCTCAATAAAACACAAGCTTCTCAAAGTATGATCATATCCAAATATTGATACAGAATAGTGGCCTTTTCCATTACTATCCGCAGGTTAACAATGCTTTTAACTTTTCTCTCATATATATATATATATATATATATTTTTTTTTTTTTTTTCCCCCCCGGAACCGGGGATTAAACTCAGGCTCTTACACTTGCCAGGCAAGCACTTATTCTGCTGAGCTATTTTCCCGGCCCCTCCCACATATATTCTTAAATTAGGGAAACAGCTTATGTTTAAAAGCACAAAACAGCTCATTGTGTTGTCTAGGTTCCCAGTTTTTTCTCGTATACTGTATACACACACTCATTTTTGGTTGGTAAACTTGATACATTAGATTATGTTTCGGAAATCTATTGGCCTGAAGAGTTGCAGACGAGCACGTAAAATAAATTTCCGATCATTTAACGCAGAGTTCTATGAGTTTAAAACCTTTAGGCAAATCTAAAGGGGAAGTTAAATCCATGCTCAGAATTCAGTTTCTAAGGTGGGGGCAAAAATAAGTCCGCACTCCTGGGTTGTGGGGGTGAGCACACAACTGAAAAGGACTCGAATAACAGTCTTGCACTCACTGACTCCTTCTCGAACATGCTAGGCTTCCTGTCTTTCTTAAGCCCCACCGACTGCGGCTGAAGGGCCTGGGTCGCGGCCGCTTTCTGGCCTCGGCCTCGCTTCTTCATCTTCCTCAGCTTCCTAGTAAGCCTCACTCTCGGCCACGGTCGAACACCTCAGAAGTCTTCCGCTAGATCTGAAGCAGCTAGCCTACCGCCCGCGAGACCGGAAGTGGCGCATGGATCAGCGAGCGACCGGAAGTGACGCTCTACGCAGTGCGCGACCCTCCGACTGGTGTTGTGACGTTATCCGCTTGAGCCGCGGCCGGGACCCGGATGTGATGGAGGTAGGGCGCGCCAATATGGGACGCAGAGCGCGAGCCCGGTTGGCTGATGAGCTAGCTAGCTGGTTTCCACGCGAGGGCGTGTCCTGAGGGTTGTCAGCGCAGGGTACACGCGAAGCAGAACCCTGCTGGTCCTTATAGTTCGCTGTGGCCCATGTAAATGCAGGGCTCGCTGGTGGTGTGCAGGCGGAGCTGGGGCTGCCCCACGCAGGACTCCACTCCTTTTCCTCCGTGGACCTCTGTGGCCAGGGATGGAGGCTGCTGCGCTGGGACCTGGCAGCTCGCCCAGAGCCCTGCCCAACGCTGCCCTGTGAGGCCAGCGTCCTGTCTGTGTCACAGAGGAGGCCGAGGGGCGGAGCCGTCGAGGGCTCGAGATGGGCAGCAGAAGCCGGGCTCCCGCGCTGCGCTGGGCCGGTGCTCTGAGCACCGGAGGGCACGTGGAGCGGGTGGCCAGCCTCCACTTCCCTTTGCAGACCTGCGTGCTGTCGCAGACCTGCAGCCAGTGTACAGAACTGTGTGTTGGCAGTAGTCGTCCTCCCGCGCTGAAGGTGGAGGAGCGCAGAGCGGGAGCCAGCTGTCCAAATAAAGGTTGTGCGGGGTGTAAAGCGTGGTCTCTGCGTGGCAGGACACGACAACTCGGTTGGCGTTGGGGAATAGCAAAGGGGTACTGATAGAGGGGAGGAAACTCAAGGAGTTTTGAGAACAAGAGAGGGTTTACAGCAGAATGTATTTATTGGGGGAAAGCTTCTGCCCGGAAGAGAGACAGACGGGAGACCCGAGCGGGTTACCCCCAAATCTGTTGGCTCTAGGGATTCATAAAAATTACTTAGGGGCCGGGGAGATAGCTCAGTGGAATAAGTGCTTGCCTGGCAAGTGCAAGGTCTTGAGTTCGATTCCTGGTTCCACCAAAAAAAACCCCAAAACCATACATACACACACACATATATATATAAATATATATTGTATATATGTATGTATGTATACAGACATATATGTATGTATGTATATATATATGTTTGTATATATATATATATATATATATACACGTACAGGGTCGCTACGCAGCTTGGACTGGTAGTGACCCTCCTCTCTCAGCCTTCCCTGTGCCAGGATTACAGGCGTGTGCCACGTTGCCGAGTTTTAGTGGCCAGCATGGTGCCTAAGCCCGGGGTTCAAGGGCTGGCTCAGTATGTGGTACTGGGGATCAAACTTGGGACCTTGTGCTTGCCAGGCGGGTGCTTAGACCGCCAAGATATTTTCTCAGCCCTTTTCTAGGGGTTTTAATGGGGCAAAACCATGTGGTGAGAAGGGCCTAAGGTGGAGAACATGGGAACTCGCTTAAGTGGGCATGAGGTGGGACAAAACATGGTTAACCAGTAAAATTACAAGCACAATTGCTCAAGTAAAATTGATTCAATCCAGGACCAAATGGGGAAGCAAGTCATGCAGCGAGTGGACTTGAATACAGAACAGGGGCTTTTCCTGTAGGGGGCTGAGTTAGTGGCTTCCAGACTTCTCAGTGTGAGAGGGCTATTTAAAATATCAATCCCTGGGCTGGGGAGATGGCTCAGTGGAATAAGCGCTTCCCTGGCAAGCTCAAAGGCCTGAGTTCAATCCCAAGTTCTGCAAAAAAACAAAAAAAAAAAAAAAAAAAAAAGAATAGAGGTAGAATATCAATCTCTGATGTCTACATCCTTAGGGAGGTAAGCATTCGTTTGATCTTTTGTCTTGAGGTCTGGCCCACAGCAGGGGTGTCTATCCATCCCAAAGTTGCAAGGTATCTTGCCTTCCACACTGGCTCCATTTGAAGGTCTGGCCTTGTCTGACTGCCTATAATATTTTTATCTAACTCAGTTGCCTGCAGTAAAAATGTTTTGATATCTGGGAGAGTAAAGAGTTACCAAAAAGAGGGGCCGGGGAGATGACTCAGTGGAATAAGCTCTTCCCTGGCAAGCGCAAGGGCCTGAGTTCTATCCCCGGTTCCGCCAAAAAGGAAAAAAAAAAAAGTTACCAAAAAGAATATACAATATTTGTGAAATTCATTGAGCATCTGTGCATTTAAAAAAATATTTATTTATTTATTTATTTTGTGTGTGTGTGGCCAGTTCAGCCCACCAGGGGGCGGGGCTGGCTGGCATGTGGTGCTGGGGGATTGAACCACGGTCCCTGTGCTTTGCTAAGCTTGTTTCTAAGTAGGTGCTTTAGACCACTGAGCCATCTCACCAGCCCATCTTTCTGCAAAGCTCCCAGTTCTGCAAGAAAAAAAACAACAACAAAAAAACAACTTTCTTCAAAGCTTTATTCCAGAGGGACTCGGTCCTTCTTAGCAGCTGCCTTCCTCATGGTGGCCAGCACATTGCTCAGTTCCTCAAGCTTCCTCCTGGCATGGATGTGTGTCCCCAACCTTTTCTTGATGAACTTAAGGGCACATTTGTCCTTGGAGACCTTGAGCAGCTTCATGATGTGCCACTTATAGGGGGTGAAGCCACACACCTCCCGGATCATGTGCCACACGAACTTGGTGTGCTTGTTGAGGCGTCTGCGACAGTGGCTGTGCCTCGGTTTGCTCACGTTCTCAGTTACCTTGTGGCTCTTGTTGAGGCTTCTGGCCATGGGCTAGCGGAGGGCAATGGCTACTGTTCTGTGATGGTTGCTGTGGCGGACTGTGCATTCTGTATTAACAAGTTCAATAAAATGATTTTGAGTCTTTAAACATTTGTTTTAAAACACACGTTGCCTTCCATGTTTAATTGCAGTGCTTTCCTCATATTGCTACCATGTTATCCAGAAAACCTAATGGCAGCACACTTAAATGTATTTTACATTAAGATATAATTTTCTGGTGACTTTTTAAAATTTTTTATTTATTTATTTTTTTGTGCTACTGGGAATTGAACTCAGGATGCTGCGCTTGCCAGGCAAGTGCTTGTTCTACTGAGCTATCTCTCCAGGCCCTATTTCATGTGATTTAGATATATAGTTATTAATACTTTCCTGTAAACTGCCTTTCATGTTTTATATTTCAGATTCTAATAGGGGATCCCATTACCACATGTCTTTCTCCCTCCGTATACGACATGATTTGTAAACTTGGGTTTGAATTCAAAGAAAATTGTAATATCCATAGCATTGTGGCTCAAAATGGTGAAGTATGTTGGAAAACAATCACAAAATGTGTGAGCTATACAGATCCAGGTTTGTACACTTTGTATCTTAAACTGTAGTATGTACTGGTCTTTTGAAATTATCTTGATCTGTAAAATCTGCCTTTCTAACCATTGCTTTTTATTTTTGTTATAATCCAAGCCTAACTCAAAAGGAAAAAAGAAATTAATGTGAAGAAAGGGAGTTAAGGCCAGAGAAATAGAGAAAATTCAAGGATCGCTGGGCTAAGAAAACTGATGGGCTGCTGGGGTAGCTCTCAGAGCCCAGAGACAGATGCCTGTACAAGTCATGTGAATTAAAAGTGTGAAATGATTCCTTGTAGATTATGCAATCATTTGAAATGTCTTCAAGTATTGTACTTTTTTGGGAAAGGGATATGCCTGGTAAATTTAGTATAGTTCCAACAGTGACAAATGAAATTGCTGCGGCCCCTGATTCAAAGAATTAGTAAGACAGTTGTGCTCACAGATATGAAGGTGTGGGTGTAAGGCTATTGTTTGCAGCATTGTTTGTCTTGGCTAAACAAGCAGGTGAGTATTTGGGAAGCAGCCAGACTTCAGGCATTAGGGTATTGATTCAGTAAGTTGTGATAAATACACACAGTGTAACATGGGGCAGCAGTAAAACGGAATGAAGAGGCTCCTCTGATGAAAGCTTCTCCCACTGAAAAGACAATAGAAGCACATAGATACATATGCTTGTATGTGTAAAATGTTTGTAAATAAACACAGAAGATTAGTAACACCCATTACAGAGTTTGGGGGGTGGGGGGTAAGTGGGAGACTTCAGTGTTTTTCATTATGAACAATGTAAATGTTCAATCCCAAACTTGCCAAAACAATAGTAAACAACAAAGTATGAATATTTTCTCAAATAATTTACTGACATTAGAAGTGTTATGGTCTAATAATGATAACTTTAAAAAGTTACAAGGTTATATACAGTAATTCCCCTTTATCTTGGGAGCATGTCTTTGAATGCCACCCATGTCAGTGGATGCCAAAGTAATGCGTATCATTGAACCTATACATACTGTGTTTTTCCTGTGTGCTCTGAAATGCTCTGTCCTGGGACTTCTTTTTTTTAATTTAATTTTTTTTATGTGTGTGTGTGTGTGTGTGTGTGGCCAGCTCAGCCCACCAGGGGGCGGAGCTGGCTGGCATGTGGTGCTGGGGGATTGAACCGCGGTCCCTGTGCTTTGCTAAGCTTGTTCTAAGTAGGTGCTTTAGACCACTGAGCCATCTCACCAGCCCTGTCCTGGGGCTTCTTGTGCATTGTTCACTACTCTTGTCGTTTGGGGCCATAGGTAAGTAAGAATTGCTTGAACACAAGCACTGGGCTGCTGTGTGATAGTTGATCTGGTAAATGAGATGATTGATGGATTAAATGATGGTTGGGCCATTTGATACACCAAACAACAGGATGAATGGGATAATTTCATCATGCTATTTAGAACAGCCCAGTTTAATGCAGATGGGCTACTTGCAAAACTTCCAGTTAACATTTTTGTACCACTGTTGACTGGATAACTGAAAGCTCAGATAAGAGCAGGCTAATATATAGTGTGTATCTGATTTCATGTGAATTTATATGTAATAACATTGAATAAAACATTTTGTCCTGTTCTACAAACTATACTAGTAAATTTTGTTTGAAATATCAAAAAGATTGATTAGTAATTTATATATATATACATATATATATATGTATATATATATATTTTTTTTCTTTTTTTTTTGTGGAACCGGGGATTGAACTCAGCCCCTTGCCAGGGAAGTACTTATTCCACTGTGCCATCTCCCTGGCCCTAGTAATTTATAATTAATGATGAACTCTGTTCTGAGTCACTGGCCAAGGAAAGTGTTAATAATTTAGGTCATTTAATATTTGTTACAGTATTCAGTATCTTCATCAGCTTCAAAGATGGAAGCAGGCACAGACAAGCCAGGAGGGAGGGGGAGACAGTGGTAGAAGGCCTCTGCTCAGACACACGAGACGGCATCTCTTGTGTTGCCTTCATGTACTTGTTGGCCACTTCTGTGAAATATCTGTTGTTCATTTAAAAAAAAATTTTTTTTGTTCTTTTCTTTAGTTCTATATATAGATTCTGGTAACAGCTTGTTGTCATGTGTGTAGTCTGCAGTTGTTCCTTCCTTTGGTAGGCTGTCTCTGCTTGGTTTTTTAACCAGGTATGCTAGGTCATCGTCCTCCCTTGGGAGCAAGTCTTGTGTAAGAGCAGAACACGCATGACATATAGAGACCAGGAGGACAAAGGCGTTGGTCTTTGTTCCTTTTCGGGAGACCTCATCCTGGTACATTCTTTTTTGTGTGACAACCCACTGAAATTGTGGTGTTCTAAGTAGATTTCAAAAGTAATGGAGGGGCCGGGGAGATGGCTCAGTAGGATAAGCATTTGATTGGCAAACTCAAGGATCTGAGTTCAATCCCTGGTTCCGAAAAAAAAAAAAAATACATAAAAAAAAGTAATGGAATAAGTTAGGTAGATCTTTGATGTGATCTGGAGGTCACTTGAGGGACTCATTAAACATGAGCCCTTCCCACCACTCTGGGACTGCAGTGGAGACTTGACAGTCATGGCTGTGTGAATCCACCTCATGGTAGAGCTAGGCTTTGATATTCCAAAACTTTAGTGCTGTTTGGTGGTGGGCACTGTTTTTTCTCCTTTTGCCTACTGTCCAAAGTAAGCTGTTGAGTTTCCTTTTCTGAGCACCTATGAGTTTATGTGGAGTTTCAGTATGTTCTACCCCCTGGCCCCTCATTTTATAAGATCACCGTAATGCACTTTATCTCCAGTGACATGTTTATCCTATGCTAGCTGATTTTTATTTTGGGGAAGTTTGATAATCACTTTTTCTATGATGATTTAGATACTTTTCATCATGTGATATGGAGCTGTGGTACTACAATACTTGTTTTCTCATTTTTTAAGACCAGAGTCTCAATTACTGGGAAAGCGTGAAGCGGCTGGGCCCTGTGTGTGAAGCCATCCATCTGCATGTCTTATCTCTGAACAAGGAGCAGTTTGAAATTCAGTATTCGCCATGGTTCCAGTGGACCAGTTTTCCAGAGGTTTGGTTTTTGAACACTTTTAGAAATAAAAGACTTTGCAAATATCACTCAGAGACTCATTACTTGCCAATTATAAAGGGTTCATGTCTTCATCCCTGGGCCCTCTCTCTGCAGAAATCCTGCTCAAACATTTTTTTGTTTGTTTATTTGTTTGTTTTTGAGGCAAGTTCTCACTAAGTTGCCCAGGCTGGGCTTGAACTTGTGATCCTCTTGCTTCAGCCTCCTGAAGTCCTGGAATTACAGGTATATGCCACCAGCTCTGCCTGCCATATTTGTAATAGTACTTTTAGGTGTAAGGTGAGTCACCGTGTTTTCCTCTGGCTTTAAGAACCATCCTATGTGCTGGGCGTGGTGGTGAATGCCTGTATTCCCAGCACTTGGGAGGTTGAGACAGGAAGATCACTGACCAGCCTGGGGGCTACACAAGTGAGCACAAGGCCAGTCTGAACTGTGTAGCAAGACCCCATCTCCAAAAAAAACAAAAACAAAAAAAAGAACCATCCTAAATCAATAGGAAATAAGATGTAAATGAAAATACTTAACTTTTCTGTTCATAATTATACCAGAATTTATTCAGTATGCATTTAAATAAGGAATCTTTAAAGAACTTCTTAGATATTAAAAGATTTTTCTTGTTTTATAAGGCATTATAAAATTTGAATTGAAATATTTACAAAAAAATTAAAACAGCACTTGATATAGAAGTTGAATAGTATTGCTGTTTTGAGAATGACTTACTAAGTGTGAGTTCTGACGTATGTCTTGTAGCTATTTCCTGAAGTGTTTGAAGCACTGGGAAGCCTGCACTCTGCTGCTATTTCTCTGAGCTTAATGAAGCTGACATCGTGTCTAGAGCGAGCTTTAGGTGATGTAAGTGTGTGGACTCTGCTTACCGGCCCGTTACATAACTTGGATGAGTATGAGACTGTCAGATGCTAATAGCTTTCTTGATTTTTTTTTTTACATTTTTTTTTTACATTTATTTATTTATTATGTGTGTGTGTGTGTGTGTGTGTGGCCAGCTCAGCCCACCAGGGGGCGGGGCCGGCTGGCATGTGGTGCTGGGGGATTGAACCGTGGTCCCTGTGGTTTGCTAAGCTTGTTCCAAGTAGGTGCTTTAGACCACTGAGCCATCTCACCAGCCCCAACTTTCTTGATTTTAATCATTATTTTCCTATAAAATACAATAATTTGGTACAGGTTTTCAGTATTTTTTGAATGGTGAAATTATACTGTTTATTTCTGGTCACTTTTCTCATTTGTACAGCAGTTGCTTTGTGGATAATGGTCTTACCATTAATTGGCTTGTTAGAGCATAATTACTCTGTATTTCTTGTTTGGATTTCAGGCATTTTTGCTGATTGGGAAGGAATGCCCCTTTCTTTTAAGAGATCTACTTGCGTCTGAGGCACTTGCTTGCATCTTTGGGCAGCCTGTGGTAAGCTCACTTACCTAAAACTTACAGCATAACAGCAGCAAGCTGGTGACATTAGCTGGTGCCAGGCTATCACCCTTCCTGCCTTGTTCAGAATTCTGCCTCTTTCACCCACATTGAAGGTGTTCCTACCCTGAGCCTGGCTGTGGTAGAATAACCTCTGAGGTCCAGTCAGAGGGACGGTTTTTTCCATGTTGCTTAGATCCATTACATGCTTATAATAGTACCATAGAGTAAGTTTTAACCCTTTAAAATAAAGGTATTGTGGTTTTGTTCTAAAATATCAATTTTTGGGCTGGTGAGATGGCTCAGTGGTCTAAAGCACCTACTTAGAACAAACTAAGCTATGCAAAGCACCAGGACCGC
>NW_004524598.1:23732738-23776475 GCF_000260255.1 Octodon degus
TGAAGACTTAGATGTGACTAGAAATGGTAGTGATAGATACCTTTTCAGTCTTCTAGCAGGCACATACACAGAATTTTTTTCTTTTGTCCCTCCCATTACTGGAGATTTAACCTGGGATCTTCACATTAAGCTACTAATACTCATTGCTCATTTTTAATTTTTTTAAAAATATATTTGGTACAGGGTCTCCCTCGCAGCTTGGCTGGTAGTGATCCTCCTGTTTTCAGCCTCCCCAGTGCTGGGATTACAGGTGTGCACCACCACACTAGGTCTCAGTGCCCAGCTCAGCGCACTTGGGTTTAGGGCCAGCGTGGCATGTGGTGCTAGGGATCAAGTCTAGTCGCTGCACTTGCCTAAGTAGGCATTTAGGCTGCTGAGCTATCTCCTGGCCCTTCATTTTTTAAATTTTGAAACAAGGCCATGCTAAATTGCCAAGATGACTTGAATTACTGACCCTCCTATTCAGCTTCCCAGAGTACTGAGATTACAGGCCTGTCCACCACACTGACTAGACACATAAGAGTAGTGGGGAACTGATGGGCAGCTGAAGCAGGTGGGCGGCTGAAGGCTGACAAGGAAGCCAGGGCAGCCTCATGCAGAAAGCTGTGCTGGCCAAACTAGTGAGCAGCCAGATTTGTTATTTAAAGATAAGAAACTATCATCAGAAACTCACTCTTATTATTACTACTTTCTGCCAGCCAAAACCGTTGGCTCTGTTAGCTCTAAGGGAGAAAGCAAATGTTGTCTCAGTATTGTACTGTTTTTTTCAACAATGCAATAGTTATGGAACCGCTCAGTGATTTACTGTTCCCCGGGGTTAGATGGATGTGCTCAAGGTCTTCATTGGCTCGCCCCGTGGACTCAACCTGAGGAATATTCTATGGCATGGGTTTGCATCACCTCAAGAAATTCCTCCAAAGTAAGCTGTTGAGTTTCCTTTTCTGAGCTATCTATGAGTTTATCTTGAGTTTCATCAAAGGGAAGGATGTATTTTTTGAAAAGCAGAGAAATGGTTTGCTTATGCGTGTTATCTGTCTGTCTCTGTATTTATTGATACTGGTCTCTCTTAAGTCACTAAGATGCCCAGGCTACACTCAAACCTGTAGTCCTTTTGCCTTGTTAATTGCAGAGTTGCCAGAGTGGGGACGGTGTGGTTTCAATATGTTATACCTCAGTGGCCTTTGAGAAGACAGTGGCCAGGTGTTGGCCTGGCAGAAATCTCAGGAGTTCTGAGATATGACTGTCCCTTTCAGCCACAGTAGTTCTTCATTTATGGAGAATTTTCTACAATTTAATAGTGCATTGTTTTCTTAATTTAAAGCCTTTTGTATGTGTTATTGTGTTCATTATTCTAACACATGTCTGTGGTCTTTTCTCCTAGATACTGTTCAACGCTGCTGTTGTTCACAGCTGGATTGGGTCAGTTACTTGAGAGTTATTGTCAACAAACTAAAGTCTCATTGGCTCATCGATCTTTTGTAACTCTTACAAACTTAGAAGAGTTAATTGTTTTTCCTGGCAAGTACTACATTTAATGTTTTCTCCCTTAATATATCTTTGTGAAGACATTTGTAAAGCTGGCCAGTAGCATCAAAACTTGAGCTCTAGAAGTGGACAAAGGCAAGATGCTTGGAGGTCGTTTGAGGGACTCATTAAATAGGAGCCCTTCCCACCACTCTGGGACTGCAGTGGGGACTCGACAGTCATGGCTGCGTGAATTCACATCATGGTAGAGCTAGGCTTTGGTGTTCCAAACCTTTAGGGCTGTTTGTGGTGGGTACTGTTGTTTCTCCTGTTTTTCTCCTACGGTCCATTGTTTTCACAGTCACGCCCCAATATAAAGGGTCGCCTACATTTTCTGAGAACATACTTCTCTTGGTCATTGTGCTCAGCTGCTTGACCCTGAACCCTACTCAGAGCTGATGTTATCTGAGTCTCTGCCAAGATGCAGTTGTCCATGTTCCACGTCCCCGTCCACAGCTCCCTGGCCATGGCACTGTGGCTGTACATCAGATGTCTTCCTCTTTGAGCAATGCACTGCCATGTGGTCAGGGTTCTTCTACCTACCGGATTTGCTCGCTCACAGCATCTCTCTTCAGTTACACTGATGAGTATGATTGTTTTAAAGATGTTTGCTTGGGCTGGTGGTATAGCTCAGCAGCATAAGTGCCTGTCTGGCAAGCGCAAGGTCCTGAGTTCAATCCCCAGTAGCAAAATGAACAAACAAAAATTAAATTAAGTTTAAAAATAAATAAAAAACCAAAAAGCCACAGCCACAGCTAAAGATGTTTGCTTATTTTGCAGATATCACTCATACGGTACTTTCGGTATTAGAAGAACTGATGATGAAATCTGCCTTTATATTAAAAATCATGTTGCCATATTGGGAAATTGCACTGATAAAGTTCAAAGCACACAGGTAACAGAAGGGGGGCTGGAGGCCCGGCCTTTTCAGTGCCCAAGCCTGTTCATGTGCTTGTGCTGTTAAAGTAGAAGTAAACATGGGGCTAACTCAAGTAGACTGAATATACAATACCTTCATATGATTATTCACAAGACTGCTCATAATTGTGTTTGAGGTATTAGGTGCTATCCTGTTGGTACAGCTGATAAAATTGTTTTTGGAAGCACTGAGGATTGGAGACAGGGCCCCTCTAAGTCACTAAGTTGCCCAGATTGGGCCCAACCTTGCAGTCCTGCTTCAGCCTCCCACAGTGCTGGGTTTACAGGTGTGCACTACCATCCATGACTTTAATATATGCTTTTCAGAATTTTTTTTTTTTTAGCTTTTACTAGAAGAGAAATATTGAATCCAGAATTAGTGAATTATGAAATGCAGTCAGGTATGCTAGGTCATCATCCTCCCATGGGAGCAAGTCTTCTGTAAGAACAGAACATGCATGACCTATAGAGACCAGGAGGACAAAGGAGTTGGTCTTTGTTCCTTTTCGGGTGACCTCATCCTGGTACATTCTTTTTTGTGCCTTGACAACCCACTGAAATTGTGGTGTTCTAAGTAGATTTAAAAAGTAATGGAATAAGTTAGGTAGATCTGTGATGATATGTTACTCTACTGAAGCTACTAAAAATTGTTCATCAAACATTGAAAATGCTTTTGAACTTACTACTCTTATGGACTTTTGAGTGTTTCTATTTTGTTTTTCTATTAGCAAGCAGTGTAACTTCTTTCTTTTGATACCATGTTTGTTGTATCCATACTATAGGCATTGTGATGATCATGCTGTTACTTATTTTTACAATGCAAATTTCTGCTGGGTTTTCCTTCAATATTGCAGGTTTGCTGACTGCACCATGTTGTTACTGACACAGCTGGAGGCGGGGCTTAGAAGAGTTTTTGCGGCAGTTAACAAATGTCCAGACACACTCTTGACCGCGGAGGTATATGCCCTTCTACCTTCTCGTATCAGTTATGATTGTTGTTGCTGTAATAACAGTTTTTTAGTGGCTAGATAAAAATTTTAAGAACTATACATCCCATCTTATTTGCCATCAGAGTGAAGGCTTCTTTATCATTTTTTGTGGCTTCCTATAACAATGATTTTATAGTGTTTATATTTATTGTAATTATTATCATTTGGGGGATATTTCCCAATACTCTGTTAAACTTGATGATATGAAGTAGTAGCACCTCACCTTCTGTAGCAGTAGCAGTATCCGTGGACCATCATTTTAGCCCCATGAGATGGTCAGAGCCTCTGGTGTTGGTGGCAGCAGGTGGACATGTCACCCAGGACCTGTGTGTTGATGACTCTTTGTCCCTGACACACCAAGGCAGACTTGGGCTTGACTTTCACCTTAAGTCGATAATGAGTCCTGAGCTTCACTTTATCTGCAGACAAAGAAAGGAGTGCCTTTCAAGGAAGTTGTAGGATTTAGAGATGATCTGTACAAGATACAGAATTCTGTGCCTGCCACGTTTCCCCGCCTCCTTCCACACGCACATGGACACACTTGCAGGCAAGCACAAACACATGAGTGGTGCGCACAAGCATGTGTGCATGCACTGTTGCTTCAGAGTCCCTGTGTGAGGCCTTGGCTGAGCCAGGCGTCACTTCCAGCTTCCAGATCCCCTCCTCTGGCTTGCAGAATCTCTTTTCAGATGCTTCATAATAGTTAAAATTAAATTTTGCTGCTGGTGATGGAGATGACGTAATCCTGTGAGTGCAGTGACGAAAACTGAAGCGCATTTCTGCCTCTCGCGGATGTGAGCAGGCTGAGACGGCAGCGTCCCCACTGCCTGGACTCACACTGTCTCTGCTCAAGCAGGCTGTGCCTGCCTGAACAGGTGACTCCTTCCACATGGCGCCTGCCAGCTCCATCTGCCATCTCATCTGCATTCCTCCTAGCAGGAGAAGAAACAGCACACTCCACAAAGTAGAAAACTTCCTAGAGGCAGGCAACCTGCTTCTCCTGACTACAGCGCATGTGCCTTGCTGCGGGGGGTGGGGGAGTGCTTCTGTGCGGCCGGGTGCTGGTGCCATGGGGGAGTGCTGGTGGGAGGCAGAGGAGGTGAGCACAGCGTCTGCCACACCCCTGCTCCCACTAGCTCGGCCTCCACACATGCTTACTCAGGACTTCAAATTTCCACCGTGAGAGGGCTTACACAGTCCTCTGCCCTAAGTTAATGCATCTGTAGTAACAGCAGTAATAAAAGATTTTGAACCTAACGAAAATGAAAGCTAACATATCAGAAGTTCTCATACACATGTAAAGCAATACCACTAACATTTTATGATACTAAATGCCAGGGATCCTGAGGCATTATTTCTGACATTTCTTAGGTCTCCAGAATTAGGTTTAGACCTATTTACTGGTACTTTTATATGTCTTTCCCTCTAGCATTTCAAGTCAACTTCATGTACAAAAGCTTGTTCTTTCCCATGGATATGTTACCAGGTATTCTGCTCTGTACCTCATTATCTTGTTTTTTGTTGACACCAGACTCTAGCTCCATCTGTGTTTGCCCTGGACACCATGTTCCTTGTCTACCCTGACCACATCTGGTTGTGTCCCAGAACCAAGAGGATAAAGCTAGGACTTCTCTCATGGCTCACTTTGATCTCCCTGTACTCAGTTGCAGGGAGTTCTGCTCAGAGCCTGTGTGGCCATGTGGAATCAATAGATCCTGCTACAGATTTGTTGTTTGACTGCACAGATAAATAGCATGCTTGTGTTCACACAGGCTGTAATTGACCAACGAATACCATGTTTTAGCCCAGACTTTTATCTAGAAGAAACCAGAAATTTATAGGGTTATGCATATGTGAAGGTATTTCATAAATCCCTTAGTGGTATTATTATTTATTGAATAGTTTTGTGGCGTACAATCTCTTCAAGCTCCAAAACATGAATTTTAGTAAGATTGGGCTATCATTCCCTTACTATAGTAAAGGCCTGAGACAACCAACTAATAAAGAGAAAAGGGTTATTTCTAGCATGTTGAGGCTCCTGTCCATGATCAGTTGACCCCATTGTTTTGGGGCCTGTAGTAGCACATTCTACGAGGTGCATGAAAGCAGAGATTGAGGTGGCCTTATTCCTGCTGAGGGCTTCCTCGAGGGACCCAAAGATGTCCCACCAACCCCTTACTTTCAAAGACTCCACTGCCCACCTCCCCTCAGTGCCATGCTGGAAGTGATGCTTCAACTCGAGGCCTTTACTGGACACGGAGATGCAACTAGAAGACTTTCTGATCTTTTAAAAGAATCGATATGTACAAACATGAAAGCTTTTTATATTAATGGGGTACTGCATGGCATTTTAAAATAACATTTGGTTGTCCTGCTTTCAGCCTCCCCAGCTCAGGGATTACAGGTATGCCACTATGCTTGGACTCTAGCTGGTTCAGCCTGCCCGGGGGGGCAGGGCTGGTGCATTATGTGGTGCCAGGAATTGGGGATCAAACCATGGATCCCTGTGCTTGCATACGCTTGCCTGAGGCAGTGGCTTAAGTCCACTGAGCTATCTCGTAGTCCCCTGTATGGCATTTTGATACAGATTTAAATCGTGTAATGTTCAAATCAGGTTAAACACATCTGCCTCCCAGTAGGCTTATGTGAGATTGGGCTTTTGGAAGGTAGTTGGATCATGGTAATGCTGACTGTACTCTCAGGTGGGAGCTGCTTAGAGGTGTGTTACTAAGGCTGTAGCTAGAAGGGTGCGTCTTACCACAGCTTCTCCTTTCTTCCACTCTCCGCTTTTTTTTTTTTTTTTTTTTTTTTTTTTTTTTTAATGGATTTGGTGCAGGATCTCACCACGCAGCTTGGACTCGTAGTGATCCTCCTGTTTTCAGCCTCCCCAGCACTGGGATTACAGGCATGTGTCACCACGCCCAGAGTTGGTCTCTGATTCGCATCCAGGGGCAGGGCCAGTGTGGCATGCTGAACTGGCCAGGGAGTGAACCCTGGTCCCTGCGCTTGCATTAGCAGTGTGCTAGTGAAAAAGTAAGAAAAGATCTTTTAAAAACAACTAGGATGCAGGAAAAAATAATTCAATACCTGCAGGACAATGCAAAGATGAACACCGTGAGACTAGTAGGCATCAATGAGAAGGAAGGAGTCAATACAAATGATATAAAAAGAATTTGGATGGAAGCAATAGCAGAAAACTTCCCAAATATGGGGAAATTATATTTGACAAATATGTGACATTCAGATAACTGAAGCATATAGAACTCCAAAGAACATCAACCCAATTAAAAACACACCCAGAGATATAATAATCAAGATCCCAGAAATTCAGCACAGGAACAGTATACTAAGAGCCGCTAAAGAAAAGAAACATCACATTTAGAGGAAACCCTATTAGGATATCGGAAGATTTCACAAACCATCAAGGCAAAAAAGAGCATAGAGCAAAGTACTTCAAGTCTTGCAAGAAAACAAATTCCAACCCAGACTGATATACCCTGCAAAACTCTCATTAAAGTATAATGGAGAAGTGAAATACTTCCATGACAACAAGTTAAGAATTTCATGATGACAAAGCCAAGCATACACAGACCACTAGAAGATGTTCTAGAGAGGAAGCAAAATGACCACAACTCCATGAATGAGAATGGAATGAACCCACCAAATAGGGCAAATGATTAAACACAGGAGAATAAGAGGTATACAAAAGCAGTCTTTCAGTTATTCTTTTGTATACAGCAGCAAGATACTTCCATCAGCATACTCTACAAATGGACTTCTCCTGCACCATATGTGTCATGATTCCACCTGGGTCTACAGGGTGGATTTCATGGAAATAGCAGTAGCTCAGTCCCACAAGTGATACCTGGCCACCAGTAAGTGTTATGGACATTATCCATGTCCACAACACGCTAGAACTTTGTGCTATATCCTATCCCCAAACTGTTAGAAGTGCTGGTCATTTATTTGTCATTCCATTCCTTATCTTTTATTCTTAGTAATTCTTTACTATCATGAAAACTTTTTCTTAGTTCAATTGTTTTGAAACATTTAATTTTTAAATAGTATTTAATTTTCTGAATATTGCTTAATCTTAATTTTTGTTTTAAGATTACAATCTTAAATCTATTTAAAAGACATGGTATGATATTTTCTCCTAGTATTAGAAACTTTAAAAAGTGTATTTCCATTTTCTATTGACTTTATATTACTTCTTCCCTATCTTTTATACATACACACACACATATATATGAAAAAATGTGTGTATAACCTGAATAAGATTGATAGTTTCATAGAAATCTTTAATGACCTTTTATTCTTCTTCTTCTTTTTTTTTTTTTTTCTTTTTTTTTTTGGTGGAACCGGGGATTGAACTCAGGCCCTTGCACTTGCCAAGGAAGCGTTTTTTCTACTGAGCCATCTCCCTGGCTTTAATGACCTTTTAAATGGGTTCATCTATTATATTTTTCATAGTCCTGCATAACTATCATTTTCAGAGCTTTTTATTCATCTAGGAGCATACAGCAACTTCTCTTGCCTTCTGAATTATGCTCTTTGTTATTTCTTATATGCTACATCTGGAGGTATTAGACTATTTCGAGTTTGTATAACTGGAAAATATTTTACTTCAGTTTTCAAAGGTATGTTTGCTAAGTATAAAATTCAAAGAGGACAGACCTGTTTTCTCCTTTCAGTCCTTTAATTATTCTAATTTCTTACACACTTAGTCTTTTTTTTTTTCTTTTCTCTTTCTGATGTGGAATAAGATGCTATTTAATTTTGTTCTTCCATGGCTAATTTTTTTTATGTATATGCTTTAATGATTTTTTTCTTTACAATAAGTTTTGGACAGTTTCATTTTTGTGTATCTGGGTATGATTTTATTCAAATTTCTTGTGCAAAAGGTTCATTTTTCTTGGAAATGTGTTATAGGTTCAACTAAATTCAGAATTTTTAAATCTTTAAATATTTACTGCCCACATCTTTCTACTTTGAGAATTCTAATTATATGAATATAAGTTTGTTAATTTTGACACAGAGTGAACTATTATATGACTGATCTGTAAATTCTTCATTTTTATTTTGGACAAATTTTATTGTTATATTCATTTAAGTTGGTAAATTATTTACAATGTACAATCTATAAAAAATCATAATAAAGCCGTGAAAGTAGAAAAAAATTAATTGGCATTGTAGTTGGAAAAAAAAAAGTTTGTTTCCAAAGGTGGGCAACCAGGTCCTCTACCTGGAGGAGGAGTAGAGTAACGGATGCTTTCCCTGCCACTGCCCCCCAGCTTTGTGGGTTCAGCTCTGTGCCTGTGAGAGTTCCCTTGCTTTAAATGTGCTACTCCATTGCACTTTGCATTAACTATTTCTTTTTATTTCCTTCCTTTTCTGCAGTCAACAACTCTTTATACTACCTTGGATGAAGTGAGTATACTTACAAGGCAACTTAAGATAAGAAGTCTTTAAAATACAAATTAGGGCCAGGGATAGTTTAGTGGCATAACCACCTGCCTGGCAAATGCAAGGTCATGAGTTCGATCCCTGGTACCAAAACAAAATAAAAGGATTAAAATACAAATTGAAACACAAAGTTATTGATCATAAGTCATATACTTACAGGAAAACACTGATAGTAATATAAGCAAGAAATGTTTATACTTTCAGATTAATTTTGAGACTAATACTCTACTTTCTAAAGTTACACAAAACTGAAAAATTGGGAAACATCAAAGATGCTTACATTTTTGGCTATACTTAGAGATGTACAATTTTAGGCTTAGGATTAATATTGTTTATCTTTGCATGTGACATCTAACTCAGCTATTGCTGTTTGCTTTTAGCATGTGCTGATACTTAATCTGCACATTGGGGTTGTGATTCCAAAGTGAAACCTAGAAGGGAAAGAATTAAAGTTGAATATGTCTGTGTTGCCCATCGAGTGCAGGGCTTCTGACTGTGTGCCCTGGTGCCTGAGCAGTGACAGAACTGTTGGGAAAGCCAGGGGCAAGGCTGCAATGCGGCTTTGGGCCCTTTACAATGACCGTGAAACTCCTAAGTGACTGCAGTGAAGCATGCCTGCAGGCGGTTCATTGTAGTGTAAGTGCTCACTGTTGTTTCAGGGACCGATTTGTCTGGAAATTTGAAGATTAAATTACAGTTGTAGTGGATGCATCTGCACTGGGTCAGTGGCTGGAACTGGGTCAGAGCTGTTTGGCTGCAAAGTCCCAGGTGCTGCCAGCTTCGATGATGCATAGGGAAGTGCCTCTGTGTTAGTTACAAACAAAATGAAGCGTGAACAGTCTTAAAATCATAGCAGCTACCATTCAGAAAAACTTTGCAATCAGTATGATAGCTTTAAGAACATGTGTATTTTACCTTTGTGTGTCTGTGAGCAAGACAATGTTGGGAGTGTGTGTCAGTTTAACAGTGTGTTTATTTTATTTTTTATTTTTTGGTGGAACCAGGTATTGAACTTAGGCCCTTGCACTTGCCAGGGAAGTGCTTATTCCACTGAGCCATCTCCCTGGCCCCCTTTGTGTTTATTTTAATTTAGTTTTGGTGTTCTAGATACTGGCCAAACACTTGACTGATGGTAAAATCAACCAGCTGCCAGTTTTACTTGGAGAGCCTGCTATGGTAAGTTCTGGGCCCCAAACAGGATGCTCACACTTGCTAATGTATTTGTGCTTCTCTATAAGAGTAACCTGGACTGTGCTTAGGAGCAATCCTGAGCCACTGCCAAGTGTCAGCCTTATCCTCTGCCACAGAGCTTGCTGCCCTGCACCTCATCTGGGGCACTGTGCTTGATGCTGGGAATTTAGATCCTATTTTAAGTCCTACTGACCTCGCTTCTTTGTTCCTAAGCATTTTGTGCATTTGTTGCTTGTGTCTGTGCTGTAGAAAGTTGTATATTTACTTGATGAAATGTAACAGTTGTCAGATTTGACAAAGAAGATTGAGGATGGAAGATTGGATGAAAAAATTTAATTATTTAGAGCCATCTTTTTTTATGTGCTGATTGTTACAGGGTCTCTATGCAGCTTGGGCTTGCAGTGATCCTCCTGCTTTCAGCTTCCCCAGCATTAGGATTACAGGCGTGTGCCACTCTGCCCCAACTATGGCCAGCTCAGCCCGCCCTGGGGGCAGGGCTGGCGTGCCATGTGGTGCTGGGGATTGAATCATGGATCCCTGCGCTTGCCTAAGCAGGCTCTTTAGTCCACTGAGCTATCTCCTCAGCCCCCACTGAGCCATCTTCTATTGCTCAGGGTTGTTTTTTAAATATTTTATTTATTTATTTATTTTTATTTATGTTTTTAGCTGGCTCAGTCTAGGGCTGGCACAGCACGTGGTGCCAGGGATTGAATCTCGGTCCCCTGTAGCTGCCTAAGCTTGCATAAGCAGGAGCTTTAGACCACTGAGCTATCTCACTGGCCATTTTTTTATATTTTATAAAGCTATTGCATACTGTTGTGGGCTGCAAGTAGGTATTTATTCCTTCTGAGTTAGCAGACTTAGGTTTGGTTCCTAGATTCCTTAGCTCCCTAGACATTCTATTCTCCCTCCAGAGAGCAAGATGGCTGAACCAGTTCATCTGATACTCTTCTCTATTTTGAGCCTCTCAGTCTCTCTGCCTACCAGCAGTGTTCCCAGGTCCAAAGTTTTCTGACCTCCTTTCCCTGTAGTGTGAAGAGGAGGAGGGAGGGTGTTGTTAAAGGAAGAAACGGCTGTCCTCATCAGCTTCAAAGATGGAAGTGGGCACAGACAAGCCAGGAGGGAGGAGGAGACAGTGGTAGAAGGCCTCTGCTCAGACACATGAGAGCGGCATCTCTTGTGCTGCCTTGGAGAAGTTTGTTTCCAGAGTAGACAGCCAGGTCTTCTCTGTGGAGGTGGGGAAGAGTAACCGAGGTGGCTTCACTTGGCCCTGGCAGCTCCTGCACGGTGCTGGGAGGGAGCATGGGCTCCTGGGTAGTTGAGGCCTCCCGTGAGGCTCCCTTCCCCGGGCCCACCCAGTGTGTTGGGGCCACCCTCCTCAGAGTCTTATGCGTCCCCTTCTCTTGCCTAGAACACTAACGAAACCTTTTCTCCCTTTCTGAAAGGAATTCCTCTGGGATTTCCTGAACCATCAGGAGGGTCCCCGTATTCGTGACCACTTAAGCCACGGGGAAGTCAACTTACCTGAGTTTCCAGAGGAGGCAGCGAGCCAGTTGCTTGCATTTTCTGTTGTGCTGCTATTGCGATTCTCTGATGCAGCAGTGCTGTCCGCCGTGAAGGTACTGCATGAGGAGCACAGGCGTCAGCGGGCACCACAGCATTCAGCAGAAGCAGCGCATAGTTCATGTTTCAAATGCAATTAACTCTAAATCATCTTTTGTGTGAGCTGCAGTATACTTCCCTTGCACAAGTATTTGCAAGTTGGAAACATGTATCAGTCAGTACAGTTGAAAAGAAAATGATTTAATTCATTTCTTACATATGGACCTTTGATTTTTAATAGCAGAATGGTGTTGAAAAGCAAAGAACAAATTATTAAACCTAATTAACAAAATATTAGGAAACCCTGCACTGAAATCTGTGTGCCCTGCAGGGATATCCCCTGAGGTACCGTGTGCCCGTCACCTGCACGGCATGCTCCTGGGTGGTCTGTCTGCAGGGACACAAGGACAGTGGGCACCTTGGAAGCTAACTTGTCACCACTTTAGTCATTTGTTCTGGACTGTTACGAGTTCCGGACAGGTAGTTACTGCTTTTACAGTTGTTCAGCTATCCATTCTCTTTGTTGCTGTTGGTTTTCCTTTGTCTGTTTTTATTTTCCTGTTATATAGTTATATCAGCTCCAGATAATGTTATTTTTATTCTTTCTGAAATACAGATATAGGATTTGGCAGTTAAATGTTTTAGCCATATAAGTCCCTTTTAGTTGTGTTGAATTAAAATGAGATATATTGCACATAAAATTTTTACAGTTTGCAGTCTTTTGTTTTTATGCATTTGCAGTTTTCTGGAGGGTATGGGCTTCATAATTTGTCATTGCTGCTAAGGGGCCCTTAATCATTTCATAGACATTTTTTGCTTAATGACCAAGTCCTGGTCCTGCGACTGGGCAGTTGAATGCAGTGGTTGATAAATGAGGAATGGTGTGCAGCACGTACGGTACAGTATTCAGAACAGAGGAGGCCCCAGCTTGCTGACCGTGCTAGTATCTGCATAACTTACATGCAGACCGTCATGTGCCACAGAACAGCTACAGTTCTGCCCTGTCCAGTGCAGTCAGCAGAGCTTACAGTGTTGCCTAAGCAAGGTGTGCTGCACCAAGAAGGACACTGAGGCTGTCCACACAAGAGGTACAGATCTGTATCCCAAAAAGATGGGCTGTGTGTCCGAAGGGCCATGCTGTAAGCCCAAACAGTTAAACTAGGAATATCTGCAGTGGCTGTGATTTGACTACTGGGCCCAACCTATTTTGATGATGTTTTACTGCAGAGTAACTGAGAAAAGATAAAGAGAAGTGAAGATTGTAAATTATCATTAAGAAGCCTGACCAGAACCTGTGACGTTATCTGCTTTTTCTGAACTAGGAGGAGGCAGCAGTAAGGCTGCTGCTGAGGATTGCCGAGGACTACCATTCTCGCTGCCATCCAGCGTTTCAGCTCAAAAAGCAGGTAAGCTGGCTTTTTCTTAGCACCATCTGCTGATGGGGCCGCTTCCTGCTCCTCCTGTGCTACTGCCCCTGAGTCCCTCCCTGCACAGCTCTGGCTGCTTGACTCCACAGTAGCCGCTGGTTTTTGGCCTTACCTGCAACATGGCAGACCTTGACAACTCGTAGTTAAAAGAGTGATTGCTCTCAAAAACCTTCAGTTCGACATGCACAGTTAGAATCCAAATGCTATGAGGAATTCGTGATCTTGAAGATGCTGTTCTCTGTCAGCCTCTATTTGATAAGCGATTTGAGCTTGTTAATACATCTTATGAACCCCCAGAAGAGTGTGAATGGAAGCCTGAATAGGAAGATGGAATTTCAGAGGAGCTGCAAGAAAAGGCCAACTTCGAAGATGAGGAAAGCAAAGGCCGTAAAGGATTTCCTGAATTTCGGTTGGCTGTTTGGAAGAGTGTTCACTTGCTCAGTGAGGTGGTTCAGAAACACCATGACCTGTCCCCAAACACTGAAAGGACATCCAGGTAAAGTTCTCAGCTGCAGGCTGGCCTGTGGGCTTCGTCTCAGCATTTCTCTTTGAACCCAGTGAACATTTCACAAATGAACTGTTGACAAAGACATGCAGCAGGAGATCCGAACCAGATGATTCTGACGCCTTTCATTTGACAGACAGAAGTTGTGTGCTGTCCACAGTGCCAGATAGACTGGGGAAAAGGAAAGACTACCACTTTGAAAACCATTAAAAAGAGGCAGAAACCGACCCACGGTGTGTCCTGCATCAGCACCATGAGCCACACAGCCCAGACCATCTTCTTCCAGGCAAACATCAGCCTCCCCCCAAACTATGAAAAGATGCGGGAGAAGCATGAGGTGGCCGTGCTAGGGGCCACCCAGAACCTGGTTCCCGCAACGTCCACTGTGATCATCATCCGTAGTGACACTGCTGTGCCTGACCATGTGGTCTGGTCCCTCTTCAACATGATCTTCATGAACGCCTGCTGCCTGGGCTTCATAGCCTTCGCCTACTCCATAAAGTCTAGGGACAGGAAGATGGTGGGTGATGTGATCGGGGCTCAGAGCTACGCCTCCACCGCCAAGTGCCTGAACATCAGTGCCCTGGTCTTAAGCATTGCTCTGACCATTGGCCTCATCGTTGTGTTTGCCTTCACCTCCGTGCAGTTGTTCAAGGCGATATCTGACCTTCAGGGCCACTAGTTCTGCATATCCTTCCCTGCACAGCTTCCCTCGCCTTGGGCTGGGTCCTGTCCTGCAACCCACACACTGATCAGCTGTCCACAACTGGGATCAATAAAGTGTGCATGTTCAAAAAAGAGACAGAAACATAAGAGATGTGGGACAGTTCATGCTATGACTAAAACAGTTCAGTGATTCCTTCTATAATTTTTGTGCTCCTCCTAAGGTTCCTGAGTGGAGATCTGGACTATGATGCTAAAACTATATTGTGTTAGACCTTGAAGTCAGCGTGTTGTTTGCATGCTGTTCCATCACTGGACTCATAACCAGTATTCCTTGTCATGATTTTGTGCTTGTCAGGGAGTCATTACAAGGACAGAACTTTCCTCCAGTACCAGTGCTTTGACACAGTAAAGTGGAGAGGAGGGCCTCCCAGCCAGAATGTGCCTGGTCTCCTGGGTTTGGGTGCCAAAGCTAGCCCCCCTGTGTTCCATGCTGGCCTTTTCCAAAGCCTGGGGTCTCTCTTCCCGTGCTCCCTGGCATCCTTTTCTGAAACCCAAGCATCCCTCATTTTCCCTGCAGTCCTTTTCTGAGGCCAGGGTCCCCCCTCCTGTGCTACATGGCATCTTCTGTGGCTGTAGATAATCCCATACTTTATAAGGTATTTCTGTGGCTATCACTGCTGCATAACCTATTATCCATCAAGAGGTGTCCATAGCTACCATTTAGTTGTTCTCATCGTGGGTCAAAAATTTGAGGAGATTCTGCCAAGAGACCTGTCACATGGGCTTTAGCTGGTGTGATGGGTTGTGGTTCTTCTGAGCTCTGCAGGTTCCTATCCATGTAGGCTAGAAGCTGGTATATGGCGTCACAGCAGGCTCTGCCTGAGTTGCGTGACACAGACAGCCAGAGCAGGAGCACATCAGGGGCACCTCTGTCATCCTCTTGGTCACACTTGCAGTTCAGGGGAGGATATAGGTCCCATCTCTCAGATGAGAGTGTGCGAAGGATTGTGGCTGTGTTCACAGCCTCAGAGTTATCTGGCAGGTGGGCTCTGTTGCTGGAGCAACTCTTCCTCATGGGAACACACTGGATTCCTGAGCTACATCTGGTTTTCACATGCAATAGGATTTGTAAGAATTTTACAGGTAATACCTTCTAGAAAGCATTTTAACATCTCTATAGGTAGGGACATGTTTTCTGGGATATTGTAAACTCTTTAAAAGCAGCTCTGTGCTTCCTCTCAGGTGCTGAGCTGTGAGGAGAGCGTCAGGAAGTGGCCTCTGCTGCCTTGGCCAGAAGAACCCTGTCAGGAAGCAGCCAGGTACGCTGTCTTGGGCTGTGTGGCCCTCGAGGTTGTCAGCTGCTGTGGTGTCGGAAGGATGCTGGGGCCCGTGCGAGAGGGCTTGTTGGGCCCGTGAGCTGCTATAGGCTGGGAGAGCCTGAGGCCCTGTGGCTGTGACCTGCAGACAGCACAAGTCTCAGGGCTCTGTGGGGAGGGTGATGGCATCTGCAGAGAACTGCTCGGGAGAGAATGAGAGGAGTCTGGCTTGGTGGCAGTGCCTGTAATCCCAGCTGCATGGGAGACTGAGATTGGAGAATTTAAGTTTGAGGCCAACTTGGGCAATTTAGTGAGACCCTATCTCAAAAAGGGATGGGATAAGGACTTGGCCTAGCATAGCTGATTCCCTGGGCTCCTTCTGCAGTACCACTGAAAACAACAGCAAACAGAGCAAAGAGGGCTAGAACCCCGGAGGGCGGGTAGAGGCACAGATTTCAGATCAGGGGGTGTAGCAGACACACTTACGTGATGGGAATAGGTTTAGGGTGACTTGCAGATCACCTTCTGTCCACGTAGGACACCACATATTATGTATTTACCACTCTATGATGGTGGCCATTTCCATTTTTTAAAAATTTCAAAGTGCTGGGGCTGGTGAGATGGCTCAGTGGTCTAAAGCACCTACTTAAAACAAGCTCAGCAAAGCACAGGGACCACGGTTCAATCCCCCAGCACCACATGCCAGCCAGCCCCGCCCCCTGGTGGGCTGAGCTGGCCACACACACACACACACACACACACACACACACTCTAAAAAAAATAATAATAATAATAAAAAAAATTTAAAAAAAAATTTTCAAAGTGCTAAAAAAAATAAATTTCAAAGTGCTGTTGTCTTTAATATGCAAATGAAAGACAATTTACTTTTTAAGATTTGAAAACAATACCATCAGCATCCATTTTCACTTTATATTTGGGGAAGCTAAATTTTAAGTTTATTGTTTGTAAATTATTTTGCATAGGTACTAATGTAGGCATTTTATTATTACTGTGTGTCTTTAAATATTTTATGTTTTTAGGTTGGAAGATACTGAAACAAATGCCTGCTACTCCTTAATTACAAAAATTTTGCATGAGCTCTGTCACCATGTGCCTGAGAATCATCGTGTTCTCAGTGTCTTCGATGACCATCCTGCTGAGGAGTGAGTGCAAGATAGGTGACAGAGTTAAACCTCAGTAAGCAAATAAGGATAGCACATTTAGCAGTTTTCTGTTTCAGATTTCAGAAGCTCGGTGGCAGTGTGGTGCCCTTGGCAGAATTGTCAGATAGGGCTGGGGTGCTGTGCACATGCTGGTGCCTCTGTTGGGACACAGTACTGTTCTGCTCCTGCAGTTCGACATTACTGTTTAATCCTCACCATGTATCTCCCACCCAATTTGGCCTGTGCCAAGCGGGGCAGCCCATCTGGGCGTGGGTCTGGCAGCAGTGCCCTGGGGATGGGACTCTTTCCCTGAAGAGAAATCCTTTCCCTTGCTGTCTCTCACAGGTGGTCCCTGCTGCTCGGTGCGCTCTGCAGCACACAGGTCTCCATGCTTTTCTGCCCCAGGGCTGTGCTCGAAGTGCTGGCTGTGCTCCGCAGTGTCGCCTCCCACTGCCAGCAGGTATCCCGCCAGGTGGCCAGCTCCTTGCAACTGAGGCACCGGCAGTGGGAGGAGCGGAGGCTGCACTCCCGGCAGAGACAGAACTACCTGAGCATGCGTGCCAGGTGGGCTGGGGCAGGTGTGGGAGGCGGCTGCATGCAGTTCTGGTCTTGACGTAATCCCCTACCCTTCTCAGGTGGCACGTCCTTTGTATAATACGGTTTATGAGTTCGGTATACAGAAGTAGGGGTTGCATCTACCCAAGCGCATGCGTGGCCATACAGCCTAGCGGCTAAAGTTGGATTTGTTTTTTGTTTTTTTTTTTTTTAAACTTTACTTTTTTTTATTTTTATTTATTTGAGAGAGAGAGAGTGTGTGTGTGTGGCCAGCTCAGCCCACCAGGGGGCGGGGCTGGCTGGCATGTGGTGCTGGGGGATTGAACCGCGGTCCCTGATGCTTTGCCAAGCTTGTTCTAAGTAGGTGCCTTAGACCACTGAGCCATCTCTCCAGCCCCCTAAAGTTGGATTTGTGGACCTTACTGCTTCTTCACCTGACAGCATGTATTTTGGAATGTGCTACACTCCTAAGAAAAGACCATTTTGGAAAATTTCTAGAATTTGGGTTGAGTGGGTGGGGTTCCCTGTGCTGGTGATAGAAATTGGGGGATTGCTTTTGGAGATGGTTTGGCTTATACTCCTGGGGTTGGTGAGGTAGGCCATTATGTCGCTTCCTGCCCAAACAGAGCAATTTTAAACATCTTTACCAGTTTTAAGGGGAAAGCTGAATTTTTACGTTAGACTTTTTCTGAGTCAGTAGACATTGAACACACTTTCATGTTGAAGTCTTTTGTCTCTTCTCTAAAAGCTCTTTACTGAGCTTCAGGTAGTGTAAGCTGTGCTGAGGACTGGGAGCCTCGGTGAGCCCTTGTCCTGGCTGGGCTGTGAAGTGCAGGCTGGCCTCGGGCCAGAGATGGGGCTGGGTCAGGCTGTGGACCCGCTGCCCTGGTGCACAGACTGGTGAGGGTGGGTGGAAGGCCAGTGCCCAGTGCCTGGGGTCTGGAGACCACATCTGGGCGCGTGGCCTTCCGGATGCTCCACAGTGATTTTGGTGGGGGGAGGTGTTTGTGTTTGCCAGACTTTCATTGCCCTGTGTCTGTTTCCAGTGTTAGGCTTCTGTCTCCTGCGCTTTACCTGATCTTGTTGCTCGTTGCACTAGAATTGGTCAGCGTTCATTCTGTCCATGGAAAAAATACTTGTGAATATCAGCAGTATCTGAAGTGAGTATGTGATGTTTGCCAGAAAGCATGTGTCAATAATTTTTAAATAATTTCCACCCCTAATCAATAGCCTGTGGAAATGTTTTAAACACCCTTCCCACACACAGCTGCACAGATTCTGGTGGGTCGTAGCCGACCTTTGTGGTCTCGGTGCTGGTAAGTTTCTGGACATTGGATTTTTTTTCTTTATGTGGTACCAGGGATCAAACTCAGGGCCTTGTGCTTGCCACGCAGACTCTTAAGCCACCGAGCTAGCTCTGGAAGTTTGTGGGCATTTGAGACTGGTACCCACATGGGCATATTTCTCAAAATGGGTATAGGTTACATGGGAACCTTCCAGATTTCCGCAGTTACGTGGCACTCGGGTACAGACTGCGTGAGCCTTGGGAGGTGGTGTCAGCAGACCTGAGGTACAGTCTGAGCCCCTTGAGGGCAACATCAACTGTCTTGGGCTGAGGCCTGCAGCCTGGGCCGCGGAGCAGACCCTGCTGAGTCCAGATGGCTCAGGTCCAACCAGATTTGTTGTGTACAACTAATCACTTCCAATGCGGGAGGAACGGTATGCAGACCCAGGGATCCATAAGCGGATAACCCCTGTGTCACCCACTTCACATGAACCCAGAGGTCCACAGCTGAGCAGCCCTCAGACAGACCAGCCCACGGAGCCCCCTGTGCTTAGGTGTAGCTGCTGTCATGGAAACCTTGTCCCACATTCTGGAAGTTCTTGATGTCCTTGTTGGTCTAAAGCAGTGATGGCGAACCTTTTAGAGCTTTCAGTGATACAGATAGTCAGCTGTGGCACGCGTGCCCTAGTTCGCCACCCTGGCCTGAGCTAATGCTTTGTAGGTGGGAGGCATATCGCTGCAAATTTCAGATGAGCGGGAAAACACAACTGCAGCATTGGATGGACACTACGCCCAAGGAGGGTGCGGTGTCCTCCATGGAGGAGGCTCTCAGCTGAGCACCTTTGGTGCTCCAGGTGTGCCTTCTCTGGTGGGAGTGCCTGCACACTGCCACAGCCCTGGCTTCCACCGGCATGTACCAGTAGCACCCCCTAGCTGTGGCAGCAGAAGTGGGTTAGGCATGGCTAGCAGTCCTGAGGACAGAACTGCCCACTCCCCAAGACCAAGTCCCACTCCCCTAAATGAGGGTCCTGTGGTTTGTGGTTCAGTGTGTTGTTACTATAACTCTCAAGTTTGAGCTTTGGGAAAGTGAGAATGGCACTCTTACTAGTTAACAGATAACTTGCAGTCGTCCTGAGGCCCCTTCAGGGAGAGACTCCTCTAAGGCCTGACTGTCTCACAGTGGCTTGGGTGGCTGTGGGAGGCCCTCTCACGGCGGGGGGTGTGTGCAGGCATGCAGATGTCTTCGCAGGCCAGGCCAGGCCAGCGCCTGCATCCATGTGTGGACTGAGTGCCTGTCTGGGTTAGTCTGGTGTGGAGGTCCTTTCTGGGGTTGCATTCTGTCACTTAAAAGTCTCATGGCTGGATTTGAGAGTGTGTATGAAAAGGTGCTGCTTTTATATAAAACCTCCAGAATCTCATCCGGGTACTGGTGACATGGCCCTCTCAGCAATTTTATATTTCCTATAATTTGCATTCTGTAACTGCATCTTGTCCATATTTCTTTTTCTGAATTCATAGATAAAAATGAAGTCACGCTCAACTCTAGGAATAATTCCCAGAGTGTTGAGAAGACATTTGAATGCACATTGCGTGTTACTGTGTTGACACAGGTCAGTTCCTCTTCTCTTGACAGGTTCTGTAAGTCAGTCTTGCAATATTCTGAGAACCTTGAGGCCTACACCAGACCGGAGAAGAACAAATGGAGAGAAACCATCGGTCTTACACATGCAGCTTTGATGAAAATTTGGACTTTTACTGAGAAGAAACAAATGTTAATACATTTATCCAAGAAATCCACAAGTAAAGCAATCTTATGAAAACACTTATAAAGTCAAGATGTTTGGATTGTAACAGAAGCTGAGACAGATTTTAAGAGCTTGTAAACTGACTGTCCAATGGGGGTGTAGATTTGAAGGTCAAGTTGTGTTTGTGCAGCTCTCTGCTGCACTCTCCTGAGCAGCCATTCTGGCTGGCCTCTGTGGTAGCCAGGTCCCTGAAACACGTTTTGGCTCCCTGTCCTCGTAACATCGGTGAAGGAAGGTTCCAGCTGTTTCTCACCCAGCCAGGTACATAGAAAGCTCCTGTTGCTGATGCCAGCTCCTCAGAAATCACTGTGGCCAGTGGTTGTGCCGGACCAGCCTCTGGGACAGGGCGGGTAGATTTGGTGGAGGTTGCACAGGGATGCGTGATGTACACACGGGAGCCAGGTCCTTGGCATGCTGCCTCAGGGACGCATGACTGCCACGCACATGATGCCAGGCGCTGTTCCCTCAGGATGCAAGACCTGTGCGTGGTGTCTGCATTAGGAGCCCATGACTTACATGTGGTGCTGGGTCTTCAGTGCACTGGCTTGGGGGCGGATGAGACGCACGTGATGCCTGGTCCTCAGGGATGGTGCCCACGCACAGGACGCCATGATCGGTGCCGCCTGCCTCCCATTTCTTCACCCGGTGGCATAGGCTGCGCCCATGCAGTATGTTGTCCTTGGTGTATTCCGGTGGAGGTGCAATAATGCCTTTGCTCCCATCATGTGGCGTGAAGCCACATTTGAAAGGAAAGGGCTACTTTTTGGCTAAACGATGTCTCCCCCTTGTGTCCCCCAACTAAGGTGTGATTTGGTGTCCAAACCACTTAAATGTTCTTTCCATCACACACTCCCATTTTAGCAGCTGATTCTGATTCTTGCCTGAGCCTTATTTGTTAGTTACTAGCTGATTTTCTGTTGTTAGTATGAGGGCTGCAACATTGTGATTTTCCTCTGAAGAAGACAGTTTCCAGCACAATTAGCACATTAATTAGTGTTTCCTGCCAGAAATGAAGCCTGTCACCCAACACATCTGATAAGCACTGTGCGGGTGGCTTGTGGGGGAGGCCAAGCATTCCGACTTTGCGCAGGACCCGGACTTGCTTGCTTTGGAGCTCATTGGAAGATAAGCCAGCTGAGCTGTGTGCTGGTTCATCTTACACTAACACTGTTGGGTGCGCTATGCGCCAGGCCCTCGACCGTCACTGAACGCACAGATAAGGCCTGACCTGACTTTAGACCACAGCCCTGCTGTCCACGTCTGGCTAGGTCTTCAGAGGAAACGGTGGTCAGAAACCAGTTGTGCTGGCACCGAGGTACAGTCCCCGCACCAGGAAGCTTTCACGGCTGGAGCCACATACTGAGATCCTGTGTGAAAAAGAAGTGAGAGGAAAACTTAGGCAGACAATGAGCCTGAGCCATCTGCGCTCGCCCTCCTCAGCCTGTGCCCCGAGCTCCCTCCTCTGGGTTTTCCCCGAAGTGGGTCCTTTCAGCAGATCCTCACATCTCTGCCACTTACAGCCCCAGGACACTGGCTGCTCAAGGAGCCAGCTGTGCAGGAAGTGGTAGCACAAGGTAAGCCTGGGGTAGTCCCAGGCCCACGGGCTAGCCACACCCTGGCAGAGCTTGTGGCATCATGGTTTACTAGGTTCACAGCTTGCTAACTCCTGGCAGTCAGCAAAGCGCTGGTAAAGACAGCAGCTAGCTGGCTAGACTGATGTCGGATACAGTGAGGCAGTGCTTGGGAACGCTTCCCTGGTCCCTCAGAGACCTGTAAATGCTAGCTCTTACCGGACGGTCACATATGCTGCAAAGAAATTACTCGGATCTCCGGAGTATGTCCAGAGGATGCTGGTTTCTCTCACAGAAGCAACCGAATTACCTTTGTGCACCTTTGACTTGTCTGAGCTCCTGCACAGCTTTGGTCGGGGAGCAGCAGCCAGTCCTGTGTCCTCACCTCAGGTCCAGGCCAGCGCAGCTAGTGGTTCTGCTGAGGAGTGCCTGTTGAGCCATGGCTGCGCACCCCTGGTGCCTGGCAGTCCTGCTGTCTGCTCACACCTGAATCAGGCAGGTGCCGGGTGTCTGCAACTGGTACGTCTGCGTGTAGCTGTCGGGACACAGCCGTCAGTGGAAATGGGTCCCCGGCTAAGCAGAGTGCTGCTGGGGGCTCATGCACATTGGCTTTTTTTTTACCAGTTTGGAGAAGCTGCTCTCGCAGATGGGTTTGGATTCCTGGGGCACAGTGCTGCAGAGGCCTCTGCCAAGGGAGGGCACGCGCTCGCACTTGCGTTCCCTCTGGTAAGACATGGGGTGGCGCTCTTCGTTCAGCAATGCCCTAGGTTGGCCTGCAGGAGAGAGTAGCTTATGAGGAAGATGAAAGGCTGTGGGAAGGCAAGTGGCTTCAGGATCATCCTTTCAGGGAAAATATATTCTGCCCTTTCTCCGTAGGCTGTGGATGATAGAAGTCAGGTTCCCTTACATGGGAAAAGTGAACCATTGGGCCAGAGGACAGTGGGACATCACCCTCACCTGACAAGTGAGACTTCCACACGTTTATTTATGTGCTCATGAAAGGTGAGGACAGACATCTAAATCTTCTCCCATCTGAGGGAAGCCTGGGTCTGCAGGTGCGCTGTGGCAGAAGAGCCGTGGAATGGGTCAGTAACATGGCCTCTGGTGGTCATGAAAGATGAGGGCGGCCCGGGTCATTGTCATCAGACCATGGTCCTTTGTAGATCCATCCGCTTGCTGGAGGGAAAGCCCTTTGTTTAAGAAACCGCACTGAGCTCCTGCAGAGGGCCAGGCAGGCTGCAGATCAGTGTGGAGACTGTCCCAACAGCTCATCTTCCCAAGGCACAGTGCATTCCCTTGGCATCGCTGGAAGTATGCCAGCGCTGCTGTGGAGAAGGGAGCAGGGCCGTCTGCCAGACGTGTGAGGGCCCATTTGCGCGGCCCCCCCAGGCTGCCAGAGGAAGCTACACTGGGTGGAAGGGAATGGTTGTGGTTGGGTTTATAGCATACTAAATAGTCTTAATAAGAGTAAGTCACTGTGCCACTTGCATGTCCGCGAGCTTTGGAGGAAGACCCGAGTCAGTCTTCTTGTGGTTCCCACCTCTGGATTTCCCAGGGACTGCGGGTGACACAGTACTAGTGTGAAGTCACCAGAGACCGTTGAAAGTGCATCTGTGATCACATCTCATTTTTTTCCAAATATAACCCTGGATGCATTCAGGAAGCATGTTAACACGTCATTTAATTACTTTATAATAAAAATATTTTATGTTAAGTTCAAAAAACGTCATAAAACTAAGCCTTATACCAGTGATTATAGTTTATGAAGCCTGTAAGCACAGACTTATCATTATAAATATTAAATACCACCTTTTCGGTAGGCTCATTTATTTTCAAAGCATTTTGCAATCTTAATTGCTCACATCTGCGAATACCTTCGGAGAGAGTGTTATTAAATTCACTTATAAGGGTAGAAACTTAGGCATAAAGACCTAGAGCTGATCACCCCGCAGAGCTGAATGGCGACAGCCACGTTGGTGGAATGACAGGCAGGCTGCTTGTCCTGCTGTCTTCTGTCTTGAAGGAGGCAATCTGAGTGCCACTTCATGGGTGCGAGAGGAGGGGTCGGTGCCCAGGCCCATCGTGCCACACTGTCCTGGGCCGGGTGCCAGGTTCAGGTCACTGCCACTGTGGCCAGAAGGCTATAGGTAAGCGGGCCAAGCTGGTCTGGTGCCCACGGGCTTGCCCCTCCAACCCACTCGGTTTGAGTGTAGTTTTATACAAGCGTGCAGCAGTGGTGTAGGGGCTTTGTACTCTTCTCCATGCAGTGTGGCACAGTGCAGGTGGTAACCCCAGGCATTGCTCGTGTACTTGAACAAATCTTCCCTCTGACATGCTGAGATGGACACCACTAAGTGGTCAGACAGTGAGGAAACAGAGCCTCCTGCAGGAGAGGACCTGGGCACTGGTCCCATTCACAGCCCCACAGCTCTCAGGTCTGGTGCCAGCCTTTCGGCCCCAAGGCTTGGGACAGGCGTTGAATCCAGTGTCTTGCTGTACTAAAGCAGGTAGCACTTCATTACTTATCAGTAGAACAAAATCTAATGACTTCTGGCTTGGCCTGCCATGTGCATGAATGGGGCTGGGGACTGGGGGATGTGTAGGGCGCCTGAGGAATGAGCAGGACGTTTGCTTGTGACCTGTAGCTGCTGCACACAGCAGTGCAGCAGACAGCAAGGTGTAAGCCTCACCTGGGGCCTGAGCCAGCAGATGGAATGGTGTGCTCCCTCCTGCTCTGGTCCTGTCTGTGGTGTGGAGAGCCCTGAGTGGTGGGTCTTGCACTCTCCCGCAGTGGGCACAACCCAATTGCTCTCCTCACCCCTGCCTGTTCCTGGGGAGCCTGTAGCACACCCCATGGCCCCCCGAGAAGCAGCATAGTGACCCAGCTTGTGCCACTGCACACCATCATTCCTGGGCCACTTTTCCAGTCCAGAGTCACACCTAATCTCACAGTTTTTCCAAAGCAGGGACTCCCCAGTTCTGACTGCCACTGTTTTCCTTATGTTGCTTTCCCTGTGACTCCAGGGCACTGAGGAGTCACCCCTGTAACTGACCAGGGTGCTGTTCCCAAGGGCTGAGCTGGACAGGAGCCAGAAGTCTGAGGTGGGAGAGTCCACATGTGTCTCGGGGACCTTTGTGGGAGTTTGGCTCCCTTCTACCGCCCCTGGGGCCGTGGAGAGGGTGTCATTTCCTGCTCAGTCTCACCTTGCATTTTCCTGCAGTAGCTGCGCTTCATGCACTTCTAGAGAAAATCACTGCTGCCTCCTGCAGCTGCTGCCCCCTGAGCTTAGCTAGGGCGTTGCTGCCTCAACTGCAGCTGGATCCGTCTCTGCCAGTCCAGCTGCCCACCTGTCAGGGTTCCAGTGGGAGCAGGTGAAAGGGAGGTCCAAGTCCCTGCTGCTCCCAGGCGTCAGCAGCAGCTCCATTCAAGGGGCCACAGTGATGACCAGGGGACGAAGGGGAGCTGCAGGGGCCTGGTGGGTGCAGGAGAGGGTGGAAGCCAGCAAGATCCCCAGGAGGGCTGCCAGGATCCCAAGGCCAGTAGCTGTCTCTAGCAAGAGAAGGAATAAAAGACAGCAGCAGCCACAGGCGGTCGAGGGGGCTGAAAGGGGACCACGTCACTGACTTGGGGAGCAGGCGGCATGGAGTCCAGGGGGACACTGGCAGCAGTGCTGCCAGTGTTATCACAGTGAAAGGGGCAGGGATTACCAACATGAATCCTCAGCACCCTGAGAGGCAGGGTCCCTTCTGGGGACAGGGATACCAGCTTAGGGTGAGCAGGGCCCAGTATAGATACGGGGTGCAAGCAACACCCAGGTAGAGGGCTCAGAACACCAGGGGGCAGGACCTGAGCACCAGCGCAGTTGGAGCGCTTGGAGCCCCTGCCCTGATTAGCAGTTTCCAAAAGCCACTAAGTGACGTGGCAGTGCCCCTCTTTTTCCTGTCTGGTTGTTCCCTGTTTGAGGGAGGTATAGAGCAGGTTGGAAATGCTCAGGATTAAAACTGCTTTGCAGGGCTGAGATGCTCCAGAAATGCGGAGCAAGTAGAAGCTTTCTGCCAGCCAAGCCTTTAGGCCCTGCCCCCATGAGTTTGGTCTGCTTCATGTGGGAGGTGACTTGCTCAGACACGCTTCCACACGCGTGGCCACTGAACGCTTCTGTGAGCCATGTGGGTCCAGCGCCTGTTGCCTGGGTTTACTGTGTAAGAACCATGTCTGGATGTGCCCAACATCACCCTTCACACTGTGGCCTACAGCGTCCTGGGGACGTGGTACAGAAGTGGCCTGAGGGATGCTGTGGGAATGACCACTCAGGCTTCCAGGGTATTGCTTTTGAAGAGGCTCACAGAGCCGAGTGGACAGGTTCAGGACACGGGTTCAAAGGGGCTCCTACTGGGAGGAAATATACTTAGTAGTGAGGGAACCAGCCTGCCGACCTCGCCCATTAGCACATGCCCCACCCCCATCGCCACCCCACCACCCTGTCCCATTTAGGCTGCTTCGTGCGTCCTGTCCAAGGTGACTCATCTCTGAAGGCAAAGGGAGCCCATGCAGCATTTGTTATGTAAGGCCTGAAGCATAGAAGAAAGTTCTGTTAAGGGATTTTACTCTCTAATATTCCATTTTTAAAAAATTGTTGAGTGATTTCTAATTCATAGCTTAGAAGTCAAAAAACACAGAGAGGTGCTTAGTATAAAGTCTGCTTTCCAACCGTGTGTTTCTCTGCTGGTTTTTCTATATCCTTTGTAAGAAATCCTTCCTTACTGATTTCTAGGAACTCTTTCTTTTTAGGAACTCTTTATATATTAAGGGCATGCATTATGTGTGGCTTCTTGTGTGTCAGCAGTGCTTCCCACAGCAGGGCCGACATGAATGTTCGTGCTCACACTTAGCCTGTGTTCTACATACACGGTAGCATGTGTACCTGGCTCTGCCTCACTCTTGATTACTGTTGCATACTGGAGCGTCTCCGTGTTAGTAGGACGCTCACTTTTATAAAGCTGCGCAGCATTTCAATACTACATCATGTGTTTCTTACTGATGGATGCTAGCTCATCTCACTTTTACAGTAATGTCATACAGGGGCTGGCCAGATAGCTCGGTGGGTTGAAGCGCCTGCTCAGGCAGAGTGCAGGGACCAGGGCTTGATCCCTGGCATGCCGTGCTGGCCCCACCCCTGGGGCATGCTGAGACAGCCACTGAGACTGGGCGTGGTGGCATGCGCCTGTAATTCCAGCACTTGGGGGCTGAGAACAGGAGGATCTGATCTAGATAGTGAGACCCTGTAGACCCTGTACTAGATATGTAATAATGATGTCAGATGAGAAGCTTTGTGCCATTTTGCACAAATCTTTAACATTGATTCTTAAAGGTGACATTGCAGTGGTGTTTTGTTTTGTTTTGTTTTGTTTTGTTTTGTTTTGTTTTGTTTTGTTTTGTTTGAACCAGGGATTGAACTCAGGCCCTTGCACTTGCCAGCGAAGTGCTTATTCTACTGAGCCAGCTCCCTGGCCCCCGACATTGCAGTTTTATAGATGTTGCCAAATTATCTCCCACAGGTATTATAAAACTGATACTTCTACTGTACGGAAGTGCCTACTTCTCCACTGCCTCATCAACGGAGCATTGTACAAGTGTTTTTTCTTGGGTCAGCCTAGTAAATGCTCCTGTACTAATAAAGTTGGGCATCTCTGTTTTCATTGGACTATCTACTCTAAGTGTTTGGCCATTTATCTACCAAGTTCTTGATAACTTTCTTATTGATTTCTAGGAGCTGTTCATATATTGAGCTTATAGGCTTTAATATAAGGTGAAAGTACATTTTTCTCAAGGGCAACCAGTAAATTTCGTAAATTACTAATGATGGTTTTTTAATGTAGAAATTGGTATTTTTGTGTAATTTTGAAATTATAAGCCATTTTACTGGATAGTGGCCCCTCAGTTCATGAGCTTGATTCTTTCCACGATTCTAGTCTCAAACCAAGTTGAATGAGAACTAACTCAAATTGAGTGGGTAGGTTCCGTGTTGGCCTTGTGGGGAACTCTGGGTGCTGTCCACCCCTTCTGGGGCCATGGAGAGAGCTGAGCTTGAGAGCCAAGGTCCCATTATATGCGGACTTTCAGTTTTAGTTAGAAAAGCCTCTTGATTTCAAGGTTGCCGAGCATGATGGCACATGTATCTCCCTTCACACTGGAGCATGTGGGAGGCTGCGGCAGGACGATTTCTGTCAGTTTGACACTAGCCTGGTCTACATAGTACGTTCAAGGCTGGCCTAGAATACCTTACAAGAGCCTGTTTTTAAAAAGCCAAAGTTACTTGTCCATGATTTATTTCAGCACTTTATGATTTTATTTTTTATTATTTTCAAAATGTATTTGGTACATGGTCTCACTACACAGCTTGGACTTGTAGGGGTCCTCCTGTTTTCAGCCTCCTCAGCACTGGGATTACGGGTGTGGGCCACAATGGTGTGGGTGGGACTGTGTGTGGCATGTGGCGCTGGGGATCGAACCACAGTTCCTGTGCTTGCCTAAGTAGGTACTTAGTCTGCTGAGCCATCTTGTTGGCCCTTAACAAATCTTTTAGCTTTCTTTTTAAATTTATTTTTAGCAACTTTTATCTTTCTGTTTGGTGCTACATAAATGTAGGGTAATCTTCTAAAGCTATTTGTTTATATTAATTACATCCTATCTTACTAGATTTTTATAATCTAGTTTCATTTGATAACTTTTAAGTTAAGATATGTATATCCTATTAAATATTATTTTATGATATTTTATTAAACTTTAAATACTGAATTTTATCAGATACTTTTGCAGCTTCTACAGAGATGATGCTATTTTTTCATTCTTGGATTTGTTAAAAGATAGAACAAATTGCCCATGACCAACCTCCAAAACCACTTTTAAAAAGAGTTTTGAGTTTTACTTTGACATGAAATCATATTGCACTGTTCTCAGCCACAGTCTTTTCACGAGGTTGTTCTTTTCTGAAGCATTTGCAATACATGAGCTCATTTGATAAAATACTAAGCAAAAAACTCTTAGAGGGACCAGGGAGATGGCTCAGTAGAATAAGTGCTTCCCTGGCAAGTGCAAGGGACTGAGTTCAATCTCCGGTTCTGCAAAAAAAAAAAAAAAAAAGAACCACCTAAAAAACTCTTACATTATATACACTCACCTCATGATTTAACAGCTTCCATTTTCTTTAGGTGTGAAAAAGAAAAAAACATTTGTTTTCACAAAGGTTAATTTACAGTATGCCCATGTTGAATTCATTGTTGAACAAAGTAGACAAATATGGGCAGATGAGTCGGGATTAGTGCGTAGATAAGTGGATCAGAGAAACACAAAGTTAGTAAATTTAACTTGATACGGTGTACACCTTCCGAACCCTTTCTTGAGTAGAAGTGGGGAGCGTGTCAGATGCAGTGTACCCCCAGCCTAGAGCTTGTGTGCTATTTATTTATTTATTTATTTTTTCTTTTCAAAGTTTTATTGATAAACATATAGCAATGAGATAGTTTCAAATCGAATCGAAAGTACAGTTTCAACAAATAATACACTGCATATATTCTTCTTAGTGGTTAATTGCTGTACAAGATGCAGACTTGTGATCCTACTTACAAACACCATTAGAAAAAATCATTCTATTGCTTGTGTGCTATTGATGAGGCAGTGGAGCAGGGCAGCGCCCCTGAAGCCAGTCGCCTTTCACATGTGATGGTTTGGTGTAATATCGTAGATCTCAACTGGGTTGTTCGTTTTTATTTTTGAGGCAGCTGGTAATAGGCAGATCTCCCAGAAGCCAGGGGAAGTAGGAAGGGGCCAACATATTGAAAACTCCAAAGTGACAATTTTCTGTCCAGAAGCGTCTTCTATAAACTATGTGGCTAGGAATTGCACACCCATGTGACAGGCTGCTGTAGTGGGTGGTTGATTTAACACGGGAGTAGCAGGTTGCAAATGGCACTCAGCCCTTGTGTTCTGAAACGTCTCACATTGAAACTAATTTTGACTAAATGACTGTTCATAATGATATGAGTTTTAAAGCTTTGTCATAGTTTTTCACAAGGGACAAACCATCAGTAACACTCACAAATGCATTAGTACAGCAGCACCAGGAGCTGGGACCCACGGTCTAGCCTTTGAGTGTTTCTCCATTGGCTCAGTCTATGTATGCCAACTCTCCTTCGTTATTCTCTGATATTTCTTAAAGGAGATCACATATACATGGCATAAAGAAATATACAGAAGAATAATCAGAAGAAAGTTACTGAAAATAAATGGCCAGTCAACACTGGGCAAGACAGGGCACGGCTGCAGAAAACTGTCACTCTCCAAGTCCGACCTTGATGGGAACCTGGAGCCAGTACACTGGGTCACCCCTGCACAGTGGGGCGGTGGCATGTCCAGGTGGAAAGCAGCTGAGCCATCACAGAAACATGAAGGTAGAATGGCTGTGCTTCCTGAAGAGTGTATAATAGAGAGTGCCTTGGTTAATGTCTCATTGCTGTGACAACATGCCTGACCTCCACAAGTCCAAGGAGGAAGGATTTATGCTAACTTCTCAGAGTTTGTAGAAGTTCTAATCTGTGTATGGCTGGCTCCAAGGCAAGGTGGTATGGCATGGGAGAAATGGTGCATGGCGCGGCGGGCAGGAGCAGCGAGCCTTCCTTCTTTCCTTTTGTATTCCATCTAGGCCACAAGCCTGCTGGGTGGTGCCATCCACTTTCCGTGGGCTAATCTGGTGTGACTCATGCATGATCCAGGCACCTCTCAAAATTCCCACTTATGCGTGTCTGAAGCTTTGGGGGGACCCCTAGATGTAAACCCTAAAAGGCAGGTAGCTGTAAGCCACACAATTGGTCTGTTTATGTTGATTCACCAACTAACATTGCACACTGATTTCCTGTTGTGTGTCCAGCACTAGTCTAAGATGCAGCAAAAGGCCCAACTGTCTTTCTGCACCTCACATAGTCCCGACCTATCAGGAAACACCACTGTGGGCCAGAGTGGCTTACAGGGTGCTCTGGTGAGTTCAGGTGAGTCATCAACTTTGGGCCCTTTTTCTTTGTGGACTCTGGAAGTATAACCTTTAATGTGATTTTCCTTTATATGTGCACCATTAGGCTTTCATAAGGAGAAATTGTGGCCCCTCGTCCTGACTGATGCTTCTGAGCACAGCTGCTGTGCGTTGCAGTCCTGTAGAGGATCCTTCACGCCGTGCCGAGTTCCCACCAAACTCCGAAATCTTCGCCTGTGTTTGGCCTGAGCTGCTTCACCGACACTCCACTCCAGGTCCCACACGTCCTGAATCAGGTCTTGGGGCTGTCAGGTGCCACCCCAGCAGGGAAGTGCCCTGGTGGCAGTAGGGGATGGTGTAGACGTGTGCTTTCATGGGTCATTTCCAGGAAGCAGAATGCTCTTCTGAACGTGCACTTGCAGCTCGTTTTTACAGAAGCGGAGTTCAGTTGGCAGCGCTTTCATCAGCTAGAAGGGACTTTGAAAGCAGTCATGACAGGTTCCCAAGTTTTTGGGGGTTTTTTCCGGAACCGGGAATTGAACTCAGGTTGCAGTGCTCCCCTGACAGATGCGTGCGCCGGCAGCGGACGTCCCTGTAAATGCTAGGGGCAGGCGCCCCTCGCGCACACCGAGCACCCCCCACCCCCTACCTGCTTCGGGGAGGGAAAAGGCTTCTCAGCTTGAGAGCTGCGGACCTTCTGTGCCGCCCCTCCGGCCCAGCTCTTCTGTGGAATGTTTGAACAGGCCCGATAGCACACTCCCTGACAGCCCAGACAGAGTGTTACAGGGAGAACAGGTGGGCATGTTTGCAAGGTAAACTTTCCCCAAAGCAGCGATCTGACAAATGATGTGACGCTGCTGATTCGGTTAATGTTTCTCTCTGTGCCTGCTGTGTACACAGCACCCTGGCTGGCTCTGCAGCGCCTGTGTGGGCACCACCCTGCCCGGCCATCGCCTCTCACCTGGTGCTGGAGCCAAATGCCTCAATCATTACACATCATTAGTCTGCCTGCAGCTCACAGATCTCCCCGCCTCCCGCCAGCCGTTACCTCAACTGCCAAAACACAATCTGTCCTGATGTTTGGTGAACCCAGCAGATGCTGGGGTTCCATGGCTGGGGTTGGCACGTTCACCAGCCCAAGCACTGTCCTTAATCCACTTTCCTCCAACAGAGATGTTCCTCCTGGCACTGTGCCACTTTGCCCCTGTACACAGTGCCACCCTGGCCGGGGACAGTGTCCAGCTGGCACCCAGGGCCTCCCCCAAAGTTGCTTCACATGAACTTCAGTGTCTTGCACATGTCTCTCCCAGGATGGCTCAGCAGAGCTGGGCAAGGCACCGGGCCTCTCCAGGAGGACAGAGGGTGGCTTTTCCCAGGGTTCAGCCTCAGGGTCCCCCAGGGCTTTGTCCCAGCCCTGGGGAAGGTGGACAGAAGCAGGCTTCCTGGGGCGCACAGGGCCGGCTGTGTAGTGTGGACACACAGAGGCACAAGTAGGAGGCAAAGCTTGAGCGTGTGCTGAACGTGAAAGCATGAAAGGCGCAAGGCAGAGCCGAGCGCGCTGGGGCCACGTGAGATGCGCTGCGGCTGGCCTGCGCGGACTCATTCCTTGGTCCGATTGCTGTGTTCACTCGAGCAGCCACCGGCCTGGCACTTCTTGGCTGTGGCCAGCTTTGTGCACTGGCTGCGTTAGCTGCCGTGAGCAGACTAGCCCCTGGCCCACCCACTTGGCCTATTTCAGGCTGACTGATGCGGGGTCCCTGCTTGGTTGCTAGGCACACCATCTCCCTTATTGTCAAAGGCTCGGCAGGGACTCGGGCAGAGCGGTCTCTTCATCTGTTCCCTCGGCTGGCAGCTCAGAACCAGAGGAGGCCATGCGCCCACCCTACCCCAGCCCTCACCCAGGGACGATGGACTCCAGCACCATGGGGACCCAGGAGGTCCCAGTGTGCTTCTTGTTCGGCTTTTCTGTTGGCAGGGTGGAAGTCAGGCTGACTGCAGTGTCCTGCAGGTCCAGATCCTGCCATGCCCCACCCAGCCTTCCAGGAATCAAGGGGCAGCTGTGCCCCCAGCCAGGGCCAGACCTGAGGCTCCTAATCCTCCCGGCAGCCTATGGCTCTGCCTGCTCTGCCTGGGTCTCCCACCCTGTGGCTGCTCTTTCTTGTGAGCTGTGGCTGAATGGTGCTCAGTTACCTCCTGCAGCACAGTGGTGCCCCCCGCCCCAGGCTGCCGCACTCTCTGAGGTGCTGTTCTCCCCAGGGGTGACTCAGGACTCAGCCTTGGCCTGTACTGGTCACTGCCAAGCCTGAGCAGGTGCCTCATGCCTGCAGGTAGCTGCAGGGCTACGCGCGCTTCACAGGTAGCACACAGTCGGTCTTGGAGTGTTTCCTACAGGGCAGCCACTGTCTCCAGGGAGCAAGCCCCGCAGGGCTGGACTGTTGAGATGACTCTTGAGGCCTTGCTCGAGAGACCCTGCTGTGCACATAGCTTTGTGGTAGGCAGTTGGGCTGCACAGAGTGATTCAGCTGCTGTGGCAAACTCTCCTGATTGCCCTGGGTCACTGCAGCGACTTTTTTCTCCTGCTTGCATTCCAGGCTGTGTGGCTTCTTCATCTGTGAACCCACCTTCCTCAAGGGCAAAGTCAGACACTGCTGTAGGAAGCCAGGCAGTAAGTCATTTAGACCCTGGGCACAGCCCAGGCCCCCCCCCCCCTCCGCCTGCCTGCACACAGCTCTCCTCGCAGCAGACCATGGCCTGGGGCTCCTCTGCCAGTCACACTGAGCTGGCCTGCATGGGAGAAGCTGGAGCCCTGGAGGGGTGGGGAGGGTCCCTGGGCCTGGCCTCCTCCCTGGGTCCTGGAGGTCTCTTGAGCCTGTGGTCTCCACTGTGGGGCAGGGAGAAGGAAGCAGGCAGGGCCATCTTTAGAGCACCTGAGTGGGGCTGGTGCTCAGGTCCTGGGAGCCCGTGTCCCCTGGAAGGCTGTGGTCTAAGCCTACAGGGCCGCATCCCTCAACCCAAACCTGATGAGACTGGGTGCTCGCTGGCCGGGGCTCTGCAGCAGGAGCAAGTCAGATGGCGGCAGCAGGTCTGAAGGCAGATGCAGCGTGAGGGCCAGGGCTCAGGCTTGTCAAGGACAGAGGGCTGAAGTTAAGAATGGCTGAATGAATAAGAAAAAGAAACTAAAATCAACACGTGTGCTTTTACAAATTTGAAAAGCTTTGAAATTAATCTTCACTGTTTAAAAAGATTCTTGTAAGATAATATAATTCAATGCAATGTATTTGAAATGATTTTGACATCTAGATTAGGTCCTTTTATTTCTATGGTTTTGGAAAAATCATTCAAAAATCAATATGATCATATAATTCATAACCAGACAATGAATAATTTTAAGAGTGCATACCCACTAAGAACACCGATCATTTAATTTTGTATTTAGAACTCAGAAAAATACAGAAAATCACAAAGAATCTCCATACAACCACTGCCATCTCTCCAGCCCTGTTTTGGTCCAGTGACTTTATCCTTAGTAAACAAACTGCTGTGCTACTGGAGTATTCCTCTGTGTCCTTTCTCTGCACCCCGAAGGTTCAGTCTATCCTGATTTGTTGTATGGGGGATACTGTTTGGAAACACAGGCCACACTAGCTCCTGTAAATTACGATCTTCCTGCTTGTATTTCCAGAAGTAAAACAGTACTTTAGGCCTTGTTGAGTTTGAAGCGCTGGAAAAGTCTGAAAGCATGTGTTAATCATGTGACCTAGGATCCCGGAGCTGAGGGCCAGCCGGCCACACTGGCCTTGGTGGGGCCAGCCACAGCTGCTCCTGGTGTGGCTGGATGCAACTGTGGCTTGAGGGTGGTTAAATGTTTTGCAGATCACCTCGATTTCTGTAGGTGGTCTGCTGTGTGCATTTAATTCTTTCAATTCAACATCCACGTGATGCCTGTATCATGCTTGGCTGTTGATTTGTTAATGGATTTACAGCTGTCTATAGTTGCCCCTTGGAACGTGCTGGTCCTGCAGGCAGAGCTGTTGTGTGATACTCAACAGTCGCCACCTCAGCTTGCAAAGTGGGACCCATTTATGTCCCTCCCTACAGCGCACAGAAGTTCTTATTTTCCTGCATTTTTACAACAACTGAAGTTTGTTTTGTTTTTTCCCATTTGTGTATTTGGTATAGGGTCTCACTGTGCAGCCCGGACTCCTAGTGATGCTCCTGTTTTCAGCCTCCCCAACGCTGGGATTACAGGCATGTGCCACAACACCCAGAGTCTGTGGCTGGCTCAGTGTGCCCCGGGGGCGTGGCTGGCATGGCATGAGGGACCAGGGATCAAACCCTGGTACCTGCGCTTGCCAAAGCAGGTGCTTAGTCAGCTGAGCTATCTCACTGGGCCTTTGCAACTACTGAAGTTTTTGAGCTTGCAAAATGTTGACAATCTGAAGGAGACAAAAGTGCACTTGCTTTATTTTTTTTTTTAACTAGCAGTTCTCATATGAATAGTGTAGAAATAATTTCACTATGAATATCAAAACAGCATATTCTACACCTTTTATAGGAGGTATGATTGGAAAATATGGTAAATGTTTAATTCTCAAAAATTTGAGACTAGGCATCATGGCACGCCTGTAATCCCAGCTCTTAGGAGGCTGTAAACAGGCAGATCACTATGAGTCTGATCTAATAGTGAGACCCTGAACACCCTTGAGGCCCTTCCCTAAAACACACACACACAAAAAAAATTATTGCAATAAAAGACACCTAGCCATTAACTGTCCTCAAAATACCCCTTCCACTCTGAACACGTGTCCTCCCTGTCATTCTTGGTGCTTCCTGAAGCAGTTCCAGGAGTCCTCTTTCCTCGATATCTTCAGTTGTGCTTCCATAGCTGCCTCAATGTACTGAATCAATTCAGACGTTTGCCTTTCAGGGTCATTTTGACTTGGGGAAGAGCCGGAAGTTGTAAAACACCAGTGCCAGAGAACAGGCGGATGAGGACTCACCGCGGTGGCTTTACAAGCCTGCCTTTCCGCGGCATGGCCCCTTGCAGGAGTGTTGCCATTCGGGTCAGACCTCATCATAGGGGCCAGGGAGATGGCTCCGTGGAATAAACACTTCCCTGGCAAGCGCAAGGGCCTGAGTTCAATCCCCAGTTCCAAAAAAACAAACAACAACAACAACAACAACAACAAAAAACAACAGTGAAACCTCATCATAAAAGCACAAAAGAGAACTTTCCAAAACTGCTTCAGAAAGGGGCAAGCATAACGGGATGAGTGTACTGGCAACCAAGGGCCGGGTTTCACAGGATAGTAACAGTAACAAACATTTTTTAGTTTAATTATTTACTGCATATTTAGGTCATCCTTCATATACAATTTAAAAAGCAGGAAATTGTTTCAGAAGAACTGTTTCCAATTCTGCACATTAACACTGTTGGGTATACTGGCATATGTTGCCAACATCTTCTCCCTTTTTGCTTCACAGAAATGTCTGAACTTTGTGTGGGGACAGTTGTAGCTTAGCACCAAAGTTGTAAAGAACAGGGTCCCTTCCTCCCCGCTTGCCTCTGTGAAGCACCGCCCATCACCTTAGTGCTTCTGTCAGACTAGACCGGCCTTGCCTGGAGGCTGCCATGTCGACACTCTTAGCCTTGCCTTTGTGGTGACCGTGTCCTCACCCCTCCTCTCTCTTTCTGTCTCTCTGTCTCGGCCTCTGTCCCTCTGTTTTTAGCCGCACTTTTTCGTCATCTACAGCGTAGACTCTGCCTTTCACACAGTCCCCCCACTGTGCTCTTCACAGCCCTAGGCAGCCCCTCTTGCTTCTCGCCTTTGTGAATGTGCCTGTTCTGGGAGCCCCACACATGGATTCACACAACCGTCGTCATTTTATGTCTGCTTGTCTCACTTAGGATGAGGCTTTCGAGGCCTGTTGGTATTTAGCATGAGCTAAGCTCCATTCCTTTTTGTGACTGAACACAGTTCCATCCTGGGCTCAGACCACACTTCCGTTATCCCTCCATGTGCTGCAGCTGCTGCTTGCATGTCATGTACACACATCGCCTTGTGTCCCTGCTCTCACTTCCTTGGGATGTGAGAGGAAATGGTAGCTATGTCTGTGTCTTATTCTTTTTTTTTTGGCTGAACCGGGGTTGAACTCAGGCCCTTGCGCTTGCCAGGCAAGCGCTTATTCTACTGAGCCATCTCCCCGGCCCCAATGTCTAATTCTTGAGGAGCCACCAGACTTCCTGTGTCAGTGGCGCCATGTTACACGCCTGGCTCGTGTCCCTCTGTCCACACTCTCGCTGACACCTGCTAACTCGGTTTCATTGTCTTGATGCCATTGGTGCCGATGTGCTAGCTCCACCATCTTTCTTGGGGCAATCGCTATTCTTCGGCTACTTAAAGTATTGCTGTTATTTTGGCTGTATCATAAGAGTTATTGAGGGCCAGGGAGATGGCTCAGTAGAATAGGTGCTTGCCTGGCAAGCGCAAGGTCCTGAGCTCAATCCCTGGTACAAAAAAACAAAAACAAAAAACTAGTGGTATAAGAGTTACTTATTGTGGGTATTAATCTCTTCCAGATATGTGATTTGCAAACATTTTCTCCCCTTGCATGGTTTGTCTTTTTCACTTTCTTGCTAACATTCTTTGATGCAGATATTCTCAAATCGAATGCAGTCCAGTCGATGACAGCTGTGCGATGGGTGTCGTTTTAGTTCAGCGTTTAGACCGCACATTCTTTCCTCCCTCGTTTACACTACTACCTCTCCATGCATCCAAAATTCCAGCCATGCATTCCTGGTCCCTCTGCTGTCCTCCATTCTCTGGGCTTGTCCCCCACCCCCGTCTTCCCTAGCCAGCTGTAGAGCAACCCTGAGGTGCAGTGGAGCACGCTCAGCTGTGTCTGCCCCGTCTCCTGGGAGACGCCTCACCTGCTGCACACTGCACACGGGACAACACATGCTCTGGTGACAGTGCCCTCTAGAGGGGCTGCAGCCTGGCGGACCCTCGCGGGTGCTGGCCACAGAATGCAGACAGATGCACGGAGCATGATCTGACTTCCCAGGAATAGCCCTTCAGAGCCACTTAGGTGACCTCTGCAGAAGATTAAACTCTAATCTTGCTCTTTCAGAGCAGACAGAAGTTCTAGGTGTGACACCTCAGTTTCTAAGGTGCAGGGGAAGTGTGTGCAATTCAGGGGGAGCTTGGCTGGCGAGGCTCCAGGAGCACGCTTGGAGGAGCTAGTCCCCAGGCTGGGTCACGTTATGATTTACTCACAGCATAGTTAAAAGACCCACATTCAAAAGGGGCAGCTCAAACCTTTGCCCCTGGGAACAAAGACAAGAGATTAGCTCTGTGTTATCAGTCAGCATTGTCAGGAGGGAATAAAAGGCTAACTTTAAAAGGCTTCACCTGTCGAAGCATTAGTTAGCGCTTCCAGTGGAATCAAAGGTCATTCTTGCCTGAGATTTTGTGTCTCAGGTCCTGAATTACCTTTAAAACTAACCTCAAAGCACCGGAGATGAAGCACGGATTAGTGTCTTAATCTCAACAGCACGAGGCGTGTAGTTAGGGTCGGGGCTCATGGGGCTAGGTAGCATTGTCTCGGGCTGGTCCTGGCATGCAGCACTGTTGGAGGAGGGCTGAGCAAGGGTGGGCTTGTGCCTCTGGATGCGATCCTTTGACTGCTCCAGAGCCTTCCTGCAGAGCTTCGCCAGCTGATTCAGTGTCAGCCTGTGGACAATGGGACTTGTTAAGAGCCAAATAAATGCAGTCTGGGTGGAGGCGCAGGCACCCTGCCTCCAGAATTTACTCGGACAATGACAGCAGCCAAATGTGAGACTAGACTGGAGAGGATGCTACGTGGAAATGCTGCGTGGGCGCGGAGCCACCGAGGACAACCAGCACAGACTGGAGATGCTCCTCTGCTGCCGCTTCTGCCAGTTGCGGGAGCAGGGCACTACAAGGTCACCTCACCAGTGTAGGGGTGACAGTGTCTCCCAGGCCCCAGCGTGGCTTTTGGCTGCATCTGCTTAGTAAAGGCCCGGGACCTCCCCCACCATCTGCAGGTCCCGGCTTCTCTGCGGATTGCAGGTGCGGGTGCGAGGCCGCCCTGGTGGTTGGTGGCTTGAGGGTGGATGCGACTAGATCTCAGGGCTGTGCCTGGTGGATGGTAGCTGGGACTGTCTACGACTGAGAGAGACTGTGTGTCGTTGGCCCTGCCACTGTAAATGCTCTGGGTGGGAATGTCCCTTGTTGGTGACAAGTGGCTGTGAATTCCCCTGGCAAACAAGGGGCCTTGACAGGCCACCGTCACGCCCCTTCCTGCTGTCTGTGCTGATGTCTTTGCCCTGACCCCTACACCCACCTCTTGTCCTCGGTCCCCAGATGGAACCCTGGACCGCTCACACCAAGGGTGGCCCTTCTCCAGGTGCTTTGCCTCTCCTCCCTCTGCTTTCAGCCACAGCCTTTCTCTTCTGAGCAGCAAAGCCAAAGCCTCTGCTGCGCCGTCGCCGATGCCCTTTGCCTCTGGTGTGTGCCCCTGCAGGAGTGCCTGTGCTTCCTTCATTTTCCTCCTTTTCTTCTCATAGCGAGGCAGTGGGCTTGTGCAAGTCTGCAGCATGTCCCGGGCCCCCTCAGGGTCCCTCCTGTGCTTCTGACTGCTGCCCAGGCTCTCTCCCTTCTCTGCCCGGTTTCCAGGTGTAACTCTCTGTGGCCTATTTTTCCTCTGCTGGGCCCTCCCCACCTGAAAATCTCCACAGCCCAGGCTCTGCCCCACAAGCAGCAGCTCCTTCCATGCTGAGCCTCTGCAAAATGCTACACTCCTTCCAGCCCACCTTCCTGCCATCAGCGTGGTGCCATGCAGCTGCCCCTTCCATAGCTCACGTGGCACCAGCTGTGGCTCAAGACACTTTATAAATGCTTGTCCTGCAAACAATGGCAGTGTCCATGTGGCACCAATTCTGCTCACACGCAGACTCCAAGAACTCTGGGGCATGGTCACATTTAGATTCAAAGGAGACCAAGGACGCTTGGGTGCCAGGCAAAACACCAGGGGCTTGACTGGATTTCACAGGACTGGAGAGGGGTTCACTCACATTGGTGGGGCCTGCCCCCCAGATCGGGTGAAGAGGGTCAGCGTTCAGACCCTCAGGTCACCATGGCCGTGGTAGGGAGAGAAGCACATGACTGGACCCTTAATTCTTTTTTTTCCCCCTTGTATGTTAATTGTGATCATTAATTAGCCAAAGAGCGTCAAAGGACAGTTTCAGAATTTCAATGCACTTCTTACTAGTTATCATTTAGGCCGCATTTAACCAAGAAAACAAACCTGCAGTGCTAAAAATGGGCATTGCTCAAAGAAGAGGCACTGATGTGATTATTCTGACTGCTGCCCAGGCTCTTCCTGGCAGGGCACAGGGGTCCAGACACCTCTGCTGGCTCTGGGCGGCTGGCCTCAAGGATTATTCTGAGGGCTTAGGCCACCGAGGGGAGGGAGCGGCCTCGGGACTTCTGACACGCACCGTGGGCAGCTTCCCCAGGGACCCTGCTGCAGCCCTGGTGCTGTGCCACCTTGCACAGCTTCCGATCCCTGGCAGGAGCAGGGTGAAGAGGAAGGGCTGGGCCAGCGCGGCCCCCGAGTCCTTCCAGCTTTGCTGCGTTGCTCCCTTTTTGGTGAGCTTCTGTTTCCATTTGTGCCCACAGGGAGCGTGCAGCCCACTGAACCGGCCATGCCCACGCTTCTGCCCAGGGTGCCTGAAGCTGCGAGAAGCTTGCCAAGATCTGCGGCTGCCAGGTTAGGAAGGAAGAGTGCAGGCGCGTGGGGTCGAGGCCCTTCTCGTACCATCTGCATGGCAAGGACAGTCCATCCACCAAACTGAGCTTCCTTACTTCCTTGGGGCCCAGCTGACTGACCCTCAGCCTGACTGCTGTCTCTCAGAGCCCCAGAGGTCCCAAGGGGCCAGAACGGCCGCAGGCTGCTCCGGAAGTCCTCACAGGGTCCTCCCTCACTCCGTCTGCCAGATGTGTGCAGGGACGGGAACTCCAGTTCTGGGGTGGCAGCTGGAGCAGCTGAGGCCGCACATGCTGGGCCAGAACATGAGCAAAACACCGCCACTGGGATGAAGATCTGAGGCATCAGTGTGGGTGACAGCTGAGCCATCGAGACCCCAGAGGGATGTCAGCCTGACTCTCATCACAGTGACAAAATAGATTCCGTTGTTTCTGTCCTGCAATGAGAAGAGAGCAGAAGCTATCAGAAACAAGCGGCAGGGAGATGGAGGACAGCGCCTTGGGTGCTGCCCGTGCCCACGAGTCGGGCGTGTGGCCACAGCTGACAGGGTGAGGAATTTGAGACCTGTGGGCCTCAGCCCTTCCGCTGAGCCCGCAGGCAGGGACTCAGGTGGGGCTCAGGTCCTGGCTCAGAAGGAGGCCCCGGGGCCCCAGAGAGCCAGACATAGCCCTTCCACTCCATCCCAGGGGCTTTTCCCAGCCCTCAAGGATAGAGCAGGTTCATCTTGGTTCCTCCCTGCCATGCCTGCATTTCTTCCAGTGCCCCAACCTAAGGGAGAAGACCCTGCCCATCCCTTACTCCTCTTCTGTGTGTCCATGTTCCCCGAGGATGCAAGTGGAGGAATTAGAGGTGCAAATCTGGGTGTGAAGGTGAAGCCTCCTGGCATTTGGCACATGGAGTCTTCCAGGGAAGCATTGTACCCACCTCCCACAACCAAGCTTTACCTCTGAGCACCACAGTTGGCCATGAACTCATGAGGACGCATGGCCTAGGATGCGAAGGGCGGGCACTGGTGGTGTGCGAGGAGTCTTGGTGTTAGTGGGCAGACCAGAGGTGTAATCTGAGGTGAGGAGCAAGGACAGTGGAAGAATCAAGGAGGACTCAGTGCTTTATTCTGGAAAATTAGGTGGAAGAAGGTGAAGCCATTTGCTGGGGAGTTGGGGGCAGTCGGGGTGGGGGCCGCTCACATTGCAGGGGCTGCAGGGACTGCAGCGGGGAGGCTGGAGCTGGGCTGTAGACCTGTGAGGTTCAGCTGCTGGGCAAGATCCAGTCACCTGGCTAGATAGAAGCACCTGAGGTGGGTGGCAGAGGAGAAGCCATGGGTGGGGGGGTGAGGTGAGGCGGAGCACCGAGGGGCGAGCTAGGAGCAGGGCGCAGGGGTCCACACGCCTCTGCTGGCTCTGGGTGGCTGGCCTTGAGGAGCCCAGTGCACCGACAAGACCTGTGCTTCCTCCTGCAGTCATTTTTGCACATTTTTTGTTTTTATTTATTTATTTATTTATTTATCTATCTGTTTTTGCAACAAGATGAACTTTTAAGCTATGATGAAATTCTTTAAAAATCCCCTAGATTTTCCTATTGCAAAATTCTTGGCAATTTTGTTCAGATTGAACTTCTCTTTGTTGTCTTTGTTGTTGGCATTTTGATGTGCCTGCTTTTAAAGCTGTGATGGATTTACTGGGCCTTAAGTTAGTGTTAAAACTGCAGCTGGGTCCCTTTGGCCAGGATGGCCCCTTCTCACTGTCCCGGCTCTGCTAATAGAGCAATTCTCTGAAAGCAGATGCGGTTGGGCTGCTCTCACGTGAGTGCCTTCACGGCTTCCCCAGTCCAGAGAGTTAAGACCTGAGAGACAGCTTCAAAGGCCAGAGTAGTCACTGGCCTATCTGGGGAGGCCACTTCCTGGTTCATAGCAGGGGCCTTCTCGGAAGTGCCAAGGGCTCTCTGGGCCCCTTTCAGAAGGGTACTAATCTCATTAGGAGGGCTCCACCCTCCTGACCTAACCAATTTCCAAGCTCCCTGCCTCTTCACACCATCACCTGGGGCATGAGGACTGCGGCACAGGAGTCAGCCCGCAGACATGCAGGCCAGAGCCAGTATCTGCGCATCTCTGGACATTTGCCGCCCGTATGCCTGTGACTGCCCAAGCCCAGATTCCCCCTCTAATGAGTCACCTTCCAGTACAGCCAAGCTGCTCGCCCTCCAGGAGTGCGAGGCCAGGAGAGGGAGTCAGAGGCATGCTACCTGCTGCTGCTGCTGTCCCGTCACCAGCCCTCCCACCCTGCACAGCCCAGGAGCCACCTGGCCACCTCAGCTCCCCCAAGAGCAGCATCTGCTGCCGTGCCATCGGCAGCTCTCAGGGCTGAGACCATGGCAGCAGCTCTTCTCTCTTGGGGGCTTCTCCTCAAGGGCCCAGATGCAGACAGGCCTGCTCTTCCTGTGCTGTGTCAGCTCCAGGGGCTGCTTCCTCCTGGACCCAAGGTTGTGCCCTCCCTAAGGATTCTGCATATCAACAGATTTTATAATTAGTTCCTCATGCCAGAGCTGCTGTGGTTGGATCCTGATGGGTACAGGTGAGGCTCACAGCAGCCCCAGCTGGCTTGCGGCCTCTGCAGAAGGGCCACTGCTCAGTCCCAAGTGGGCAGCCTCCCAGTCACAGAACATACAGAGCTCCCTGCCTCGTCCCTTGTCTGCCTCCATTCTGCTGAACAGGGTCCTTGAGGCCGGGCTCCAGGATGGTAGAAGATTTGATTTAAAAAATCCAACACTGATGGATGGCATGAGGGCAGCGGTCAGACTTTGGGGCAGCAGACCATGTGATGGCTTAGGAAATAGGCCAGGCCGGGCTTGGTGCAGCAGGATCTCCAGGCATCCCGCAGGCTTTCCTGACTGGGAGGCAGAGCCTCAGAGCAGAAGGCTGCTCTCACTGCCAAGGTGGGAGC
>NW_004524598.1:23777050-23778400 GCF_000260255.1 Octodon degus
CAGCTCTTCTATTTTTAAATTTGACTTAATTTTGGCACATTGAAAATACATACAAATGTAGCGAGAACTGCACAAGGATTTTCCATGTCCCCACTTCGCCTGCGCGTCTACTAGCAGCTGGCCCTGCCTCGGCTGTGCTTTCTCTTCTCTCTTCTGTTTCTCCCCTGGAAAGTTTTAAAGCTGTCTCTCTGAATGTGTCAGTTTATGTGAACACGAGGTCCTGCATCCTCCCCTGCAGGGCCTTTCAGGAGCAGGGGGACCTGCGGGAATGCTGGCTCCTGTTAGCTCTCGGGCCTGCAGGGAGGATGCTGGGTGGAGTACTGGGAACGAGCTGGCCCTCCTGCAGCAGGGCTGGAGGCCGCGTCTCTGGGGCCAGGTGCATTTAGAAGCATAAATCCATATGCAACAAAGGAGCAACATCTGCATTCTATAAAGCATTTAAGATAGATTGGTTTAAGCCAAGCCACTTTTTTTCCTATTAAGAACACACACACTAGTGTAAAACAAAATAAGGCAACATGCCTGGGGTTAGCGTGGGGGTGAAATGAGGCACTTTCTTAACTTGCTGAGCACACAACTCTCCTTGCTGAGCACAAGGCACTCACAAGCTTCCTATCGTCTTGGTGAGCGGCCCTGGGCAAGTCTCTAGGCCTCATCTTCTTCTCCTGCACTTGGGGTTCACAGCACCTCCCTTACATGTGGCCCTGGGAACACAGGAGGTGCATGAGGGCCATCGCCACTGGGTGCGCGATCACGGGCGGTGTGCATGGGCCTCTACCTGCCTTCCTGGGCCCTCCACTGACATGGCATAGCCACACGCGGCCTCTGCCCGGAGTCAGAAGCACAACCACACGGGACACCAGAACTAGGTTAACCTGTCACTTTTGCCCTGCTCGGAAGGCATGGGATGAAAGTAAAATCTGTGGCATTCTCTGTAGGGTCCACGACCTCTGTGGACCAATGATGCAGATGGGGAGGACCAGGAAAACTGGCTGGAGGCGGGGCATTGGGTCCTCAAACTCAGCACTGAAAGTGTGTCTCCCATGAAGAATGCTTGTAAACTGGACTTCAGTAACACCAGAAAGCATTGCTTTGGAAAGACCCAGTTAGGAGAAGCCTGGAAGAAGAGGGCATTGGTCCATCAGGAAACCTGACGGGAAGCTCAGAACTCAGAAAGGAAGGGCCCAGCCAACCACAAGTACATAACGCTGACAGCAGATAAACACTTGAAGAGATGCCTGGCATCAAGAAAGAGCAGAGACACAAATCCTAGCCAGGGACGATGCCGCCACGCATCTCACAAAATGACCAGAAACAAAGGCAAGTGCAAATCAAAACACAAGGACAGCC
>NW_004524598.1:23779124-23799880 GCF_000260255.1 Octodon degus
CATTTCAAACATCTTAGGGGGGCTGTACTTCTTTAAGCTAAAAAAAGAAGTCCTGATTTATTATTTGTCCAATGTATACTAACCTAATTATTGTTTATTATTGTGGTTTGGATCTAAAATGTCCCTCCAGCTCTTGTGATCAGAGATAGGGGCTTTGGAAAGTGGTTGAGTCAAGAGGGCACAACCTCCTTGATGGAGGAAGCTATTGATGAGCTCATAGGTGAAGGAGATGGCAGGACGTGCGGTCTACATGAAGAAAGGAAGTCACAGGGGGCTTGCCTTGGAAGAGCACTGTCTCCTCCAGCTTTTCCTTACTTCTCTGTTCTCCATCACCATCAGGTGAGCACGTGCTTCTGCCATGATGGCTAGCCATGGACTGGACCCTCCGACACTGTGAACCACAACAAATCCTCTTCCTTTAAGTTGTATATGTCAAGAATTTGGTCACAGAGACAAGAAACTGACTAATACCTGATTTTAAATTTTATTCTCACAGGATTTGTCTTCCTGGGGCACAGCCTCTGCTGCACGACCTAGCTAGACAGAAATATGGCCATCGTGCCAACCATTGGTATACTTTTTCCTTTGAAGTTTTAAAAATGACTCTTCTTAAAATCCTCTTGAGTGTTGGGAAGGATAATACTCCCCCCCCCCCACATGCCACGTTTGTGCTCCAATCTGCAGATCCTGTGAGTGTTTGCTTCTGTGGCCAAGGGCTATGGGGCAGATGAAGTCAGCATTGCCAGTCAGCCCTCTTAAATTATCCAAGCAGGCCCAGTGTCATAACGGGGCCTAAGGATGCAAAGAGGAGATTCCATGTCAAAGAGACTGGAAGGGTCTGGGCTGTAACTCAGTGTAGAGCACTTGAGTTTGCCTTGCCCAAAGGAGGCCCTTAGTTTCATCCCCAGAAGAGGAGGACAGGACTACAAGCTCAGGAACTCCTGCAACCCCTGGAAGCTAGGAAAGACAAAATTCTGGGTGCTGTCCCATGCTGTGTGGAAAGAAAATAGCCCTTCTGGTACGTTGGAGGAGGGGCATGAGCATCTTAGGGCCTAAAGCCCAGTGGCAGTCAGTCCGTCACACCAGCTTCCCCGGCCTCAGGCAAGGCTTCCTGCAGGAGGTCCTGTGGTTGAGCGCCGCCGCATTCCCGAGTGCTGTGAAGACCGCTTCCCTGGTGCTTTGGAGCACACTGTGCTGGGTGCCAAGGACCTGTCCCTCTTGCTGCTTTGCTTGAATGAGATGTTCTCAGCAGCAGCCCTTCCAGAGTAGGGCCGGGACAGCTCCCACCTCCGAGAATCACACCTGGGGTCAGTGCAGGCAGCTCCCGCAGCGGGACAGCAGCAGCATCCTGCTCCAGACGTTCCTGCTGCCATCTGTGTCCCACAGTTCCCTCTGCCACCCTTGTCAGGCTGGGGGCTGCGGGGTGGGGCTGTGAGCAAACACTGACAGATGGTGACACTTGGCGTTGGCACTGCAACCAGCCCAGAACCTCCTGTTGGAAACCCCAATTACTGCTCCATCCCCTCAGGGAAGACCTATCGGATGAATGCAGAGCTCCTAATAAATGAATTGGAAGGAAAAAAACTGCCCCCAAGCACCACGCTGGGCACTCATGTCAGCAGGTTGTAATTAGTTAATTAAATGCCCAGGCTGACAGAATAGCCTCAGGGGTTGATGCCAGGCGGCTGGTCCGATGCACAGCAGGAAGCGCAGCAATCCACTGGGCTGCAGCGAAGGCCTCCCACTACAGCAGCATCTCCTGGAAAGGTCACTGGTAGGTTTGGGGAGCAGATCTGAGCAACTTATCTGAAGTCACTGAAAGAGGAGACAACAAAAAGCATTCACGGAGTCTCCAGCATCTTGGATGTCAGGCCTGGCCACAGTGGGTGGGGACAGGGAAGGCAGAACCAGCAAGTGACTGGAGCCAGGAGTGGCAGAGGGGTGACAGGAAGGGAGGGAGAGGGTCAGAGAGGAGGGGTAGCAGGTGGGGAGGTACACAGGAGTGGGGAGAGGGGAACGGGGCAAGGGAGGGAGGCTGGGGAGAACAGTGCACAGGGCCAGCTCCTCAGACTCTGTGTTTTCCAAAGAAGCTGGTGCCTTGGAAGGAGCCACTGGGCTCTGTGTTTAGGGACCTCTGTTTGCTGTCATGAGGCTTATTTCCAGAAGGCAGGAGTGTTCCAAGCCCCAGGGGAGGTTTGCTGAACACTGTCAGCTGCCCCTGAGCCCGGCCACTTGGGCTCCTGATTCTCTTTAGCCTGTTTGTTTGGTGCCAGGCCTTATAGAGTGGGCTGCAATACCTCACGACTGCCAAGGATGACACCCGGGGATCTGTGGTGCAAACGTGTACCCATAGAGGTCTACTGTCACAAGACGAGGACTTAGAAACCGCCTCTCCCAGCCCTGACGCCTCTTCCCTCTTCAAGTCCCCACCTCCTCATGCATCCTGAGACACGGGCTCCTCACACTCAGCAGCCTTCTCCTAGCACCCCCGTTCTAGCTAGGAACATCCCACCTGGCCAGCAGCAGAAGTCCCTGTGGCCTCTGTGCTCCCTGCCGGCCCCATTTCAATCCTTTCTCCATAGGTGACCACAGAATCCTGACACAGGTGCAGCGCTTTATTCTGGCTGGGACAATCCCAAGGCCCCCAGGTCTGACCAAGTCTGCCCTCCCTGCCTCCTACAAAACCTTCAACAGCTCCCTGCCTGCCAGCTGCCCTCTACTCCTGCCTGCCCCATGTCTGTCATGCTCTGTAAATGTGAATACCCCGAATCTGTGCCCAGCTCAGCAGCCAGGCCCTCCTGGCCTTCACGGAGCCCCTTTCCTGAATTATCTGAGTCTCTCAATAAAGGTCTATCATATGCTGATATCTGCTTTTTTTTTTTTTTTTTGGTGGAACTGGGGATTGAACTCAGGTCCTTGTGCTTGTCAGGGAAGCACTTATTCCACTAAGCCATCTCCACGGCCTGATATCTGCAAATAAAATAGTAATTTTATAAAGAATGGAATTATCATACATAATTAAAAGAAGAGTGAAGCCAGGAGCTGCGGTGGCACTGTCAGTTCTAAGCATGAGAATCCCTTTTGTGGCGCGTCCTGGCCACCTCTGCCTCCTCACTGTTGGCCCTCAGGCTGAACTTCAAGTTGCTGGAATCAGTTCCCTTTTCTGCGGCTGATGAGGAACCCCAAGAGGCACAATTTGAACTTGACAGTGCAGCTCCTCACTGGGAAGACCTGGTGTCAGCAGGTGGTTCCTCTAAAGACAAAGGAAGACCCAGTTCCTTCGAGGAAAGCTGACGACAGCAGGGACTCAGTGACATGGAGCGATTGGGGCTCCAGTGTCCCCTGGATCCCAGAGTTGGCTCTATCACGGTTTTGTCACCTTCAGAAACCAGGCTCTTTGAAGCCATCTTTTTGTCAGACACTCCACGGTCTTTCACCAACTTAAAAGGCAGGGTTTCCCCAGTGGGAGCCGACGAAGAGCTCACGGGCGGTGCTGAGTGCTGAAAAGGCACTACTGCGTTATATTGTGACAGGAATCGATGTAGGGCTTGAGTGCACTGGGTGCTCACAAGTGCACAGCAAGTGACTGCTGAAAGCTCTGTGACCCCGAGGGGCATCACCGTGACCCCAGGGTGCACCTTGATTCCCACGCCATGGTTTCGGGTCCCAGCCCCTCATTTTGTTTCGCTGTAGGTTATCCAGTCCGATGGGGCTCCACTGAAACGCAGTAGACAGTCACTCGGTTGTATCGAATTGAAAGCTAGTGGGAAATTCTCTGCTCTGATAGACGAGGCTGCACTGGCAGAGGAGGGCTCATTCCTCCCTCCCTTTCCATCTTGTCACGCTTTGTGGCCCATGGTGTCGCAGAGTCTCTTCCCTCCCTCTTGGACTTGGACACCCTCCCCAGGGGCCCTGGCACTCCCTGCTTCCCGCATTTATCTGGACAGTATTTATCAACCCCAAGTGGCCCCAGTTACTTCCTACGTCCTCATGTGAGGTTATTGCTGAGGGTGAGCTTGTACTGATTTTTCTCTCTTTTGAACAGTTCCATAAAGTACAGTTTGAGTCACTCGTTTGCAATTTGAGTAAATAATATTCAAAACCACAGTGTAGAGGCTGGGTGTATAGCTCAGTGGCACAGCGCCTGCCTGGCAAGCATAAGGTCTTGGGTTTGATTTCCAGTACTCAAACAAAACAACCAAAAGCCCCCCCACAAAGTATGGGATTTATATGTACTCAAATTCCTCAAGAATGCTTACTGTGGGACCCGGGGAGATAGCTCAGTAGAATAAGCATGTACCTGGCAAGCTCAGGGTCCTGAGTTCAATCCCCAGTACCACCAAAAAAAAAAAAAAAAGTTTACTGAGGGGCTGGGTCTTCCATTTTATTGGATCACCTATAGATTTTCCCATCACAGAATCTCAAGAAACATTTTTAAATTAATCACGGAATAAGCAATAGGGTTATTTTTACAAGCCCACTGCATGTTTTCCATCCCCAGGTTTTCTCTTCCATCTTACTTTTTCAACCTGCCTACATCCATGATGATTTCTGGGCCTTCTTAGCACGGTCTTGAGTGAGGTGAAGGCACAAGGTAGAATGCAAGGGAAAGAGCCAGGCATTTAGGCTGTAGTGTTCCTTAACCACTACTCACCGATGATATTCCTGTGTTCGGACCCAACTTTGGGCCAACCCTGAGGTGGGCCAGTTGCCGCCCTCTTCCCTGCAGGGGTGCTGGTTGAGTTATACTCACATCTAGGTGCACTGGAAGGTGCTGTGCCCACGGGTGTGTTCCCCGTGGCCCTCAGAAGGCCCCTGGAAAAAGGAGAGGCCTGGGGTACACGTGCAACCCACAAGGCCGTCCTGCAGCCTCTCCGCTAGCCTGCCTCTTGGCCCGCCAAGCCTCCTGAAAACGTCTGGCTCTCAGCCTTTCTCTCCCAAGCCTTTTGATTTACGCTTCTTGGATTTGTTACTCAAGAGTTATTCAGGAGGACTCCCAGGTGCCTTCTCACCACTCCTTCAGCAAAGGGAGACCACGAGGCTGCCAGATCTCCAGCTTCTGTCTGGAAAATGGGAGTTTCCCAGCGGGGCTTCCTGCATTGCTCTGTGTAGGGAACAAAAAATCTGCACCACCAGATCACTTCCATCCAGGGGAGGAGGGAACCGAGCCCTCCAGCAGTTATGAAGTCACAGCCATGGCGTCTGACTTTTGAGGACTTTTTTCCAAATCCACATGTCAGGGAATCTGCACGTCAAGGCCACTGGACTCACAGCTGGTGAACTGTCTCAGTGCAGAGCAGATAACCAGTACGAATGGAAGCGGACGTTAGGCCCTAAGGCCTGCTGTGTGTAGTCTTAATTTAGGGACAGAGCTGATGTTATTCTGTGCCAGGGTGCATCCTAGCTGAACGATCACGAGACTGCAGCAGCAGCCTTCAGTGTTACTGTCCCCTTGCCTTTCTGCATTCGTGTGGGCTAAAGGTTGTAAGACGCTGAGAAGAGCCACAAGCGTGGTGCCTGGGGACGTTTGCTGTTTCAGCTATTTGCTTGGTGGAGGTACAGTACTCAGCACAGAGAGCTCACAGACTGGAAAACTTGTCTTTTCAGATAGCTTTTGGTTGAGGAGAAAAATCCTGACACGGGCCCAAGTTTCCACAGGGAGCGTCACAGTGAGCCCTCCTTCCTGGTTTTGGGTCCCTTTCCCAGAACAAGACTGTGTCACCCAGATTGCTGCTCAGCTGCAGCTGTGGCGAGAAAGGCCTGCTGTGGTGGAGGATGGGCCCTGTGGTGCGGCTTTCATGCGGGCTGAGGTTTCCAACCAGGAGGACCGCCAGCACTACTCTTTAAAGATGATATCAAGCAGGATTAAACTAACATTTGCTAAAGCGGAACATGGCCTCAAAGAGGAAGAGATGAAGCTATACAGTCTCCTGCACTTTATGGTCTAAATTAGGAAGAGGCAACTGCATGTAAGTTGCGGGGAGAAGAAGCCAGAGGATCTTATGCAATGTGTATTATGGAATGTTTGAAGACAAAATACAAATAGAAAGTTTTAATAGGCAAAAAAGTCTGCTTTATGGGAAATTTTTGTATTTGCGATAAAAGGCCACAGCTTTAAGGACGGTAAAAGCCAAAACAGCGCCAAGAAACTTCCTTATGCCTCACAAAGCCCCTTGGATCAACGGGTTTCTTGTCACTGAACAGCTGAATTGTGGAGCCAGCACACGGGCGTGTTTGCCAACATTGGGCCTCATTCTCCGTCAGCGCCCCTCGTTCTCAGAAGTCGTCAGGGTTCTGTGCAGATGCAGCCTGAGCAGGGACCTCGCGTCTGCGTGGGATCCCCGAGGGCTCAGCGCACCCCTTTCTCTCCGTGAATGAGCACTCTATCTGGCCGCAGGCCTGGCCGCTGCCAGCCCCGGTGCACCTGCTCCTGGGAGCTGAGCTCAGCACCAGGCAGCCTCCAGGACAACCTGCGGCCCCAGCCCAGCAGCCCTGTGAGCCCAGGCCTCGCTCGCCGAGGGGCATTCTTCTGCTTGCACCCGGGCAGAGCACTGAAGCTGCCTGTTTGGATTACTGCCACTATTTTGTCCCTTTTCAAAGAAAAATTCTTCAGGCCCCCAACACTCCTGCAGCCTTGCAGTCACAGCTCTGCTTACCCAAGTGGCCCCATTGTTCTCAGGAGACCAGGGTGGCCGTGGCAGGTATTCTGGGAAAAGATGAGCACGGGGAGCAACCCAAAGGTCAGCCCCACCCTGGGGACGTCACTTCAGAGACGGCTGGTACAGCCAGCAGGAGGAGTGCTCTCTGCAGCTGGCAGATGCCCCTGTGCTCTGGGAACATTCACGTGGGCACACTTGCCAGGCTCTGAGGGCACACAGCCCTGGATCCAGCCACGACTCCTGCTTCAGCTGCGTGAGCCTGAGCAGACCAGTTGGGCTGGAAACCTCAGTTTTTCTCATCTAAAATGGGCATAATAAATTGCCACATGGACATTAGACTGCAGTCGGTGTTCGGCATGTTAACTATCATTGCTGCACCCGCGTAGGTCTATTGAAGCCTGCAGTGACAAAGTCTCGTCTCCCTCGTACGCACCAGGGCAGGTTTCCTCCTTGAGGAAGCTTTTCTTAAACTTTAATAGCAACTAACTCCCGAGGCTCTTTGACTCAGTGGTTCTGGTGGACCTGGAGACTTTGCATTCCTGAAGAAGGCTGCAGGTAAAGTCCAGGTATGGACACAGTTTATGCAGCAGGACCCCTGGGCACCAGCTAGGTCTTACCTCAGCATCAGGGTGCCAGCCGGGGCACCCACAGAAGACCTGAAGAGCTAAAGTACTGTGTTCAGGTAAAGGGTGCACACCGATGCAGGCAGAGGGAGTACGTGGCTGGGATGGGCTAGGACAGCGTGGAAAGGTCTCTGGAAGCTGTGGCCAGGAGGAGCCGTGTGGCCCTGCAAATGACAGCTCTGCTGAGAAGCACGTAGGTGGCTGCTGAAAACGCTGGCCAGCCAGCTGGGCCAGAAGTACAGCTGTCCGCGTGAGCTCCCTCTCCCAGCTCCCCGCTCCCCTGGGGCAGATGGCAATGTTTTGTTTGCTGGGGTCTTACCAGGTCCTAGTGTGTGGCCAACACAGAGTAGGATTCAACAGATGCAATTTAAATAAAAAAGGATAAGTCATAGGTGAAGAAAGTGTGAGGGGAGATACATGGTTGGGGCTGTGCCTGGGCAGAGAAGGACACCTCAGGAGAGATGGAGGTGCGGAGGACCCATGCTGGTGCTCTCTCAGGAGCTGGCGAGGGGCACAGTCAGCCTGTGAGCCAGGCTCATACCATTCCACACTGCTCCCTCCAGGCCTGTGCCCACCCTCTACCCTATGGTACTCTCAAGCCCCTAAGAGCAGCACTGGAACACCAGCCTCCAGGGACCTCAGGTTGGGACCATGCTGAGAGGCCACGTCTGTCCCCATCAGGTGCCAACCACAGCTGTGTCTCATCACTGTCCTGTGTGAGCAAGACACATGGGCTGGACACCATGGTGGGACAGTGTGAGGATGGCAGCCGGGACAGCGTGTGCCCCTCGGCTCCATGGACTAGTACCCTCGGCAGCATGGCTTCATCCCACAGGCCCCTCTTGGGGCCCTTCATGGGAACCACAGAAGCAGCATGTTGGCCTGAATGGAGACACTGTCACCAAGAGGAAAACCTAACCCAGCTCCCAGCACCCTCGCTCTCAGCCTGCAGCCCCTGGCTGTGCAGCTGACACATCCGGGCAGTATCTGCAGCTTTCCACCCAGCTAGTGACCACCTCTGATGTGCGGCTGTGATGACAGCTGTTTGGGTAGCTTCTTGGGGACACAAAACCAGCTTCTGCTGAAAATCTAACCTCTCACAGGGGCCTATGGAGATTGATGGGTGGCTAAACGGAATGCGAGGCTGGGCACCCTGTCTTCACTGTGTCTGTCCCCTTTGCTGTCTCAAGCCCTGGGCCATCATCCACTTGGCTCCGCACATAGATATGCAGATCTTTTAACAGGTTCTGTGCCTACAACACAAGGTTAACCTGGCCTGTTGTCCACTTTCTCTCTCTCCTCCTTCCTGCCCCTACCGTAGTGCTTCTTCAGAAGTGACAAAAGCCCAAGCGCCCAGAGTCATTCAGCCTTGTCATGGGGCCCAGACCTACGAGGCATGGATGTTTTGCACAGAATGTCGGTGGTGCTGGCTACACAAACTTTAATAGCCTCTAGGACAAGTTGACCACGACCACCTGGTGGTCCAAGTCACAAGGAAAACATCTTTTGGAACTATGCCTCTGGGGAATGGGGATGGCCAGCCTGCAGCCCACCCTTGCAGCCTATCCTAGTAATAAAAACCTGCTGCTGTCTTTGTTCCGCGCCAGACCAGCTGCTGCCTCCCTCAGCTGCAGCCCAGGCTGGCTCCCGCACCCCGCACCCCCAGTCCTGGGCACTTGCCTGTGCAGGAGTGTGTGCTCTTGCACTATTTGGCCCAGGCTTGTTGCCAGCATCTCAGGGTCAAAAAGTCTACCTCAGGCATCAGGCTGAAGATGTGCACACAGACAGGACCCCGCCCACGTGGAGTACCCCACTGCCCCCAGCCTCTGTGTCTCGATCAAGATGGGGAGCAGACAGGCAAGACAGACTGGGGTCCTCAGCACTCACCCTGAGCCCCTGTAACCCCTGGCTCAGGAAGGGCCCCACCCAATGGGGTTCCTGGGCTGGTGGCTTTTCCCAAGCAGTCAGTGGGGACCATCTGCCCGCATCTGGTGCTTGCCTGCATTGCCAGGGGAAGGGTGCTCCATGCACTGGAGGGTCAGGGAGAGGGAGAAATAAACTGGACCCTGGAGCCCCAGACATGGGCCAGGCTTGTTCCTAGACAGGAGGGAGAGGCGCAGTGAGAGGCTGCGGCTGTGCAGCTGCGGATTGAGCAGGACGGGGATGCGTCTTGGTGGGGGCTTTTCAGACTCTTGGGTGGGGATGGTCACTCCACACCAAGCGGTCTGCCTGTGCCCCAGGTGTCCCCATTGCTATAAAAGGGAGAAAGTGAGCTAGGATCTTTGGGAAGGAACAAAGGGGTGGGGTAGAAATTACCAACTAAAGGTGACATCCGGAGAGACGCACGACGGTGCCAGGTGTCCTCCTGGGAGGGGTTCTGTCTTCAGGACCTCAGGCGGGTGGGCCCTCACTGCCTTGCGGGGAGCCCTGGAAGCTTGGGGCCTCTAGTTCCTGTCCACTCAGGAGAACTGGAGAGTGATGTAGGCCAAGAGAAGCAAGCAAGCAAGAGCCTTGGCTAGGACCAGGGAGCCCTGAGGGTGCTGAGGCGCGGTCAGGAGGCAGCCGAGGAGGACAGGCCGGCAGAAGGCCCGGGCGCAGCTGTCCTGGACGGTCCTGTGGGCAGCAGCCGGGGCCTGTGCTCGGGCCTGCTCCTGGCACCGGCTGTGGAATTTGTGTATGAGGGTGTGAGATAAGCGGCCTTAGATAATGGGAACACGGGAAGGGCGGCACCGACCCTTCTGGGGCTGGCACGGCTAACTTCCTCTGCAGGTGGCCTTCTCCTTACGGCGCAGGGTGCGGCTGCGCCCATAGAGGTCACACCTAGGAGAAGCTCCTGGCTGCTGGAGCCTGTTGCTTCCCTCTTGTTGCCTCTTAGGGCTCCCTGCACTTCTGGGGGGCACCTCTTCCTTTTCGAAAGATGAGCTGCTCTGTGTGCTTTTGAGCGGCACAGCATGAAGCTGTGGGATGTGCCCAGACCGTAAAGTGGCCTCTGCCCTGAAGTGGCACACTGTATCCACTTCTATGTGGTCACTGCCGTGTGTGTGTGTGTGTGTGTGTGTGTGTGTGTGTGTGGCAGGGCAGAGGCTGGGCTTGCACTCGTCCTCCTGCTTCAGCTTCCCAGAGTGCAGGAATGACAGGCATGTACTACCATGGCCAGCTCTGACCTCCCAGTATGGTGCAGCGTTGGCACCGGCCCTCCTCACGTGGTCCATCAGAACCCTAAACATATTCGCCCATTCGTCTACTGCTTTGCCCAGTGACCTCACCTATGCACCCATGGAAGCCACTGTTTTGTCCTCTATCTCTGTGTATTTTAGCTACTTTTTTCACCTATAGTATTGGAGATTGAACCCAGGGCTTTTGCCTGTGTCCCCAGTCTTTTATTTTAAGTTTGGAGACAGCGTCTTCTTAAGTCACTGTTTCCCAGGCTGGGTTTGAACTTGTGGTCCTCTCACCTCAGCTTCTGAGGGTGCTGGGATTATGGGTACACAGCAGCACACCCAGCCGAGCTCTTTCGTTTCCTTTAAACTCCATGTTTGAGTGAGATGGCCGGGTCCTTGTCCTGCGGCTCCTGGCTTGCTGCACCAAGCCTTCAACTCCAGCATGTTGGTGCTAGTGCCAGGGTGCACCCGTGATGGCTGAACCACGTTCCACAGTGCAACGGGGCCACATTTTCTTTATGGACTCTTCTGCTGAAAGACACTCATGCTGTCCCGTGTCTGGTCACGCTGAGCAGCACTGTAGTGGACACAGGAGCACAGCTGTCTCTTCACTTGCCAGTGCCACTTCTTTCAGGTACAACTGAAGGAGGAACTGCAGCTCTATCTCAACCTCTTTAGGACAGCCGTGTTCGTTCTGTAATGGTGCAGGCGTCTGAATTGCTGCCGCAACATGCCAGAAAGCATATCCTTCTGAGGTCAGAGTAGGCTCACCTGACTTGGGGAAGCGGCGGGGGGTGGGGAGCCCTGGCATGCCATCCTCATTCCCCTGCCCCCTTGCAGTGGGCACACTGGGGCATCTCTCCACCCCGTGTCACTACAGCACTTGTCCTGGCTCTCCACGCAGGATCTCATGACTCGTGAGCTTGGTATATGTACGTGGAATATCAGGGCACCTGCAGAGGTTGGCGCCGACTGGCAGGAGCCTGGGTGCACCCTGGGCAGCACACAGAGGTGCTGGGCACATCCTGACACCAGAGGAACCTGGCTTGGAGCCAAGGTGCCCTAAGTCAACATGAGCCATCCACGGGACCAGAGGCCACAGCTGCGATGTTCTGTGGCAAATGCTGTCCCGCATTGGAGGAGGGGACTGTCCTTCCTGTGGCCTACGCTGAGTTCCTCTTCTCCTACCCAGAGAGGACAATGTGGCTTCTCTTTGTGTCCACGTCTGCCACACGATCTGCGTCACCAGGCTGCCACCACAGCTGCTGCCTCCCAGAGCTCATTACCATGGCCTCAGGGACGCAAGACCACCAGGGACACAAGATCACCAGCCCCAGACTGATGCCCTCATAGCCACACGAGTAGGTGGGAGCAAGTAGGACGACTGTTCCATTCTCACTGGAAGTGGGTTCTGGCAGCTACGGGGTGGGGAGTGGTCTCTGGAAGGCTTCCTAGCTCCTAGTGCCCTGTGCCTCCCGTTTGGATCTGACATTTAGATGACCATCCCGGGCAGGCGTCTGTTCTTGCTTAGCTGAAGCCAAGGTACCTCGGTGTGCAAGAGGCCGCACAGTGGATCAGAGCTCCAGGGGCGGCAGGGTGCAGGCCTGGGGGTGGGTGGGTCGGGCCACCCCTGCCGAGAAGCGTGGACGCCTCCTGCATCCTGGCTGAAGTCAAGCGCGCTGCACTTGCTGAGGCCGTCGAAGTGCTGCTGCTCACTGTGTATTGCTGCCTCTGTCCAACCATCCCGATTATTTGTGAGTCCGCCGCTGTGCTGAATCCCATTCGTAATCATAGTGAGGTGCTCACCATGTTCCTGATCTCTGGCCAAGGGGCCTCTGTGTTGTCACGCTCAGGCCTGTGGCGGCTCCAGGGTCCTGCACTCTGGGAGGACATCATTGTGGGGTCCCACACTGCTCTATGAGGTGCTGGCTGGTGAGGGCCCCGAGCCCTCTCTGAGGTGCTCTCAGGGCTGTAGGAATCCAACATACTCTGCAGTGCTTGTTTCCAAGGGATCCTAGACCTCGGGTGATGGGGTCCCATAGCCCCCCGGCAGATGCTCTGTGATAGGGAGCCTCACACTTGATGTGGGGCCATTTAAGGCTAATGTGGTCTCCTTCCTTCCTGCTCTGATGGGCTTAAATCAAATGAACTGAATCGAGCTAAATGCAGGTAATTCATTTAGACTGTTTGCAGTGCAATTAGCTTTGTCCGCTCTGTATCCTGGGCATAGGGAGCAGGAGATTAATGTGAAGATATTTGCTAACTTTAACCCAGTTTCCGTCAACCTCCGCCGGTCTATGAGATGCCTGGGGATGCCCTTCCCCCCACCCCCAGCAGTCTCTGTGCAGTGTGAGGGGACACTGTCAGCGCCTCTCCCCACACAGGGCAACCACTGTTTCTCTCTCAGACCCTGTAGGAGGGCAGCCGGGAGGGAGAGGCAAGTCCAGGAGGGCTTGGTGTTTTGCACTGTGTTACCTTCACGTATTTCAAAGCAAAGCAAAGCAAGACCAGCAGAGCATGCAGTGCCAGCCAGCTCTTGCCACTTAGGCCGGAAGCGTCTGCCCTCACCCGGCCTCAGGTGGTCCACCGAGGCAGGCTGTTTGCAAATACCTGGGGACTGGGACATGCTGGAAGCTGAGGTTTTAGTTGCAGGTGGAGGCTCGGGTTTGGATCTGACATTTAGATGACCATCCGCTGGCGGCCTGAATGTGGCTGCCTCCCTGGAGCAGCTCGCCCTCATCCTGCTGTCCCTCCCTAGACATCCTGAGCGCGCCTGTGCCGGCCGCACCTTGCTGTGCAGACGCTGACTGATCTGCTGCTTGTGACCTTGTGCAGGGACAGGAGCACTTCTCGTCATCGGAGACGTAGATCTGCGCAAAGGGTCTGGTTCCGTGAGGGAGTGGGGTGAGGCAGTGGCTACCCCAGGTCGTCCATGGGTGCGTTTGCCCAGCCCCTGGCTACCTTGTGGGGGAAGGCATGCTCCCCAGCAACGGAGGTGGCTGCACAGTGTGCGTGGGGGAGGGGCAGAAGCCGGCGGCCCCCAGGCGCATCCCCTGCTCCTCCCCGCCTTCCCTGCGACCTGGGAACAGCGCTTAGCAACTGCAAGAGAAAGCACAGGTGCAGGGAAGCCAGCACGCCCTCCAAGGGTTGCCTGTCCGCAGACCCCAGCCTGGGCGCTAGAGAACAGGTTCACTTGTCTTTCTTGGCCTGGGACTGCAGAGAGGAAGCCAGGCCACAGGAAGCCTTGGCAAGGTGGGAGAGCTGAGCAGGAAGCCAGAGTGCGGTCCACACCCCTCCGCTGCCACCGGCTGCCCCCAGCCAAGACAGCACTGTGTCTCCGGAGGACCAGGCTGGTGAGCTTCGCGGGGGCAGCTGGTGACAGAGCCCTCCGAGTTGGTGTTTCCACCCTTCACAGGACCACAGTCTGATTGATGGAATTTGTTTGCATGCTGCTTTCTGGAGGCCTCGCGCTGTCGCCGCCTCCTCCGCACAGGACATATGTGCACGCGCTCCCCGGAGCAGCGTTCAAATGTCCATATCGTGTGGCTGCGTTTGTTTAGTGTGTGCCCCGTGGTCTGAGGGGACCTTTCCCATGACCCGCAGCTTCCTCGGTGGGCTGCTCACTGCCGTCTGGGCTGGGGGAGTCTCTCCTGGGAGCTGCTGCCCTCTCACCAGCCATACCCTGCTGATGGATCGCCTGGGCCACGGAAGCATTCTTCTCTCCTTAGCTGTGAGGAGGAGGGCAGAGGAAGAGGGATAAAAGGACCTAAACAGCTCCCATCTGTTGTCGCGCTGTGTGCAGAGCGGGAGCCTCACGTTTGCCCGGCCCCTTCCTCTGTATCTTCAGGAGCTTTATCTCATTAACCGGCAGCGTCCCCAGAGCACAGACCAAGCCCAGAGAGCCAGGTGGGGGCGGCCAACAGGAGGGTCCTGCCATCCTGCCTGCCTGCCTGCGCCACTGCCCTGTGGGCACCACAGCTCTATGGCCCCCACCAGATGCGGGCAGCCTGCTCTCCCCCCCAGAGCTTCTCTGGCCCCTGGGCCCATCCTTTCTGACCATGGCTTGGTGGCTCCCCTGCAGCCTAACGGCTCCCTTGGATGCCTGGGTGCCCCTCCCTGCACGTCGGGCCCACAAGGTATCACCCCACTGATCCCCACTCTTCCGTGCTGAGCATTCGGGCCGACCAGAGTGCCCCCTTTCTCAGTGGAGTGGGTGGATCTGGGGAAAAGTGTGTGGAGCCCATGCTCCAGCCTGGAGCGCACCAGCAGATGCCCGGGGAGCATCTGTCACCATTATCCCCATCTGTGGGGCAGAGTGGGGCAGCAGTCGTCACGCTGGCTCTGGTGCTCCTCCTCGGACAGTCCCACGGACGCCGCGTCCAGAGCAAGAGCAGGAAAGCCCGTGTGCTCGGCCCGTTGTCCACTGGCTTCCCCTCTGCTGTGACCTTGGGCGTGAGAGGCCGCTGGGCGGAGAAGCCACGCCCCTGAGTCACAGCCTGGAGAGGCTTCCACCACGCCAGCCCTGGAGTCCGGGACGCAGCAACTCCTGCCCCTTGGCTCTGCAGCAGCCACCCCGGGGAGGCCATCCAGGTGCTCCAGGGCACCTGGCCCTCCTGTTGTGGCCCTCCAGGGAAGCTGTAGCCTGCGCAGCGGCTGACCCCTACCCGAGCCTTGAACTCAGAGCTCTGCCTACACAGAGGCCAACTGGAACCAGGCCCAGGTCCGGAGTTGCTTCCCTAGTCGGATCAGACCTTACGGACCCTTCTACGGTGAGACCCCCCCTGTGAGACTGCACAGCAGGCTGACAAATGCAACGTCCAGAACACCTAAAATCACCCAAGAAGACTCAGCTTGTATGTCAGAAGAAAGTATGGGCTTGACTAATTGCCCTCTAAGCGAAGGCCCAACCACCTGGTAGGGGACAATTCTGAGGCCAAGGTCCACACAGCTAACAGGTCTCCAAAAGGCCTGTGAAAGGAGTGCTTTGCCACCTCTTGCCCGCTCACCTCTCCCACCCAAGTCTGCCCTGGGCCAGCAGTTGTCATGCTTTACCGAGTGTGGGTCTTAGGAGTTTGGCGAAGCAGACCTGGGAGAGACGGGGTGCCTGTGTCCAGCGGTGACCACACTCAGGTCCCTTCCGTGTGTCCTCCTGTGTGTCTGGGTCCCAGGACTTTTCTATTGCTGCCTCTCAGAGGCCTCAAGCTTTCCCGAGTCCTGGGGGCTAGTAAAGGGCTCTCTGAGTGTCTGGTGGAGGCATGTAAGGCCCGGCAGCGTGCAAATAGATAAGCCTGACTCCAAGCCTCTGCGACACCCTGCCAGCCAGCATGGGTCAGAAAGAACCGTCCTGAGGGGTGCCCCAGGTTGGACACCACAGCATTTCCTGCAGCATCCCCGTTTAGGGTTTGAGGATTTCCTGGGGATTGAGGCCTCCTGAGCTGGCCGCTGAGAAGAGGCCACACACCCTGCCAGCCATTCTAGCAGGCAGAGCTTCCTGAACGAGTGCGCGGTGGGCGGGATTGTGGCTCGGAGGTGAGCGCCAGCTCCCCTACACCAGGCCTCGGGCTTCGGCTCCAGCACTGCAGAAGGAGGACAAGGGGAGGAGCTCTTTACTCGGCTGTTCGCTTCCTGTGTGACTGATGCAACGCGGCCGGCCATGTAGTTCAGGACGTGGGCCTATGTGCAAGAGGGAAGGTGCGGCGTCCACCCGCCAGGTCGCGAGGTCCCAGTGTGGTGACCTCACTCTGGCCTTCGCAGCAAGAGGGTCATTTCCGCTCTCCCTGCACAAGCCCCATCTGCAGACTGGGCCTGCCACGCCACACGTGTGACTGGGAACGGACTGTTGATGCTTCCGTAAGCTGCTGCGCTTATCCCCGGGTAAATATTAATCTGGTGCAGTCACACACATTGATATATTACCAGCCTCTTCACACACGCGTCCACAGGGACACAAGGGACCTTGGCTCCATTTGTCTCACGTCTGCATTTTAAATATTTAACAAAGGCAACACAGTGTTATGGGAAAGGCAGCTTAAAATCTCGGCATGCTGCTCTGAGGAAACGATCCTGCCTCTCTGTGTTTAGCTTTTGCCTTTTATTTTTAGTAACACACACACACACACACACACACACACACACACACACGATACACAGCTCAAAACCCCTGCTTTCCTGGGTGATACACACGTACAGCGAGACTGTGCTGTGCTGACAGCTGGGGATTTTCAGCCAACAGGGAACATCTAGTCACTCAGCTATGTCTCTACACCCTGTCACCAAGCCCCAAGCCAATGTCCACCAAGGCCAGGCCACCGGTCAGAGAAGGAAGACTCCACGGCAAGTCACAGGCTGTAGAGGGCGCAGGTCTCAGCTTGGGCCTCCATGCCCAGTTCCGTGCCCCAGCTCGGAAGCCCACGTGGACTCTGACACAATCAGCAAGTCTTGCTTCCATGGCCTTGGGCTTTAGAGAGAAACTGTGGGAGTGTCAGAGAGTTGAGGTGTGAGTCTGGGAGTGCGTGTGTCTATGTAAGAGTGAGAGTGAGGCTGAGACTGAGGAGGACTGAGGGTGTGAGCAGCGAGAAGCATCGGTCTGTCAGTGTGAGAAAGAATGAGTTTGGGAATGAGCCCAGGATGCAGTTGGACGAGTGTGTGTTAGACAGTGAGTGTGAGCCTGGGGACAAGCAGGGACCTGCGAGTGCTGGTGCCTGAGCATGAGAGTGTCAGGGTGCAAGTTTGCATCACAGGAAACCGGTATCCAAACGCGTGTGTGCACGAGCTGGGGTGGCCCAGCTCACGTGGCAAGATGGAGGCAGATGGCGTCTAAACGCATCTGTGAGCTCGCGAGCATCGGCGCGAGTGGAAGTCTGAAGGGAAGTGTTACTAGAAGGTGCCTGAGGGCCGGTCTGATAGCTCAGTGGACTAAAGTCCTGCTTAGGCAGACGCAGGGGTCGGAGGTTCGATCTCTGGCATGCAGTGCCAGCCCCACCCCTGAGGCACGCTGAGATGGCGATTGAGATTGGGCAAGGTGACGTGAGCCTGTAATCCCAGCACTTAGGAGGCTGAAAACAGGATGATCACTACGAGTCTGACCTATGTAGTGAGACCTTGTAGACCCTGTACTAAACACAGGAAAAAAAAAAAAAGAAGAGGGTGTCTGAGCATGTGACCATAAGGCCATCCAAGTGTGAGCACAAGTCCCAAGGTGGCAGGTATCTGAACATACCTGAGAACAACAGCCTAAGCACTGTAGAGTGCAAATGTGTGTGTCAGAAAGTGTTCATGCGTGTGGGCCTCGTGGTTCCAGTGTTTGAGCGTGCATTGGAGCAAGCCGGTGTCGGCAGGTATCTGAGCCTGAGGGTGTCAGTGACGAGTGGAGTCAGTGAGGAGATTTGCACAAGTTTCGGAGCACGTGAGCCCACAGGTACGAGGTGTGAGTGTGAGTCTAGGAGTCAGCAGGTGGCTCAGGTGTGAGAGTCACACGCATGGTAAGGAGGGGCTGACAGTGCCTGGGAGTGTGCGCCCAAGTGTGTCAAAGCATGAGTGCTAACCCGGGAAAAAGTTTGGAAGTGTCTGTGAGTGTGACACCAGTGTTGGAGTGGGGGTGAGTGTGCAGATGAGTGAGGGCAGACAGCAGCTAACAGTATGAGCACGAGGTGCTGAAGTGGGCGTCTGACAGTGTCTGTCTTGTGTGTCTGAGCGAGCACAAGAGCCCAAGGCTTTGGGAATGTGAGTGTGATCCTGGGAGGGAGTGGGTGGCTCAGGGTGTCAGCACGTGTAAGCCCAACCACGTCAGCGTCTGGGTGTGAGCTGATGTGGAAGAGGTCTGAGAATGTGAGCCCAAAAGTGCCGAGTGTCAGTGCTGACCGTGGAGCCAGCCATGGCCTGAGCAAGTCTGGGAGTGAGACAGCGTGCATGCCTACAGATGACCGGTGTCTCGGCTTGTCTGTGTGTGTGAGCCCATGTCACTGAAATGTGCGTGAAAATTAAGTGTCTGATAATGTGACCCCAAGGGTGTCAAGTGTGAGCTGGGAGTGCGCAAGCCTAAATGTCACCCAGGATGCGGTGGCCCCGACTTGCATGGAGCTGAGGGTGCCCTGCTGGCTATGCCGTGACAGGCTGTGGCCTGGGCCCAGGGCTCTGGCCGTGTTGCCCTGCTGCTCCTTAGAACAGATGCACAGCTTCCCACCAGGTCTGCCCCAGCACACCCAGCATCCCAGCCTGGGTGCCAGGCCTGCAGAGTCACACAGCTGTCCCTTCCTGGCACCCCCAGCAACACGGCACAGGGGCATGGCCTCTGGCCAACCGGGGCCCCCACTTTCCTTCCCTTCTTCCTCTGAAATTGTTTCCACTGGCAAAGCTGTGTTGGCACAAACACACACACTCCTATGTGCACATTCACACATGCATTGTGATTGTGCACACACACGCCACACTCATGCATTCATGAGTGCACACACACAGCTGCACCACACACCTATGCACAGGTACACATGCACACATGCACATGCGAACACTTCCACATGCACACACACATGTGTATGCACACATTCATGTCCACACAGTCACATGAAGACACAAACACACACACTTGCGTTCAGTGTTGACTGCTCATAGATACACATAGTCACACTCACCCACACTCACATGTGTGCGCTTGCACCCACATGCCAACTCACAGATTTACTCGGCACATCTGTGCATGAACAAAATCCAACCGTGCACAGAGATCGTACATGTGCACAGACACACTCGCACCAGAGAGTCGCACGTGCGTGCAGCCACATACCCACGCATGCTGGCATGTGCATCATGTCTCAGCACACATGTACACAAACTCACATGCACATGCTCATGTGTTGCTGCACATATACACACATGTGCACAGAGACACACACATACCCACTCAAGGCCCCACACACGTGCACGGTGCGTGCACTCACACTGGCAGTTCTCACTGTGCATGCTCTCACGCTCCTGGGGGCGTCATGCCTACCTATACACACTCACACCCTCTTCCTCAAGTGTGTTCACACCCACATATGTACATACACATTTCTCACACCATGCACAACACATTTATGCTTGCAGACACTTGCACATGTATGTGAAAGGCTAACACACAGAGGCTGTGCAGGCTGTGTGGAGGGCCACCGTGGAAGAAGGGTGACGGTCTCCATTTGCCCTGAGCCTGGCCCTGTTTCCGTGTACTGGTGTGTACAGAGCCAGCTAGGACTTCTCCTTATCCCCCAGCTGGCTTGAAGCACTCAAGTCTGCCCAGCCGAGATGCTGGCGTTGGTCTTGAAGCCAGGCCACCGGGCAGTGCTGTCCTGCCCCTTGGCTCCCAATAAGCACGTGTGAGCTGCAGGAGTAGGGCCGTGTCCTGCCCTGTGGGCCGGGCTGGAGCCTCGAGACGGAACACCACATCTCAGGGCACAAAAGCTTGCACGTCAGCCCTGAAGCACCAAGCCAACATTCGCTCCTGCCTTGAGTCCTGTTGTGTAGCTCACTCTTTCTGCATATCCTCTCCGTGTACTGCCGAGGAGATTTCACACCTCCTACTTAGCCCAGCTCACAGCACTTGCCTGCTTCCGCCACAGCTGTAGCCACTTCTGCCAAGCAACTCTACTCTTGACCAATAAAACGCGGATTTGGCCCTGGGTAGTTAGCCAGACTTAGGATCCTCTTGGCTGCCCACAATCACAAATGCACCTTAGTGTCTGTGTTCTCACCATGCTAGATTGGAATTAACTCACTAGGATTCCAATAACTTTTCTGTGGGATTCCAGATATAAATTTCCCAGACTGTGACTAGGACCGGCAGGTTGAGGCCTTATGGCCTCCACCCTGGGCCTGCAGTAGTGCGGCACACACGCGCAATGGCACATGCATGACATCTGCCCTCTCACACGTGTGCACAAACGCCATCAAGGAGGCGCAGCCTGGTGGGGAGAACTGAGAGAGGTCCAGGCCGCAACTCGGCCAGGCCGAGACCACAGCAGCGGAGGGGAGTGCCAGGTGGTGCCAGGCTAGGAGAAGTGCAGAGCAGAGAGGGGGCAGGGAACCAGGTTCCAGGGTCCCAGGCTGAAGCGCGGCGTGTCTAGCCTCCGTTGGGTTGGTGGGCCTCCCTGCAGCTGTGTGAGACAGGAGCCGGCCTGTGGCTCACTCTGGTGGCAGCATGGCAGGTTCCAGGCCCAGCATGGTGGGGAGGGCGGCATGCTCCAGGCTCCTTGCACAGCAGACACATACAACTTCCTGGCTGGCCGGCCGTGCGTGCGCTTGCTAGCTCTCCCCTGCAGGCATTATGCTGTTCTTTGTAG
>NW_004524598.1:23804515-23805337 GCF_000260255.1 Octodon degus
GAGAAGCAGGTGCTTATGCACCGCCTACTGCGAGCACACGGCCAAGAGCCCTTTCTCAGAGAGAGGGTCACTGGCAACAACGACATGGCTTTCAGCGCACACGTGGGTTAGTCAGGGCTCTCCAGGGACACTGAGCCAAGCAGGCAGAAGACAAGCAGGCACAGAGACAGGCAGACAGATTAGGTATCCTGATAGATGGCAGGGAGGTACATGATAGACAGATGAACAGAGAGACAGGTGGACAGATGACAGGCAGGCAGATGAGAGATGACAGACACAGACAGGAAGGTGGGTTAATAGACAGGCCGGTGGACAGGGAGTGTCGTGGGAGCTGCTCATGAGATAACCAGGCTGCAGCCAGCAAGCTCAAGGATCAGAGAGTGCTGCTGTCCCAGCTCACGCCCCACAGTGCCCTTCTTGGCCACCAGTTGCAAGGCCTTCTCTCACGCAGGGAGGGTCAAACCTTTCGTTCTAATCAGCCTTCCACTGATTAGACGTGACCCACCTGCACAGGGCAGGAAACTTGCTTGCCCAGCCTATGGATTCAAAGGCTAATCTCATCCAGATTCCTTAGATTAAGGTGCTCCCACACGCCTGCAGGCAAGTGGCCTGACCGAGCTGACTCAGCCCCCTGCGCCCCTCCTCAGCTCCTCGACCCAGTTGTCATGTGGCGCCCCAGCTGATGACAGACACGCGCGGGCGCCTCATAAATACCTGCTCATGGGCTCCTTATTCATTTCCTTCCCCAGGTACTAGGAGAATGTGGTGGAGACTTCTTTCCACAGCACCAAGAACAGGAGCCTGGCACCCAGGAGCAGAAGT
>NW_004524598.1:23806227-23810461 GCF_000260255.1 Octodon degus
CGGGGCATGTTTTTACGAGCCTGCCCCCGACCCCCGCGGTAGCGGCTTTTCGAGGAGACTGGCCGGCAGCTCTCCTGTGCTATGTGCTAGGAGGTGCCTGGGACCTACTGTGCGCGGCGAGCTGCGCCAGGTCCTCTCCTTCCAGTCCTCCAGCCGCCTGCTCCGCGTCTGCACTCCAGATTTAGTCTCGGCACCTGCCCCCTGGGCCTGCAGAGATTTCCTGCCTGCAGCTCAGGATGCCACACGGCACGTTCCCAGAAGGCCAGCTACCGTGGTTCTGGGCCACAAGGGCACCGGGGAAGAAGCTGGAAACTGGGAAAGGACTTCTGTCTCACGTCCTCAAAGCCAGTCGTTCACCCTTAACGAGCCTTTTACTCTCACACACCAGCAGTCCCCACCCAGCCTTGCTGGCACTGGGAACAGTTTTGTGGAGGACAGTTTGTGCATGGGGGCTTGGGGAGCAAGTGGCTTTGAAATTTGTGTAGAGGGTTCTGGATTAGATTGCACGAGAAGTGCTCCCCCTGGACCCCTCACGCACTTCGTTCACTGCAGGGTTCGGGCCCCCCTGAGAATCCAGTGTTGAAGCTGATCTGGTGGAGGCGGGGCTGGGGGTGAAGTGATGGTGGGGAGGGGCTGTGAGCACTGTGGCCTCGCAGGCCAGCTCTCTGCGCGTCCCGCTACAGGGCCAGGGTCTCGCGGGCACTAGAGTGAGCAGCACTTGTCCCTGGCCATGAGGCTGGCCCCCTTGCCTCACAGGACCTTCTCAAAGCCAAGCTGCGTAGCCAACCCTGCATGACCACCAGGAGTTTTGAGTGTAAACAGGTGTGAAGTACACAGGCCCAAATCTTCAGGGACCCTGTTTCGGCACCACCTTCCCTGCTGGGGTTCAGCTCAGACACTGATTGCTCAGACTGTCGTGAGCTGTGGCAGAAGCCTAGAACGTGGAGGGGCCACCTGGACGGGCGGATGGAGCACCTCCTTGGGACTTGGCATTTTAGGAGTCGATTGTGTGTGCGTTTGCACCTCGCAGCGTTTCAGGTTGAAAAGTAAAGTCCTGATCTGAGATATCAGCCTTCCCTACCTGAGGTACGAGGGTTATCTGCACATTTTCTGCAAAGGGCAGGGGTAACTCTTTTAGGCTTGTGGGCCACAGCCTGTCACAGCTGTGACATTGTCAGAAGCCAGCCATACCTCGTGTCACCACACAGCCAGCTTTGCCATGGTCGCCTCCTCATGCCAGGAATGCAGGCGTCAGTGTGCACAGCAGCCGTGGAGTGCCAGACCCCATTCCGAGGGAAGCACAGCCTTTGCTCCTGCCGTGTCATCTGCTGGGATGCCCGTGTACAAGGCAGGTCATGCTAGGGGCCCAGCTTCCTGGCCATATCTGCCTCTTCAGGGAGGTCCCTCAGCGCTTCCACAGGGAGGCAGACGCATTCCCACTGTTGTCCCAGCTTCAGGAAGCTGGCAGGGCTGCCTTGACTCTCCTCGGGTGCAGGCGCCTGAGCGAGGCACGCCCAACCCCCGAGCAGCATCTGCGCGTGTGCGCTGAGGTTCCACTGCCTCGGAGGCACAGGTCGTCTGCCGTCGGTCCTGCCCCATGCTGATCAAGGAGGCAGCAGAGATGAGGCTGAGATAGCAAGGCCGCCTTTCCAGAGACGTGTCTGAACCTGGGAGGAATTAACTGGGTGTAATTCCGCAGTGCGGGCAGCGTGGAGGGCTTTGCACTTGTCCCAGCAGGGCGAGCTTTGTACTCGGGGAGTGCTCTTCCAGAACACCTCATCGCTGGACCCTGAAACACATAATTTCAATCCTTTATAGCCCCAACTTGTTTGCAGCTTCAACTGGGCTTGGTGCCACTTGACTCTTGGTTGTGTCCCAAGTCAGGTCTGTCCTAAAGAGATGAAGAAGCGTCTCCTCTGAGCGCACAAAGAGCGGCCTGCAGGGTGGAGTGCCAGGCAGTGTGGAGGTCCCTCGCACCTCCTTCACAGTCATGCGCTGCTCCCCAGGGGTACCCAGAGGGCAGGCTCATCCGGGCGGAATCAGTGGTGCTAGGGGCCAGGTGCTGGCCCGGACCTCCTGCGTAGACCACACGCCCCCACGCTGGCCGTCCTCTCACGGCCACAGCTTCCTCCACAGTCGTCCCTACGTGGACGCCGACTCCGCCTCCTGTGAGTCCGTTTTCCATTGCTGTAATGAAATGCCGAGTGTGCAGAAGGCGAAGGCATCCCTTTAGCTCGCAGTCTTAGAAGCCAAATGTCCAAATAGCACAGTCCTGGCTTAGGACCTGCCAGGTCACATGAGGGATGGCACGTGGCAGGCACACCTATGGCAGGGAGTGCTCTTGTCATCAGACAAAGCCAAAGAGTCTGAGGAGGGGCCAGGTTCGCTCCTGTGTAACAACCCTGCCATGAGGCCTACCAGGCCCCACAAGAGCTAAGTCCTTCCACAGGCAGTGTCCTGGGTGACCCAGGATCCTCCAGGTAGAGGTCTCCTAGATCACCACCGCCTCCCTGGGGCCTTGCCTCCAGCCCTGGGCCCTCGGGACAAACGACACACAACACACAACATGGAACACTGCACATTTCTTCAACTCTCAGGTCCCTAAGTGCAGAGCCCTGGGGCAGGCAGCTGTCCTCCTGCCCAGCTGCCCCTCTGCACACTGGTCCAGCTTGATGCCGGTAGCTGTTCTTCTCTCCTGTGATGGGGAGGTGCATCTCCCACAGCCATGGGGAGGGCTGTCGCAGCATCTGATGTGGGCTGGACTTCCCTCCATCTCCTGTCCCTCTAGCTCAGGCCCTGGGGTGACTTGTGTGCAGGCTGAGGTCCCTTGGTTGGAAACCTGGCTTCCCAGGCCAGCCCTGTGCAGGGGCTCCTGCAGCCTCCTGTAGTGCTGCCCAAGCTGACTGAACGTGGTTAACAGATACTAGCTCGAAGGATAACTATCTGGGTCCATAGGTGAGCGCCAAGGGCCAAGGACCAGGGCCAGAGGAGGCTTGTCTTGGGGCACTGACTGTGCTTCCAGGAAAGGGAAGGAGGGCTCCTTCTGGATGCTTCTGGAAGGATCCAGCCATGGGGAGGCCTGTCCCAGCATCAGATGTACTCACACTGCCTCCCCTGGCCCAGGACGGCTCAGCCTGAGGTGCGGACTGGCGCGCAGGGACAGTAGTGGGCTGTCTCTAACGCAGGCTCGGTTTTCCTCTTCATTCCTTCCCTTGGAAAGACAAGTCTTGTTCTTTGTGCGTGGAAGGCTTACCTTTAATCTCAGGTTCCCCTTTTAGCTAATGAAGTGGACAGCTTGCAAGAAAAAGGAACCCTGTGGTTTACCAGCACATTGGTGCCAGAGAGCTGGATTTTAAAAGAAAATGTCAAATGATTTTCTTTGTTAATTGGATTTTTGACTAAGATGTTCACCAGTTCCTTTACCTTCTTCTGTGCTACACACATGAACACTCGCCCAGCATTGTGACCATTGCACAGAAGTGTCTGTGTGTGCGACACAGCAACACAGCAGTGGCCAGCAGGGCCCGTGCAGGTGGACCCCAGGCGCTTTGCCTGCACCGCCTCAGGGGCCGGCACACAGTGCTCAAGGCAGTAATTGTCATCTTACAGAGAGGGAAGCGGAGGCTGCGGCCCCGTCCAGGCCTCTGTGGCCGGCGTGCAGGTGCCTGGGCCCCCTGCAGCCGGCCTCCTGCGTGGCCTAGACCCTGGCTTCGGCTCCCTCTGGAGCTGGCAGTGCCAAGCACTTGCCTGCGCCAGGCTTTTGTGATCGGCACCTAGAAGCTCATCCTCAAACGCGCCAGTCTCACTCCTATCACGGAAAATAGCAGCTCTTGACTTTTCTGGGAGAGTGAAAGGAATTCTTCAAAGTCAGAGAAACACACTTTTAATGGCTTTGACTTTTGGAACTTAAATAACCCACGGGGAGGAAAGGGCCTGGGTGAGGCGAGGAGGCCCTGGCAGAAGGGAGCAGGCAAGGAGGACAGCCTCGTGGGGACAGGAGTCCTGCCCTGCGGCCCAGGCCCAGGATTGAGCCTGGCGTGGCCATGCAGAGACCTGCTGCGGGCTGGGCGCTGCCTTGGTGAGCAGGAGCGCAGCGATCACAGTCACAGACGTCTTCCTTTGTACCTCAGTTATGCGACTGTCGCTGCTTCAGCGCCCTGAGTCACAACATTTACCGCTCGTAGTCATGTTGGCTTTGGACAGATGCAGCGTCCAAGGAGGTGAAGGGTCACCA
>NW_004524598.1:23811859-23820567 GCF_000260255.1 Octodon degus
TGTGTGCTGGGCCACGTGCTAGGCCACCCACCCAGGCTCGGTGTGTGCTGGGCCACGTGCTGGGCCATCCACCCTGCCTTGATCCATCAGGCTCTTGTACCTTTTTTTCTCAATATTGGGGATTGAACACCAGGGACTTTGAACTGAGCTACCTCCTCAGTCTTTTTAAAAAAATTTCAGACAAGTCTCAGTAAGTCGTTAAATTGCCTAAACCGGGTTTGAACCTGGAGTCTTCTTGCCTCAGCCTCCCAGAGTCCTGGGATTATGGGATTACAAGTGAGTGCCATCACGCCCAGCACCCAGGTCTTGGTAATCATACTCTGAGGTTCACACAAGATAAACTCCACTTCACATCTCAGAAGTGTCCTGCGGTTCACTGCCACATACTGTGATTTGTTTACTTATACTTAGAGAACAAGAGGCCAATAGATAAAGAAGAACCACAAGCCCACACTTACCAGGAGCAGCCCTCCATGGGCTCAGAGGATGATGGGAGGCAGCGCCTCATGCTGCTGGCCCCCAGCACCACCCTCCCCAGCTCTTGACCCCAGATATTTAGCTGCTCGGGGCGTGTCACGCCGCATTCGTCCTCTATTCTCTGGTTCTTGGGAACACCATTAGCAGACCCTCATCCTGTCCCAGGCTCTATGACAGGGAAGACCCTTGACCCGTCCTGGGCTCTAGGACTGGGGCTGCTGCTGGGCTTCCTTCTGAGCCAGAGCTGCACCTAGTACGACCCGCGTGTCTCTCCTAGCCGAGGGGAGCCAGCCAAAGCCAGCCCCGCCCTGCAGCTCTGCGGTCATCTCACCTTTGCTCCACCTGCCATCCCCACGTGCTGTCCTGGGACACACAGCCTAGTCCCAAGGAAGGGTCAGGGCTGCAGATCCTGCCAAGCACCTCATGTGTCCAGCCCATTCCCACACTGTTTACCCTGCAGGTGATATGAGTGGCCCCTGAGCGGGCAGAAAGAAGTGTGGGATAAATGTGTGCCAGGCCAGGGCCCCCTGCTGTACCACCCGAGCTCAGCGCTGGCCACCAGCATCCTGTCTCCCTCTGTCCCTGGGTAGTCAGTGGCCAGCCATCACAGGGCAGTTGGTGCTCTGCTGTGGCATCAGCACCCAGGCTGGAGTGCCCAGGGCCAAGCCAGGACTGGCCTAACTTCAGGCAAACTTTGCTCTTGATGCCACCGCACAAGGCTTGGGGCTGGGGGACAGTGGTTCCTCGCCCTGGCTCTGTACCTGCTTGTGCCCATGGCCATGCTTCCTGTGTGGTAGGTGTGGCCATGGGGCTTTCCTTGGGGTCCACCTGACCCTTCCCTCCTCTGGACAAAGGGGCAGCCAAACGCAGGTCTACAAGTCACTGTGCCACACTATACCACACCACAAAAACACCATGCCACACATCATCATAAAACACCACAGTATGTGACACCACAACCATTGTGCCACAGAATATACCACAAAACTGCACACCATGGAATATTCTACTAGACCACAGAGTACCACACTGCAGAGTACCACATAATATAACATCGTAAAATACACAGTACCACACCATGCCAAATAATAGCACTAAATATATCACAAACCACAACACCGTGGTGCATACCACCACACACTACATACATAACACAACATAACACACCGTACCACACCATACAATATAACACCACAAATATTATAGTACCCAATGTTATACCACACTACACCATAAACACACACCACACCATCCGACATACCCCTATACCATACGCCATCACACTACCCTGTACAACATAACACCACAGAATACCACACAACACCATACTGTATCACACAGTACTACAGAATACCATAAAACGTACACCATACCATAACCATCAGTACACAAAACACCACACCCTACGCACCACACCCTACAACACTACGCCATACCATATCTTACAACAAAGAACCTGCAGAAGGCCTCAGTACATAGCATACAAACAGCACACAACACCACATACCACATATCACACCATAGCACATCACAGAAATGAATACCAAAGCACTCTACTACACATTATGCAGCGCAACACCACAAAATAAAATATCAAGTGACACCAACCATCACCCAATATCATAGCACATGCACAGCAGAATAACTCAACACTCACAGCCCCATACCCACGACACAGACATTGTGTAACGCCACGAAACACCATCCAGCAGGATACCAGAGGGCATGTCACGTAATGCATCACACCATTTTATAAAACACCACACCATACCATGAGACACAGTGTCACATAACACCACATTAACTCACATAGCACCAAATGATACCACCCTGTAGCACACAACACAACACGGCGCCACGCCACACTGCAGTCTGCCTACACTACCATAAGATACCACAACACGCATATTGTATCATTCAGTGCCATGCCGCACCACACCACACCACACACCATCACAGAACACCACCCCACAACACAGCTCGCCACACAGTGGCTTTTGTAGCTGCCCCCAGCCCTCAGCCTCTCCTAGTCATATCTACCTGTCATCAGCCCGGGACCACCAGGGTCCCGGAAGCCATGATGACCGTCTGCCCAGCTGGAGAGAGAATGTTTGTTTGGACGATTTGCATCCGCTCCTTCACGCTACTTCAAACTGGATAAAAGAAAACTCTGCTTAATATACACAGAAACTCCTATTACCGGCAGACTCTTCAAATATTTATACTACATACAAACAATGCCAAGGAATTCCCTATGAGCCTTATATTGACTCATAAACACGGGTCCATTATGTGGCATTTATCTTCGTTATGTACAACAAGTTATTGATTACAGTAGATTAAAATCTGGAGGCAGGGATCTCAAGATCAGGCTTTTATATACAACACACTGTGGGCTTGGCTTCCAGAAAGCCAGGGTCCCCTCCTCTGATTCTGAGCAGGGGGACAGAATCAGCCCTCTGTGTGGTGTGTGCGCGCGCGCGTGCACGCCTGTGGGGCTGTGCCCGGGGGTGTGCGCGGGGGTGTGCCCGGGGGTGTGCGCGGGGGTGTGCGCGGGGGTGAGTGAGGCAGACTGCCGCTCGTGCCGTGCCGAGGGAGGGCGCAGCCCGGCCGGTTCCCCAGGAAGCCTCTCTCCTGTGCCGTAACTTCCGGATCCCCGGGGTGGAGGGCACCGAGGGGGTACACCGCGTCCCTCCGCACCACCGCTAGCCTCAGCGCCTGTGTCTTCCAAAGCAGAAGCAAAGAGATAGGGTGCCATCCTATGCAAACATGAGGCATTTCTGAAGTTACCTCTGCAAATAAAAAGCCCCCCGCCAGCCAAGGGAGAAAAAAAGCACAGCCTCCAGTTCTCCACTCGGGCTCCAAAGCGGGTCTCTGCACACCTCCGGCCTCTTCCGGGCGCCTGGCACCCATCTGCCCACGGGCCCTCGGGTGGTCCCTGCTAGTTTTCAGAGCGAGGCTTAGACAGACCTGTCCCAGGAGGCACGAAGGTGGAGAAAGGATGACAGGTCCTAGCAAGTAGCCTGGGAGGAGCACGAGGGCGTGTGTGGACCCGAGTGGTCAGGGCTGCCCGGGGACACTGGCTGCGCTCCCACCCTGCGCCTGAGCACAGGCCGCGGGCCAGGAGCTGTGTTTACATTCCAGAGGGAAGAGGTGGGTTGTCCAACCTGGAGAGGCTGAGCGGAGCCGAGACCTGCGCAAGCGCGCTGCCAGGAGCTGAGCTCCCCCGCGACCATGCGCTGCTTCTCTCTGATGCAGGGCTGTCCCTGCCGCCTGCTCCCTGCATTGGACGAATGTGTAAGACCCTCCCAGGTCCACAAAGACTTTGTGTCAGCCGCTCGAGGTCAACCGCGTGAGATCTTTTGTGTCATGCAAAGCGGCAAAGTCTACAAATCTATTCTTTCTGGAGAGCAGGTTGTTGAAAATGTACTAGCTCATCTCTGTATCCAGCCGTCTGTCTGTCCACTGGTCATTTCTCTATCCAGTTGAGCATTTACTTCAAGCTTGAAGGTGACAGGACGCCATTTGAGAATGACCAGGTCAATCAAAAAATTAGGGGCAGAAAACTTGCTAACTCACGCAGTCGGTAGAACCTGACTCCAATCTTCTCTGTGTTAGTTTATCCCTTTACATCTCCCCATCAAATGCACATGGACGTCTTCATAGAGACCTCTCCAAGCACTCAAGCAGATTTCATGAATGTGTGCTTTGTTCTCGTATACATCCTCCAAAGCTGATCTGATCATGGCTGCAAGCCTAGCTGGAATGAACCAGCCATCTCTTGGTGCACACGCAGGACCTGATGACCTGGCTGGAGGTGCTGAGGGAAACAGCTGTTGGGCTCTGCTCCCGGGTCCTCCCGGTGCCTCCTAGCATTCCCCGATGAACCGCAGGTCTTCCAAGCCACACAACACCCTTTTTGGCTTGAAACCCAGCAAGGCTGTTCTGAGCCCCACTCCCTGGAGCTGCTGTGTTGGCCACCTTCCATCTTTCCTCCCTCAACCTAACTTGGTCCTTGCTGGTGCCAAGGACGGGGCACCCACCTTGGGCCCTGGAAAGCGCTTCTCTCCTGGCCTTTGCACTGCAGGGTCCTGGGGGGCCAAGTAGAATCTTCCTCAGTAGAGATGGCGCCAGGCATAGCCAGAGCCCTCGTAGTCTCAGCAGGGCCGTTGCCAACAGAGTTAACTAGCATTAAATGCGTTCTGTCCTGCTTTGAAAAATAGGAGAGAGGCCAACTGGAGTTAGTTGCACTTAACCAACATAGAAAGCTTCATTCACAAGAGAGTAAAGAACAGAAAAGAGAGGGCTGGGAGGACCCCTGTGATGCCAACAGCAGCGTGAGCCAGCAGGGGTCTGAGCGCAGCAGTGGACAATCAGCACAGCTTGGGATACTTTGTGGTGGGAGGGGTGTGAGTCTGTGGACAGCTGCAGGGAGCAGCAGAAGGCTGGGTCCTGTGGTCCTAACCCTCGGTCCCCGGGTAGCCCCTGCTCCTGTGCTCTGAGGTGCTCAAAGTGAAGCCGGCAGCACGCAGACCCTGGCCCGCCTGGAAGCCTTGTCGGGATGTTCAGGAGCACTGCCCCTTGCTCCGTGCATGCCTGACCACAGACCACACGGGTGATGGGCTACCCGGACCCCTCACTCTCAGGTCTAGGAGAGTCTGAGCTGGCAGGTGATGTCCCGCTCAGCCCCTGGCCAAACCACAGCTGCAGAGGGGGTGCTCGGCCCCCACGAGCTCAGCGTGACCCCTCCATTCAGATGCAGGTGAAGAGGAGCTCCAGACTAACTTGGACTCTTATGCCAAAGCTGTCATAAATAGGACTATCAAGTCTGGGGTTTCTTTCTTATTTTTTAAAATGGTATTTCTTCTTGCAAGTGCCAGGGGGTGTATCTGTGTGTAAGGCGTGAGGAGTGCTAGTTACTGTTTTCACTGGCGCAGCCTCTGATCATGTTTCGCTCTGTTCTCCAGCCACAAATATGCGTCATAGGCTTTGCTAAGTGTGTCTTTTTGTGAGTTCATTAGCTGGATGCACCCCTATATCTTCCTGCGCTTTCCACTCTGCTCCCTCCCTGCCCCCTCTTTCTTTCCTCTTCCTCTCAGTTCTCCCCTTTCCTCCTCTCTCTTTTCTTGTACCTAAATAGTATCATTAGAACCTATTAAGAGAAAACATTCTCTCAGGCTTTCACAGAGAGCAAATCGGTCAAGCAATGGCCGTGACTCATCCACATGGCTGACACTGACAAAGGATCTACAAAGTGCGGTACAGGGTTTCAGGGTAAACCCTGAGGGGATCTGACTGACGCTGGCAGATATAAAAGTTACATTTCTTGTTATATAGGTCTTGCTTTATCTTGGTCTTAACCGTCCAGCAGAAAAGTATAAAGTAAAGCTGTATTAATATGCTGAGCTGTAAAAGTCTCAAGTCAACAACTTCTGACATTGCCAGTCCTATGGATAACCCACTACTATTATAGACTACTGGACTATACTGGAATATTTTGCTGAATTCACGCACCTACAATATTGAAATGACAATGGAATACCCATCTCTGACAAAACTAAACAAAAAAGGGGATACAAATGAAGGACCGTTTTGTATCTGTATGCTCAAAATAGTTAGGATAGATGTACAGCTACTTTCTCCTAATTCAATGAATAGAAAGATTTGTACTAATAGTGTTTGTAAACAGGATATTATGTCTGCATCTTGTACTATGAATAACCAACCACTAAGAAGACAACAATATACAATGTATTAATTATTGAAACTGTCCCACTAATCTGTTTTGAAACTGTCTCATTGCTATTGTTTCTCAATAAAATTATAAAAAGCAAAGAACCTATTTCCCCTTTACCTTTTCAATGCACAAGTGCCGCGTACGTGTACACGCACGCGTGGAGGAGTGCTGGCTATTGCTTTCGCTGATAACGCGTCTTAGCTGTGTCGTCAGGTTCTTCTCACAAAGGACTGTTTCGGAGCCTGCTGCACCGCCTGCTTCTGCTAGTTTACTAGGCGGCCCTGCTTCTGTGCACCTTCTACTCAACGTGCTCTTCTCCTTTCTCTTTTCTGTCCATCCTTCTGCGTGTCCTCCCAAGCCTTCCTTCCCTCTCTCATTTTCCTAATATGAAAATATTATTATCAAAACCTATTTTTGGGGGGCCGGGGAGACGGCTCAGTAGAATAAGCGCTTCCCTAGCAAGCGCAAGGCCCTGAGTTCAATCCCCAGTTCTGAAAACAAAACAAAACAAAACAAAACACCACAAAAAAACAAAAACATTTTTTTTAGTTTGATTTTTCTTCTTCTCTTTCTGTTTTTCTTATTTTTTTTTTCTTTTCCTGTTTCTTAGCTTATCCTTCATTATTAATATTCATTTGCCTTCTGGGGTTAATAAAAGTGTAGCAAATGTTTAAAAAATGTTTAAATTGCATGGCGATGTGTGGCTGATTCCTTGGATGTGGGTATTACTGACAGCTGTTCTGTCCATGAATTATGGGGGTTGGGATTGAACCTAGAGCTTCCAACAGGTTGCGGGAGCCTTGGAGGCTGCGTCGTGCCCACTCACATCACCAGGACAAGCCAGTGGCTAACAGGATCTCCATTACGGCGGCAGAACAGTCTGTCCCAGCAGATCCACACACTTGTACAGAAACGCAAGGATCATGAGAAAACAAGAGGTCAAATCCCTCTAAAATTCATAACTCTACAGAAGCAGACCCCTCAGGTACTGACGTGGGTGAAAAGCCAGACGAAGGATGTTTAAAGCACCTGGTAGTTAAAATGATCAAGGAGATCAAAAAGAAACAAACAAACAGCTGAGCGAGTTAAAGGAGGAAGACACAACATGCAAATACTGCTTCAGTGAAGAGGTAGCTGATCTGAAACAGAACCAAGTGCAAATCCTGGAAAGCAAAACCTCAGTAAGCGCAAAGCTCAAGTAAGAGTCCTCAGAGCAGGCTAGATGCATCAGGAGACGGGACAGCGGGACGCGCAGCCAAGGCGAGCATGCCAGAACTTTGTCAGGAAGAACGCAAAACTAACTAGCGCAATTAAGAGATTATCTGAGAGCTCTTACATGACTATAAAAGAAAAGATTTGAGCCTCTGAGTTTGACCATGGCATGAAGTAGAGGCTGATGACATAAAAAGTTTATTCATTGAAATTAATTAACAGAAAATTTCCAAAATCTAGAGACTGTTTCATCCCCAGATAAGGGAGGTATGCGGAACCCCAAGTAGGCATGAGCAGAGGACTTCTCAGCACACCACTCTCAATGTGCTGGCATGTCAGGAAAAAGAACATTAAAAGCTGTTAGAGAGAAGCACCGAGTTACTGTTCAAGGAAAACCCATCAGAATAATAGAAAATTTGTTAACAGAACCTTTCAAGGCCAGGAAAGCTTGGGATGCAGTTTTTAAGCCCCCAAACAGGCAATTGCCAACCCAAATTACTATCCTTTGCAGAGTTAGCCTTTAAAATATAGGAAGGAAATAAAGACCTTCTGTGATAACGTGAAACTAAAAACCCGATGGCCACTATAGCAGGGGCCACCAGAGGAAAGGACTCAGAATTTACAAGGCTCACAGAGGCTGCCCACAGAGTCAGGTGCAGAAGGGTGCAAAGGCCATCCACATGCTGGGGATCCGAACCAGTCAGAAGTTGGAGGCCGGGAGCTCCTGGGAGTTCTGTGGGAATCCACCTCAAGAAGCCCGGCGTCTGCCCTGGGGGGCGGATGTCTGCAGGAAGCCTGGAGAGGGACACGCACAGGCCACGCCAAGGCTGGAGCTCTCCCAAAGGGGCGGAAGTGAAGCTTCCTTCTTTCCCTTTCACTCTGTGGTAGATCAACCACCAGTCTACTTGTAACACCCAGCTGAACGGAGACTGCCTGGTTCTGGGTGCAGAAGGACCCCTGAGGATTGTTGCCAACAACATTAAAAGGAGAACTGGAGGAGAAGACGGTGTGCAGTTGATTCTACCAGAGAGGCTTGTTCCACTGGCTTTCCCAATATGAACTCGGGATTCTGACTGTCAGAGTAGCTCGGGTCCTCACTGGCACGAAGGATGGCTGTGATTCTCTTTGGGGCAGCTCTGGCCCTTACCATGAGTGTCACCTCCTGGCCCCTGTGCAGCTCCCTGAGCTGCTGGCACAGACGCCCCATCCTGCCGGGGCAGACGTTCCAGCTTCCACGGCTGACCTTTGGGCCTTCCCAGTGCAGATCCTTTTTTTTTTTAAT
>NW_004524598.1:23822837-23829416 GCF_000260255.1 Octodon degus
CGAAAGAAGCCCTGCCCCTCAGCCCCGCCCCAGTCCTCGGGTGCTGTGGCTGGCTCGAGCATCCTCAGTGGTCTTTCTCCACCTCGTTTTCCAGGGCCCGATGTGGTTCTTGGTCAGTGCTCAGGGACCTGCTCTGCCATGGACAGCAGCACCAAGAGCTATAAAAATGTGGACTAAGCAGAGCTCTGCTCATTTCAGTGGCTTTAAGGAGCTGAGTCATCAATAGCTGTAGACTCGCTACGCTGTCTGGGTGTTTTGGGGGGTTCGTAAAATAAATGCCTCCTTTCAGAAAGGAGTGTTGCTCAGGGAGCTAAACTGTTCAGGTTTGACAGAGCTCAAAAGTGTGCCTGCCTGCAGTAAATCCTCCCCAGATGGAAAGGTGACACAAGAACCTGGTCATGTGGCTCCCTCTGTGGGCCCTCCATGCTGCCCTCAGTGCCTTCAAGTCTGCGAGCAGAAACAGATGCGGAGGATCCTGCAGAAGCCACTCTTCAAACAGCAGATTAAAACATCTGTCAGGAGGGCCGGGTGGGCAGACCCGTAGGACACTGCAGCTGGGCCTGCCCATCACTACCAGGGCGTGGGGGTGGGCACTGCTTACAGACAGAGGGAACAGGGAGGGGGTGGAAGGTGCTGCCCATGCCTTTCGCCATGCCTGCATGCTCTATCAGGATCCCTCAGTCCTGCTGGTCCATCTGATGTCCTGCTGGTCCACGTAATATCTGCTGGACTGTGTGGTGTCCTGACATCCCAGCAGCCTGTGCTGTGTCCTACTGGACAGCCTGATACCTGCCGACCTGTCTGGGGTCCTCACCACCCTTCTGTGTCTTCCTTGAAGTGTTCTTTTTCTCTCTTCAAGGCCAATTATCAATGAGACCATCGATATGAGTGCACAACAGGGTGGATGCTTATGTGCCTGCCATGTATCAAATACTCTGAGATAGCTCCCTTGCACAGTGCCTCAATCCAGAAGTGTGACCTCTGGAATGGAGGGACACACTCACAGTTAGTGAATGCCTCTGCTCTGTGGGGTAGCGTGATAATTTCTTAGAACTGTAAGAAGACCATCCAGTCTGCTTTATGGCTAAGAATGAATTTAAGGAGGCAGAGGGCATCAGAAGAGAAGTCTGTGGTAGATTTCTAGGACTTTTTGCTTTCTCTATAAGCAACTGTACTCTTAGAGGTGGACCTGGAATCTTTATGGTAAAATCTTGACTAAAGTCAAACCCAACAGTAGACATATACATTGAAGCCTGAGAGAGGGATCTAAGCAAAAGGAGGGCAGGAGGACAGGTTGTGAGGTAGGGAGTGTGTGTGGGAAGATGTGGAGGACGACAAGCAGGAGGATGTAGAGCGAGAATGGAGGGCATTGGAGAGGACAGGGAGGAGGGTCCTCGAGTGCATTTATGTGGGTGTGGGTATGTCTCTGTGAACATAGGTGCTGTGGTTTTGGTTTTGGAGTGAAATCCTTATTGATTTTTTTCATGCTGAAATGTGTACTGTCTTAGTCACTTTCTTATTGCTGAGAGCTGAGACACAATACGCGACACTCACAACTTAAGGGAGGCTCATTTGGCTCACAGTTTGTAGAGGCTCTAGTCCATGGCAGGCTGACTCCAAGGCAAGGCACCATGGCAGAAAAAAATGTTTGTGGTGTGGCGGTGGGAATCAGAGCCATCGAGGGATGAGGAGGGAAAGATAGACTCACCCTTCCAGGCCATGCCCACAGTGAACAGTTCAAGGCACAGGAGGCAGGATGCAGTGAGGGATCAAGGGAGGAGGAGGAGGAGGGCTATGTACCTTTCCGAGCCACGCCCACAGCGGCCCAGCTCTTCTCACCAGGCTTCACCTCCCAACATCACACGCAGCTACAAACCCATCAGTAGGCAAATCCAGTACCACACATCCATAAGGCAGTCACCTCCCAAAGCCCCACTGAGGAGAGTATGAGGCTTCGCAGAAACATTTAGATATAAGCATAACAGATAGTGTGTGCGCGCGTGCGTGCGTGCGTGTGTGTGTGCGTGCGTGCGTGTGTGCGTGCGTGCGTGCATGCGTGTGCGTGCATGTGTGTGTGCGTGGGTGCGTGCACACACACACAGGCATGTATCAGTCCATGTGTGGTGGGATCGCACATTTGGAACATGATAATCAGGACGAAGTCGGCGGCAACATCCAGGCGTCTGGTGTCCTCCTGTGCACCTCTGCTCTCCTGTGGGGCTGTCAGCCACAGAACCCTCCTGGCCCTCAGATCCACACAGACAGACCTACAGTCTGCCCCTTCTGACCTGGACAGTGAGATAGGTGATGTCTCCAGAACTGTCCTTGGCCTGTGATTCTGCAAAAGCAGTAGCAGCCCTCAGAGTTCCTATTTCTCACCCCCAGTTGCATGTGGGGGAAGTCATCCTTTCTGAGAAGCTGAGTCAACAGCCCTGGCTTTATGCTCTGGTGAGGCAGGCAGGAGAGATGGGCAGCAAAGCCGAATCATGAACCTGGTCAGGGAGGCTCCTCCCATAGTCCCCAGTGCCACTGTCCTGGGCTGACGCCACTGTCATCTAACTGGGCCTTGAGTTCTGTTTGGGAGCTCATTCACCTGATCCTCTCTCTGCCATCCTTGGCCCTGGCAGGCACTGCAAGTGAGCAAAGATTTCTAGTTCCAGACAGGCTGTTTTCATACATCTGTTGCAGAAGAAAGGGGAGGGAGTGTGTGCAGCTCCCCACGTCTGTGAACAAGAAGCCTTACAGCCTGGGGGGCCCATGGCTGAGACAGTAGGAAAAAGTTCCGGGGGGGCCCATGGTGACCTTTCTTTTACAGGCACTGTCCATCACAGCCCAGTGCTTTCAGGACTGCACGGTGCCAGCAGCTGGATATCTGGTCGTCAGGACAACAAACAGCTGCATGCTTGGGGACATCTGGTGACGCCCACATGTCTATGTCTTCCAGATGTTCGCCATCATGTGGGCAGGATCTTGTGAGTCTGGGAACAAAGGCTGTTTCCTGCTGTCTGCCACTCACCACAGGGAGCTGCCTGGCACCCACCCCATTGCTGCATCCTTACTGTCCAGCTCAGCCGCACCGCCACCCTGAGAGGGGAGGGGCTGGACAGTGTGTCTCAGGAAGGATGACCAGGGCAGCCCTAGGACTCTGCGGGCAACCTGTGTGCCACCTAGTGCCAGCCATAACAAGATCCTCCTTCTTGGAGGGGCTCCTGCCCAGTGGGACAAAAAGAGCCAGAGGGCACGAGTCAGTGCCACCAGAAGAGGGCAGGCGGATCCCTATAGGTTTGAGGCCAAGCTCAGTGGTCATGAACAACGAGAAGGGAGGTATAGGGCCATCAAGTGGACAGAGACTTAGGGAGCTGCCCCTACTGACTTGTCCAGGGAGCTGTGGGAAGGACAGACAAGAAGGGGTGGGTAGGACATGTTTCATGGTGACAGAGGGGACCTCGGCATGATCCTGAGCCAGATTCTTTGGAACACAGACGCATTCTCACAGGGCTAATTAGCTGATAAGCTGGGGGTGCCTTAAGCCACTTCGGCCACATTTCAGCAGCTGCCTTCTGAATGGTCCTGGGATGTAGATGTCTCCAGGGCAGAATAGGAAGACTCTCCACCTCTGTGAGCACTGTGGAGAGGCTCTGTTACCATGGGCACCAAAGGTGGGTATCCATCACCCTGAACATGGAGGTTCACCCTTGCCTTTGGTACCACAAGAACAGTCTCCATCGCAGGAGTATTATAGTGATGGTCTACAAGTACCATGGGCAAGGCCTCCACTGTTAGGAGCACCATGGAGAGTCTCCATTGCCTTGGTTGCCGTGGAAGGCCCAGTGGCCATGAGCACTGTGAGAAGGGTCTCCATTGCTTTAAGCACCAAGGTCAGGATGTCCCCTGCCTTGAGGCCTCTGGGAAGGTCAGTTCCTTGATACAAAGGGAGGTCTCCAAGGCCATGAGCACCGTGGCTGGCTCTCACTTACCCTGAGCACCATCGGTAGGGTCTCTGGCATCTTGAGCACCTTGGAAGATTCTCCATCCCTGTCCCAGTGTGAGCTCTTGGGCCGTGTTGGCCACTCCAGAGGCGTCTGGAAGCTGTTTTCAGGAATAAACCTACCGTCCCTCCTCCTGAGAAGCTCAGCTGGGTTAGACGTCTGTTCACTGTCCCTCGGCACAGTTGCCAGGGGCTGTTCAGTGCTGCAGATCCCTTTCTGCTTCCTCCTTGCATGTGTGGGAGTGAATAGCCTTGGATCTAAACAGATGCGGGGAGAGTTTCCACCTGCCTGGCCTCATTAGCCTTCTCCTGCATTGCTCTGGAGGGTTCGTGGTAGATATACCGCTGGGCTTTTCTGACCCACAAACCCTGGCTCTCAACAAACTGACCTATGAGTTGAAAATTCATGCCTAACACATGGAGAGGCCAAAACGTTTGCAGATCAAAACCATATCTACAAGCTGCTGTCAGAACACTCATTTGGTGTGAGAAGCTGGGTGAACCACAAGAGGCCCGCACTGCCGTCTCCACCCCAGCACCCACGCTGTTCCTTCCTAAGGCAGAGATGAACCCAAGAGGGGCAGTGAGCTCACCTTGCAACAGACCAGCAGCACCAAGAACCTACCCTGTGCCTGGAACACTGAGCTCATCACAGTTCATCTACTTTGGGTAGGGGCAGGGGTCCCGAGAGAAGGTCATGAACCAGAGAGAGCGGTTTGCTGAGTGAGCCACAGGAGAATGGCCAGAGGAGAGCAAGCAGACTCTCCACACCTGGTCATAGGGGAAGGGGCAGAGGACTGAGGATACAGGGCAGAGAAAGCAAACTTGAAGGTGGTCAAGCCAGGATGCTCCAGAGAAACAGAACCTGTAGCAGATGTGTGTCCGAAGGAGCAGGAGTTGGCATGTGCTTTAGTTACATTCTTTGTTGCTGGGACAGAGGAAGGTGCAGCTTATCTTGGCTCAGAGTTCATAGAGGTTTCGGTCCTTCGTGGACTGGTTCAGGGCAGGGGGCTGGCAGAGGGACTGGCAGTGAGGTCACTCAGGGCAGGGCAGGCAGTACAGTAAGCCGAGTATGATCAAGGGAGGAGGGAGGGACACAGACCCTCCTAAGCCACACCCACAGGAACCCACTGCCTCGTGCCAGGCCCAGGTCTCAGCATCACGCTTAGCTATAAATCGCCAGTGGGCTGACCACTGACAAGCGTCGCGCCGCCATGACCCAGGCGCAAAGTGCATGGCTGTGGAGGGCTTGGGGAGCCATCCAGACATAAACCACAACCGTGCTGCACGTGAGCGAGGGACTGGTGGGTTTGGTGTCTGCAGGCACGTGGGACAGGATGGGCTGGGGCGTGGCTGATGTCACAGCTGGTCCTTCTCCTGGGCCTGTCTGCTCCTTAAGTCCTTCAGCTGCCTGGATGAGGCTCAGCCTCATTACCAGCAGTGGCTGCTTCCCTCAAAGCCCACTGATTTCCATGCTAATCTCCTCTAAAAATACCTCCACTCAACATCCTGATCAAAAATGGGCAACGTGGCTGGGCTAAGTGGATGCCAGACATTCAGATTCCACGGATCCCAGCAGCTACTGTTCCTTTGCGATAGCAAACCCATTTGAAAAGGAAATCAAGCTTCTTCCCAAGCTTCCAGGAGTGGAAATCTGGCCTCTGAGGCGTGGCTTTCCACTAGGCCAACTTCCCTCCGAGGCATGGCTTTCCACTGGGCCAACTTCCTAGCTGGGCTCGGAGGGGCGTCGGCCACATTAGGGTGGCTCCTGGAAGGTCCTGTGGGATTTCCTTGGGCATGCAGAGCCCACGTCTGTGGCTCTGGGGAGCTCGGACTGGGTATGTAGGAAACCTGAGGAGAGCCTCTGCTCAGTAGGTGCGGGGAGGTCCAAATGGCATGCTACCTCCCTGGTGACAGGGCACTCTAAGGTGAGGCAGCAGACCCTGTCAGGCCACCAGGACAGGGAAGACAGGCTCTTGCATGCCTGGACCACCAGCCTGAGGACAGAGCCCCCTGGCCCTCTGGAGGTAGGCAGGATGTGGCCAGCACCCACTCCCTCGTCCTCAGCAATTCTATTCTAACTGTGGGACGAGGCTGAGCTCCTACCTCAGGACTGGGCCTTGGCCATCTCATATTCCAGAGGTGTCTCAGGTTTTAACTTATGGCAGGTTACAAAGGAAGCCACAAGAGAGTCCAGGATGGGGGTGAGGTTAGCGGGACTACCGGACTTCTCAGTGATTTTGGCTGCACGCACAGGACACTGTCCATCTCTGCTGAGGGGAGGAGGGACGTGGCATCTCCTGAGGTAGTAACCAGCAGCACCAGGTTGCCTGGGCCTCTGCAGGGCTGCACATCTGCTGAGTGAACTGCACCAGAAAGGTCCTCACCTTCTGGAAGTCAGCGGAGTGGCAGCAAGTGTGGCTTCTGCCACAGCTCTGGCTGAGCGCTGTCAGGACTCTGCCCAATGGCAGGAGCCCAAGCCGGAGCCTCTCCCAGGAGCTTATGTCCCTGGTGTGAGGGTGCACACTTGCAATTGCATCACTCTGGGAGGCTGAGGCAGGGGGCCTGCAAGTTCCAGCCTACCCTGTGCA
>NW_004524598.1:23830469-23841000 GCF_000260255.1 Octodon degus
CAGCTCCAGGGTTTTCACTGTACCTGTGAACAGTGCCTCTGAGTGGTTGGCATAGCCGCCTCAGACCCCACAGCCCTCAGCCGGTGGCTCTAGAATCCTTGGCAGTTGCTACTGCGGCAGCCTAGTGGGTCTTGCTTTAGTGGAACCCCCCTTTCTCCTCCAAGTTCACCACTGGGGATCTCCCTGCCAGTGCCAATGCTCTCATCTGCTTCTCAAGAGCGAAGAGGGCCGCAACGGCGCAGTCTTCCGATCACGGGCCTCAGGCCTTCTTCCCCCTTGTGGGGCACACAGCAGACACTGCAAGTCATGGGCATGGTGTCTGTGCTGGCACAGGGGTGGGCTGGCCCCTCCCAGAACTGCTCGGGCTGAGGCAGTCCTGGCTGTACTGTCCCCAGGCTCAGCACCCCTGCCCTGCTTGCACGTGTGTCCTCAGTGGTCCCTGATGTGGCCAGGCTCCTCCTCCGGATATCCTCTGCACAGGGCAGCTGGCAACAGACTGAAGCCTGAGCAAAGTCTCAGAGACCCTGGTTAGCGCAGGAGGCTGCGGCCCTGGGCTGGGAAGCCGGGAGGGAAGCAGGGAGCCCTGTGTCTGTGGGGGGTCTCACAAGGCAGGAGCCCACCCTTGGCCCTTCATGCTGGTGCCCTGCACCTGCACCCATAGCACTGCCTGAAGCACAAAAGCCCTCTACATTTTCCACGTGTACCCAGGAGGTCTCCCCGGGCCTTGGCGCAGGGCTAGGACTAGTGCCGTTCAAGGTCTGCAGCGGACCAGCAGTGATCTCCGGCCTGGTGGCTGCTCCTCCCCCTCTCCTTTCAGTGCCCCTTCCCCTCCAGTGTCCACCCCTTCCGGCGCCCTGCCCCTTCCAGTGCTGTCCATGGCCCTGTGGCCCCTCTGTGTGTTTCCTACCTACGTGGGGTCTATTGGATCTGTGCTGGCTCCTCTTCTGCTGTGGGATTTTTTTCCTTCCTGTTCTGTCCATTCCATCATAGTTACCTGTCTCTCCCATCAGTGGTATGACACTCTGGGCCAGTGAGGTCAGCCACGCAGTGGATGCTGCAGTAGCAGATCCCAGTGGACCCTGCGCGACTTCCCAGGTCATGCTGCCTCGGGATCTGCTGCACCTGGGGCCCAGGTCAGAGACCCAGCCTTACTCTGTCACTCCGCACTTGTCTAACCCTAAGATCTACTCATTCTGGGTCTTGGGTCTCTCAACCTCTCCCTCAAGCTGGGATGTGTGTCTCTCACGCTCCTCGGGAGTGGTTCCTTTGATCAGGCTTGTCCTGATGGACCCCAGTTCCCTCTCCACAGCTACCAAAATTAATCATGCTCTCCTTTGCCTAAAATCCTTCAGTGGGTGCTGCCCTCAGATTCGCATGTTGCACCTTTGTCCCTGAGGTGGCAGCATGGAGGAGGGGCCCGGGAATGGGGCCTCTGGCCTCCTGAGTGGGCTGATCACCCAGGGTGAATTTGCTGGGAAGTGCCCTGAGCCCCTCTGGCTCTCTCACCTCTTGCCTTCTGTCATGGGCTGCGGTGGCAAGAAGGCCCTGGCCAGGTCCCAACCTCCAAAGCCATGGGGACTTTCTTTCTTTCACAGACTAGCAGGTCTGCAGCACAAACGGATGCAGTCAGTCAGCGCTTCCTGCAGATCAGCTGCTCCCGGGGCAGCACGGCCTCTGTGCTCCACGCTCACCCCCTGCCTTTCCCCTTCCTCACCGAGGTCTGGGCAACTTCGAATCACTCAGTCTGTGCCCACAGCCTCTCCCTATGGAATGCCCCGGGTGTCGGTGAGGGAAGGCCATGAGTTACATCCCGTGGTGGTCCGAATCCTGGCTGTGCCACGTGGCCAGCTGGGCCGGTGTCCTGCATCCCTACAGCACATCTGGCCCTCAGTGAGCAGCGGGTGGGCAGTAAAGATTGTGAACATTAAATTAGCGGGGGAGTGATGGCAAAAGATGGTCTCTGTGAGCTCGGCGGCTGTAAGAAGCTTCCTCTTCAGGTTTTGGCTTATAAATCATTACCCAGAACTGTGCTTCATTAATCTGCTGGGTATTTCTTATTCAAGTTGATCCTACGATTAACTGTCACCACATGTGCCATGTACTTGTCCTCCTCTGTCCGTTGTCCGTGCTCTATTGCCTATGTGTCTGCCGCGTGTCCGTCTCACTGTGATGTGTCTGACCACTGTCATCAACTGCATGGCAGTCCCTCCCCTATACCCAGCATGCACCTCTCTTCAGCATCCTGCACCTGGTCATGTGACACCATGTCTTGGGTAAACCTGTGGGCTCTTTCCCCAAGTGTAATCCACAGGGAGGGACAACTCCGCGATCATTCCTTAACCCTCAAGTTGCCCGTGCAGAGCAGAAGCTGGGCTGCTTGTGTCCTGCAGTGTCTCCCAACACGCGCTGGTCCTGGGAATCTTGAGGCCAGAAACATGCAAGAGGAGACGGCACTGGTGAGGTCTGCACATGGAAGCTGCGGTGCTCTGAGCCCTGCGGTCCCTGGGAATGAGAGCGGCATGGTCAGGGGATGTGAGGCGGGTGGGCTGGACCTGGCACTGGGGCCCGAGGCCAGGGCAGGGGCTGTACCTCCTGGGTGATGTGACTCAGCTGTCCCCTCCCATGGTTCCCTCCCCAGTGAGGAGGAGGTGGAGAAAGCTTCCTCCACACGTGCTGCTCTGCATTTTCAAAGCAGAGATCTTTGAAGAGAGGGGAATCAGCTGATTGGTCGGCTGGCCCACGTCCAGTTCACTGGCTTGCTGGAACGCTTCTGGAGGCCCTGTTTCCTGTCCTCAGACCTCGCTCTGCCTGAGGCCCTGGCGATGCTGCGGTTTTTCAGCCCTTGATAAAAAAAAAAAAAAGGCTAACAATGGGGGGAAGTGCTGCACTGACCTGCTTTCTCTCTCGGTATCACTGAACAAATACCCACCCCAGCGACAGGGTTATCGCTCAGAAGCTGCTGGGAGCGGGCACAGGGGTGTCCCATCTTGCTCTGGCCTCCGCCCCAGGCCCAGCTCAGAGGACCTGGACCCTTTCTTCCACTGGCCAGAGGACAGTTGTCCACTAAGAACAGAGGACCTCAGAACCACTCTGTGAGGGGGCTGGGGGTTCTGCACTCAGGAACATCTCAGCTTTGGTCCTGTACTGACATCGGGAGCGCCTTGGGTGATATGCAAAGGGCCCAGGCTGCCTGGTGAACACGAGGCTCAGGTTCTGCTCCCCACCTGTCGCTGAATCCCTGAAGGCCTAGAATGAGCACCCAGTGCTCAGTCCACACCTGGGTGTCACCTGGAGGCCGGCACCTGGCACAGGGCTTGTGGCCCTTGCAGAAGGTGCCCAGGCATTCCCGCTTCACCAAAAGCTCCTCTGCAGCAGCTGGGCCCACAGAGAGGCCGCGCAGCCTGCTCCCAGTCACAGAAGATGTGAAAGTGGTAGCTGTCTCACAGGAATAAAGAGCAAGAGTCTGAGGAGCGGTCCCCAGCCCTGGCACAGGAGGTGAAAGCCTGAGTGTCCGCTGAGCTCACCATGGTCAGCTCCCAGCGCCCAGCGTATGGAGGATGGGAGGGAGGGTGGCTCTGGCCACAGACCGTGTGGCAGCCTTGACTCTCCTGGCCTTGCCATCTCTGTCTCTGCTCAGCTTTGTTACCTGCAGCCTACACTTGTGCCTACACTTCACTCCAGGATGTGTCTTTTTTTTTTTTAACTTTCTGCAAAGCTTTATTCCGGAGGGGCTCAGTCCTTCTTGGCAGCTGCCTTCCTCATGGCGGCCAGCATGTTGCTCAGCTCCTCATGCTTCCTCTTGGCGCGGATGTGCGTCCCCACCCTTTTCTTGATGAACTTGAGGGCGCGCTTGTCCTTGGAGACCTTGAGCAGCTCCATGGCGCGCCGCTCATAGGGGGCGAAGCCGCACACTTCCCGGATCATGTCCCGCACGAACTTGGTGTGTTTGGTGAGACGTCCGCGGCGGCGGCTGTGCCTTGGTTTGCTCACATTCTTAGTCACCTTGTGGCCCTTGTTGAGGCCCACGGCCATGGGATAGCGGAGGGCCATGGCTACTCTTTTTCAATGGTTGCTGTGGCGGAAGCTCAGGATGTGTCTTGAGGACGAAGCTTTCGTAAGGATGAGGGTGTCCACCTGTGATCTCAAACCCACAGCTTTTCCTTTTCTGATACCTGGAGCTTATCCCTGGCACACAGTGGGTTCAGAGGACAACCATGGAATAAATGAATGAGTGAATAAATGAGGAACAGATATCCTCAGCTAAAGCCATGGCAACGGGGCCGCGGCCTGGGGGTGGGACACAAGGTCTCAGGGACCACTCTGCTTCTGCAGCCTTGCTTTCTTGGGGGATGGTGGTGTCCTAAAGGTTCCTGGAGGATCCTGGGGGTACTAGCATGGGGCGGTCATTCCACGTGGTCCAGTACATGGACACTGAAGTGCCCGATGCTGTGGAGCCCAGGAACACAGCGCAGACCTGGAGCTGCCAGGAAGGGGACCTTGTTGTGACAAGAGCCAAGAGCAGTGGCCTCACCATAGCTGTCCTCCGAGGCTGGGCAGTTTTCTGGTGCTGGCTGCTCTAGGTTCCTGAGGCGGCTCCTGCTATGGTGGCGTGGGCAGAGGTACTGCTGTGTGCTGCTGTGGAGGGGGCTACAAAGGCCCTGGCGGGTAGGTGGGGGTGTCTTTGGGGGTTGATGGGGGGAAGGAAAATGGGGGCTTCTGTCCTGCAGTTGCCAGCAAGCAAGAGCTGTCAAGGCCCCAAGCCGCGTGAGCCTGAATCCTGGCCAGCATCCTCATTCCAGGGCTGAAGGCCTGAGCAGGATGAAGCTCATGTGGCCAGACTTCTCTGGCTGCAGCAACTGCAGCTGAGGAGAGAACGCGGCCGTGCTCCTGTGTTCCGTGGCAGTGGGTTTGCCACAATGAAAATGAAAACAATTAGGACAACGCCACATCAGCTGTGGTCATCAATGACTGGCCACAACAGCATCGGCCCCAGGTGTGGCACACAGGTGGTCCTCATGAGCACCTGATAGTTCTTCAGGAAAGCCTGGTTGGAGCATGAGCAGTGGGGAGCTGGCTGGCAGCGTGGCTCTGGCCGCCTGGCCTCAGGAGGGGCGAGGCTTGCGGCAAGTTCTCCGCCGTGAGTGCGGAATCACTCCGCTCTGTGCCGGCTCGGTGCACCAGCTGGGGCTGACTCCGGCTGCGACTGCAGCTGGACCAGCCGCGCAGCGCTAAATCTGCAGCAGTGCTGCTTCTGCTCTTCAGCAGAGGAGGGTCCCGCCGCAGTCTCTCCTCTCCTCGGTTTCTGTGGGGATCTTCCCAGGGTGATGCAAGCGACCACCTCCGGAGCTTGTGCTAAGGGGACCTGGGAGCCAGCGCCTGAGACAAACTCTGTACCAGGAACTGCTACGCAGCAGGAGGGGGTGTGCCCCCGGTGGGCCCGTGGCCAGGTGTGGATGGGGTAGAGCGCGGGCGGCCCTCACCTCCGCCCACTCAGCAGGCTGCTGATGCTCTGATCGGGACTGAACTCCGTGCTGTCTACTGAATGAGAACAAGTGCCACACTGTCATCTGCAGAACGGGGGGCAGACACAGGGCTCTACGTGCAGACCCCCCATATGAGGAGTGATCAGTAAGAATCGCACGGTGCCACGACCCACGGGAATGGCAGGGCTGCATCCCCGGCTTCGTGTCCCAGTCAGCAAAGTGCTGAGTAAGGACAGGATGGGGGGGCACAGGCCTGCACACAGGAGCACCCTCCACCAGAAGTGACTAAGAGCCCGTGTGACTGCCAATTTGCAATTTATCTTGGTGTTAACCCAAACAGGCTGCGAACCAAGACAAATACTCTTTGAAGTGTTCAGCCTATGACTCAGGCCCTTTTCATGAAAGTTCCTCTGTGGAGGAACAGAAAAATCCTTGGAAAACTGCCAACGGAAAAGCTGTGTGTGTGTGTGTGTGTGTGTGTGTGCGCGCGCGCACGCGTGTGCAGGGGAGCTGGTGGGCTGCAGCAGATGGGGCAGGCCAGGCGAGAGGGAGCTCTTTCGTAACACAGGTTCACGCGGTCGGTCACCCACGAGGAGAGAGCCTGGAGAAAGTCCAGCAGCAGAGTATGTGTAGCTGAGCCAGGTGAGGGATCTGGTAGAATTCCACAGGAGGGTGCCCCACGGCGAGGCCCAGGGGAGGCCATGTGGTGGGAGGACAGGGGCTGTGTGTCTGGCGGAAGCCCAGGGTGAGGGTGGCAAGTGGAACAGCAGTGTGAGGTCAGGAGGAGGCCTGAGTGCGAGGGGATGCCCACGGGAAGGTGTGTGGAGGAGGTGAGGCGGTGCGAAGGTGTGAGCTTGCCTAGCCGAAGCTCCTGGGGTGGGCTCCTGGGGAGTCCCAGGCTGCTGAGGTCATGAGGAAGCGTAGGGGAAGGGTATCTGGGGGGCACGAGGATGGAAACCACTAAGCCCTCTGTGAGGGTCTCTTCTGGAAGCCTAGGGTACGTGTGTCTAAGGGGAGCCCACTGGGAGGATGTCAGCTGAGAGGCCACGATGCGGATGTCCTGAATGAGCATGCCTGCTGCAAGCTCAGGGGAGGGTGTGGGCTGCCCCCTGAGCGACAGGGTCTGGTAGGTGACCAGGGTGAAGCCCTGAATGGGGGCACTTGGCAGAGGCTCCGGGCAAGGGCCTCCAGGGGAAGGCCACGTCATGGCAGAAGCCCAGAGGTCTAGAGGTGGCAGAAGCCCTGTGTGGGGTGCTTACTGGAAACCCTAAGGAGGGAGTCTTGGGATCCAAGCTTGAAAGTGCTTGGCAGATCCTAAGCAAGGGTGCCTGGTAGAATATTGGGGTTTGGATGTCTGCTGACGCCTAGAAAGCTGTATTTTAGGGGATCTGGTGAGGGTTCAAGTTGGTGGCTTCTCTTGAAGTCCAGGATGTAAGTTTTCGGTTGAAGCCTTAGAGTATGAGGTGGAATCCCAGTGGAGTGTGCCTGGTGAGAACGCGTGGAGAGAGTGTTTGGAGAAGGCCCTGGCTGAGGTATCTGGGCAAGCCCAGAGTAAGGGCATCCAGTGGATGCCCTGGTTGATGGCGCCTCATGGAGGCTCATGGTAAGGGTCCCGTGGAGGCCTAGGATGTTGGCATCGTGTTGCAGCCCTGAGTGGAGGTGTCTGGCGGACGCTTGGTGTCTGGAGGAGGAGGCTCGGGGCAAGGAGGTGTGGTGTGGCCTTCCCAGGGAACATGCTCTGGGCGAGCGTGTTGAGGAGGAGCCATGCTGAGGGTGTCTTGGAACTCAGGGTGAGGGTGTCTTGTAGGGGTCCATGCTGCAGGTGTCTTGGAAGTCAGGGTGAGCATGCCTGGTGGGAGCCCTGAGTGACAATGGCTGGTATAAACTCAGCACTAGCGTGCTTTAGGGAGGCCTTGAGGGAGGTTGTCTGGTGTGGTGAGGGTTCTTGCAGTGACCCAGTCTGCTGGTGTCGTGTGTTAGCCTGAGTGAGGGTGCTGGCAAAAGCCTGGGCCAGTGGTGGCGAAACTTCTAGAGACTGAGCACCCAAACTGCAGCCCCAAAGCCACTTCTCTACTGCAAAGTGCCAGCACAGCCCTGTCACCCGATGTCTGCCGCGTGCCTGCTGCAGCACGTGTGCCCAGGCTGGGGGTGTCTTCTGGAAGACAGGCTGAAGGGTCTGCTGGAAGTCCTGAGTGAGGCGATCTGGTACAAGGCCTGGCTGGTGGTGTCCGGTGGATACTCAGGTCAGGGGTTTTCGTGCAGCCCTCGGCTCAGCGTGTCTGGTGCAGGCCTAGTGTGATGGGGTCTAGAGTAAGCCCAGAGCAAGGGTACCCGGAGGATATGAATGGTGAGGTGTCTGGTGGATGTTCAGAGGCAGTTTGTGTGGAAGAAGCGAAGGATGAGAGTGGCCAGTGGAATCCTGCCAGTGCCTCAAACCAGCCCAAGGGGCTCTGCAGGAATCCCTGGGTAGGGTGTCTGGCAGTGTAGGATGTAGGTGTCATGCAAACCCAGGGTGAGAAAGGAGCTCAAAGGCTGGTGGGAGCCAGCTGCAGGTGTCTTAGAAGTCAGGGTGAGTGTGTTGGTGGGATCCCAGGGTGTCGGTGCAAGGTGGGAGCCTGGGGTGGGCATATCTGTTAGAAGCCTGTGATGAGGGTGGCTTGCAGAAGGCCCAAGTCAGGGTGTCTCTTAGAATTTAAGGTTTTGGCTGTCTGGTAGATGCCAAGATTCTAGCATCAGATAGAGACCCAATTTGAGGGTGTCTGGTGGAACCTTAGGCTGGGTCTCTGGGGGAAGCCTAAGGTGTGGGTGTCCAGTTGCAGCCTAGCATGAGCTTTTCAGGTGCACTCCAGTGAGAGGGTGTGTGGTAGAATGCCAAGTTCTGTGGCTCTAGTGGGATCTAAAAAGGGGTGAGTCTGGTGGAATTTCCAGGAGAGAGTCTAGTGGAAGCCCAGAGTGAGGGTGTCCCATGAAAGTTCGGAATGCACCTGTCTGGGGGTGACTCTGAGTGAGGATGGCTGCTGTACGCCTACTGGGAGCACCTCTTGGAGGCCGGATGTAGGTGTCTAGCAGAACCAAAGGGTCAGGGTTTCCTGTGGGAGCACGGCTCAAGGGCACCTGTGGAACTCTTGTATGTAGGGTTTTTGTGGAAGGCATGGGTGAGGCTGTCACCCAGCATCGTGGGGTGTGTCTGCCTGGTGAGCCAAGGGGGAAGGTGTGGGTAGAAATGCCTGGTGAGAGTATCTTGCATAGCATGTGTGGAGGAAATCTTGAAAGAGAGTTTCTGTTGGAAGCTGCTTGTGAAGATACCAGGGAGAAGTCCAGGGTGAGGCTACATAGTGGAACCTCTGAATGAGGGTGCAAGTGCAAGCCTGGATGTGGGTATCACATGGAAGCCTATAAAGTGTGTCTGGTGCAAGCCAGCTATAAGGGTGTCTGTGGAAGAGCCGGGTGAGGGTGGCTGGTGGATGCTCAAGGCGAAGGTGTTGGTGTCAGCCCTGGCTGGTGTGCCTAAGAGATGGTGTCTGGCAGAAGACATTTTCCAGGGCTCCCTGGAAGCCCAGGAGGAAGGGATCTTTTGGAGCCTGAAGTTCAGGGCATCTCGTGGAGCAAGGGGGTGAGTGTCTGTGCAATCCCTAAGTTTGGAGGCCTGATAGAGGCCCATGCTTTGGCTCTCTGGTGGAAGCCACTGTTGTGGGGATCTGGTGGATGCCAGGATGAGGGTGTCAGGTGGAATCCCAGTTTGAGGGGGTCTGGTGGAAGCACTGAGTGAGGGTGTCTATTAGAAGAACATGGTGGGAGTTTTCAAGCAATCCCAGGTGCTTGTTGATATTTGCAAGCCCTAAATGAGGTGTCCAGTGGAAGGCTAGGATGTAGATGTTATGGGGAAGCCCATGGTGACGGTGCATGGTGGAAGCCCAGTTTGACATTGTTGTGTAGATGTGCTTAGTGAAGGTGTTTTCTGGGACCCGAGTCAAGGAGGAAGCCCAACGAACATACCTGCTCGAAGCCCAGGGTAAAGGTGCCTTGTAAGAAGATCTGGTGGAACATCAGGATGAGGTACTTCACAGAAGCCTGGAGTATGGGTGTCATCTGGTAGCCAAGGGTGACAGCCTCGTGGGGAAGCACGGGGGTGTCTGTGGAGTCCCTGAGTGTGACGGGCTGGTAGGAGCCCAGAGTTTGGGTGCCTGGTAGACTCGCAGCATGGCCGCATCTGTCGGAAGCTCCGAGGCAGCGGAGCTGCTCCTCGCGGGTGCCAGAAGCATCCTGATTGGCGCCTTGGAGGAAGCGAAGCCTCCAGACCCTCAGGATGCAGGTTTGGGATGCCTGCTGGCCCCAAGGTCACTGTCCTGCCTCTTACCCAGTGAGGGCAGCAGGCTGGGCGGGGGAGCTGGGTGGCCAAGCAGACCCTTCACTCCAGGGAATGGCTGCTGCCCATATGGCTCTTCCGTCCGATCAAAAGCCTGGGTCCTTTTTTATATATATTTATCTGTCATTTGTATTTCTTTCTCTGAGAAGTGTGCATTTATCTTGGATGTCCATTTCGGGGTTGAGTCTTTGAATTGTGGGCGCCTGATTGTTTTCAGTTCTTCACCTTTCTGGCTGAGGCAGGTCTTCAGATGCCTGCATCTTCCTCAGCTCTGCGTCTGTGAATGTCAGCTGCTGGGCATGGGTTACACATGCAGACCCCTGGGCATGGCCTGAGTTTGGGGCCACTCCATCTATGGTGGTGTCAGCCCTGGCTGGTGTGCAATCCCCGGCTCAGCATGTCTGGTGAAGGCCTATTGTGAAGGGATCTGGAGTAAACTCAGAGAGAGGGAACTGACCACTCGTACACTCAGGGATGGTGTATTGGTCAAGGTGTTACTTAGAGGTGTCCTGAACCAGCGGGTCAGTCAATGAAGGTCACCTGGGAGAGGAGCAGGGAATTGAGGAGGGGACAAAGGACAGGAGACGCGAGAAATAGAGACAAGACAGGATTCTGAACAAGTCTCGTTTATTCAGGGGAGGTGCTGGGTATATATAGTGGAGGCATAGGGAAGTGATGTCAG
>NW_004524598.1:23841460-23842930 GCF_000260255.1 Octodon degus
GGACAGCAGAAGGTCCCATTCATGTCTTAGGAGGTGAGTGGTGTCTCGTGTATGCCCCCATTACCCGTCTCTGGCTAGCCCGACCATCTCAGCAAGGATGGGAGAACTAAGAGGTCTCCAGACCTTCATCATCATAAGCTGGTTGTATTCCAGCGCAGTTTTCCCTTTCAGCCATCTCAAGCCTGTGATAATGGACCTTTATGGGTTGCATTTTAATGGCATCCAATTGTTGTTTAATGAAAGTCATCAGCCTATTGAAAAGACAGGGTCCTATTGATAAAAGCATTAATAGTCCAATCAAAGGTCCCAATAGGGGGAGAAGGTAGGGTAGTACTCCATTCCATGCACTCTAGAAAGGGTTTTCAAATAGCTCTCTTCTCCTCTTAATAAGATCTTTTTGAAGTCTCTTTATTTTATCTCGAACAATACCGGACTTGTTTGCATAGAAGCAGCAGCGTTCCTATAAAGCCAAGCAGATCCCTCCCTGCTCTGCTGTTAGAAGGTCTAAGCCCCTCCTATTTTGCGAGACTACTTTTGCTAATGAATCTATCTAGTCTTGGATATCTTGGATAGTACCAGACAGTGTTTGAACATCATCAATCAGCTGATTAGATAATTTACCAACCCTGTTATGCCTGTCCCCATGGCCACCATGACTCCTAGCCCTAATAAAGAGATGAACTGGACTGCCCTCTTTGTGCGGCCCATAACATAATCTAAACTGGGAAGGGGTACGGGATCATTACCAGAGATGACATCTATATCAGGCAATACAATTGTCATGACACACAGTCCTGTCCAGTTGGTAGGTAAATATGTGAAAGCTAAACTTCCCCCACATACAAACACATGTCCCTTTTTCTGGCAAATAGGGCTACTATAGTTAAATATTTGACTGCAGCTGGTGAAGGTAACAAATCCAACATCAACAGTGAAGCTATCATTGTGGATGCCTCCCTGCATGCAGGAAGACTACTATAGGAGATAATCCCCCCTGAGAGGGTGGCTCTGGCTTCCTGGTTTCAATTTCAAGATTCTGTTCCCTTACAGGAGGGCACACACCCTTAGGGGGTTCTCTGTCCTTTTTTGGTTTATCGTGATTTCTATCATCGTTGCTATCAAAAGACACAAGATCCTCCTCTCCATTCTCTGTGTCCATCCATCCCCGTTCCCCCAGCCCTCCAAGATGGGCTCTACCCTTTTGTCCCTGCAGTATATTTTTACCTTTTTTTTTTTAAATCACATTAGCAACAAGAGGGTCACAGTGTCTCTGGGATAAGATTTCATCAATTAAATTCCAGTAGGAAAAGGCCATAACTGGGACCTTTTCAGGTCCAAAAGTCTCATAATAATCCTTAAGGGCATCACCAATCCTTTTCTATCGCCTCTGATCAATAGTTCCTTCAATAGGGAACCATGGGCAAACTTGTTTAATATATTCAAAATATTGACACAAATCCTTAATTTTAA
>NW_004524598.1:23843525-23890007 GCF_000260255.1 Octodon degus
CACTAAGAGAATTTTACAGGTCAGAGGCACTCAGGTGACCATTAAGGGATATGTGGCACGGAGTCATGATGTGGCAGATTCACAGGATTTAGAAAGACTCACTTGCAATAGTATCAGAGGCCTGGAGTTATTGTGCCTCCCACATAGAGGAACAGATATTGACACAAGATACACAATGTATGACGAATTACAAGACTGGCTTACAACAGTCAGCTGCAGACTCAGTTGAGGGAGCGTGCAGAGGGCGTCTGTACACCTGACTGAAGAATTCAGTCCCAAGGTCTGAAGTTCACTGCTGGGCTCCATGCAAGTCTCTATTTGCCAGCTGATGGGTTTGTGAGGGAAGACTGAAGAGTCTGCGATGGACACTGAAGAGCTGGTGACAGAAGGTGAAGGATCCAAGCCAGAGGCCAAAGAGTCTGTGCTGCAAGCCAGGAGATGAAGTCCAAGCTGAATGTGAAGACTGAAGTTCCTGCAACAAAGTGGAACATCGACTCCTTCCTCAGGCCCTTTATATGGTCTCTTTGAGCTGAGTCACTCTGGGGCAGAACTAACTGTGCCCCAGGGCAGGACCCCCACCAGCTGCAACCACTGTGGGAGTCATCCAGCCAAGTCCACACGATGAATCAACCACTACAGATGGGCACAGGACTTTTGGGAGCCTGTGTTGGGAGAGCAGGATAGATTTTGGCCGCCTTCAGGGTTTGGGACTAGCTTTCCCAGCTCAGCCCTTCCGGGTGTTAGAACTGACACCTGGCCCTGGGCGGACACCATGACTTTGTTGAGCCCACCTGGTTGTAGGTCCTCCTGTCCTGCGCTTGGGCTATGGTGTAGAGCAGGGACTCCAAGCTTGCCATGCTGGCCTCAGGCCTGAATGTGCTCCCAGGAGCCTGGCATTCCCAGGGCCGGGAGCCTGTGCTCCCGGTTTCCTCCTTGGAATGCTTTGCCCACCAAGCACTCCTTGAGGGCTGATGTCTGGATCCTTCACATCACAGCGCAAGGATAGCCCCCAAATCAGTTCTTTGAAGAAGCACATCAGCAACACACACAACCACATGCATAGACCGTTACATGTAATACACATATGTGACCCGTGCGTCACGCATCACACATGTCCACACATTCATACCACACAGTGGCAGACAGGCAGTCATGTGCTTCACATGATACACCTCGTGCTAATCACACAGGCATACCACACACCCTGTCATGTGTGCACACAACACACATATGCACCACTTATTCTTGACAATGACATTGTTCCAGATGTTGACATTGCCTCCAGGGTCTTGTGACTGCAACAGGCCCCTGGGATCATTGGCCAGGGTTTTTTTTTTCTCTGTCTGCTCTTCTGCCATTTATTTCTCATTTTACTTTTTATTTGTAATTTATAAAACTTTTAGTATGGGAATATCTAACTCTGTCGAAGGCCAAGAGAATGTTACAGAGCCCCTACAGGGTGCTCAGCCAGTTCCACGGCCACCAACGTGGCCACCCTGTTTTCTTCATGCCTGCTGTCTTAGTACTTTCTCATCACTGAGACAAGATACCTGACATCACAGATACTGGATGAAGGAGGAAGGGACTCTTTTGGCTCATAGTTTTTGTTTTTATTTTTTGTTCAGGGTCTCACAATGCAGCTCAAACTCATAGTGATCCTCCTGTTTTCAGCCTCCCCAGTTCTGGGATTACAGGTGTGTGCCACAACACCCAGACTCGGTCGCCAGCTCAGCATGTCTGGGGGTGGGGCCAGTGTGGCATGTGGTGCCAGGGATTGAACCTTGGCCCCTGCGCTTGTCTGAGCAGGGGCTTAGTCCGCTGAGCTATCTTGCCAATCTTTTTTTGGCTCACAGTGTGCAGGGTTTCACTCCACAGTGGCTGGCTCCGAGACAGGGTGGCATGCACAGGAGCATCACAGGGGAGAAACACCTCATGGCAAAGCAGACAGGAAGCAGCAGGGATCGAGCAGGAGGAGGAGGGCAATATACCTTTCCAGGCCATGTTACAATGAACCAGCTCTTCCCACCAGGCTTCACCGCCCAGCATCACCCCGGCTATCAACCCACTACTGGTCTAATCCAGAGATGACTATCACACACCCATAATCTCGTCGCCTCCCAAAAGACCCACCTATGAGGTCATGAGGCTTTGAGGGGACATCTAGATATAAACTGTAATATCCACTTGCCTACTTGCTAAGTGATTTTGAAGAAAAAATAGGAATTCTTCACATATTCTGATACCAGTTTTCTATTTGGCATAGGGTGACAAGCGTCATCTTCTGGTTTGTGTCCTGTCTTTCAATTTGTATGCTATCTCTTGTGCATAGACCTTCTTTTTCTAAAGATTTGTTTGGTTTTTTTTAAGATAGAGTCTCACCATGTAACACAGGCTAGCCTTAAACTTAACTTATATAGCCCAGATTGGCCTCAAACTTGTGACAATCTTCCTGCCTCGGCCTCCTGAATACTAGAATTACAGGCATGGCCCACCACACTGGATCTTCTCAATTTTAATGTAATACAAATTATCCAAATTTTGGTGATTTTAATTTGTTTAAGAAACAGCTTTCCTTTGCAGACTCTCGCTTTTCACATTGGACTTTGTGTTCACTGGGAGGTGGCAGCATGTCTGGCGTGGGGTAGAGATCTCATCGAATGTCTCATGACTGGGGCAGCTTCCCTGTCGGCCCTGCTGCTCTGATCAGTTTGCCCTCCGTAGGCCTCAGCCTGCAGTCTCATTTCTGTAAGTCTTGATGTGACATGATTCCTCTGGGGTGTTTCTACCTTTCCCTACAAACTGGAGAATTATTTTTCCAAGTCCTGTGAAAACCTGTTGGGAACTTAATCAGAACTACATGGGCTCCATAGGTCAGCTTAATAGCAACTGCCATCTCCGTAGTATTGGGAATTCTCTTTCCGTAATCGTGAGCCTCTTCCCTGACTGTCTAGGTCTCTGCCTGTGCGTAGTGATAATTTCCTGCCTTTGCATCCTACACAACTTCTTCTCAGTTCCTTTCTAGTATCCTAGTTTTTGTGCTATCATCAATGGAATCCATTTTAAATTTATGTTTTCTAGCTATTGTTGCCACCAACGACAAGAGATTTGTTTGTCTATATTTGCTCTGTAGCAGTTGTTACAGCATCTGTGACAACTTTTTGTAGTTTATGTTTTTGCAGACAACCATGTTGCCTGGAAACCACGAGATCCTGGTTTTCCCTTTCCAGGTCCTGAGCTTTTAGCTCTACGCTGACTCGACTTGCCAGCACGTGAATTCAAGTAAAAGCAGTGAAGGTGGCATCCTTGCCTTTTTCCTGATTCCAAACACCTCTACATTTCATGTGGAGACTAACCGAAAGTGACTCGTGTGTGCCATGTTGGGTTTTTGTTTTTAACTTTTGTTAGCCCTCCTTTTCAGTACACAGGAACTGCACTTGTTGCGGGGAGCTGGTGTATGTCCCTAATGCGTCTTCATTCTTTTTGTTTCCAGCCATTCCATCCCTCTCTGCCCCTTCCAACTGTGGTTGCCCTCCCCATTTGAAGAAAGATCTCCCCTCTTCCTATTACCCATCTATGACCCTGCTCTTTACTGGAGAAGAGGCACTTCCAAGTGCCCAGGAGGGTGGCTCAATCAGTGCCTGGGCTGAGCCATGGGGAGGCCAGGAAGGGGAATGTCCCACTCTTTCACGGCAGGTGGCTGCCACTCAGTCTCAGAAATCACTCAAGCTTTGGGGGGCGGGGTAGTCACTACTTCTGTGAAACACTGCACTTCCTGTATTTCTTAAATTTTGTATCGGGGAAATTTCAAGCACATGCAAAGTCAAGACATCAAAGCTGTAGTCTGAGTGACAATGTTCTTCCAAAGTTATGTGGGAATTCAGTGGCCACTGCAAGCAGGGCTGAGAAATGTGGCCTTTAGCTGGGGATCAGCCATTTGGTTCCACCTGGCTCAGTGGACTCCTGCCTCATAAAATGACCCAGAGAAGTGGCTGGTCCCTTTGGCTTTTGTGCCTTGTTCCCTGTGAGGATGGGGCACTTGTTGTCTCTGGGGACCTGATGCTCAAGGTGCCATCTTGGAAGCAGAGAGCGACCCTTACCGTGTGCGCAATCTAAGGCACCTTGATATTGGACTTTGTTCTCCAGAACTATGAGACGTAAGTTTCAGTTCTCTAGCTTAGCCATTCTGCGGTATTCTGTCATAGCAGCACAGACTGACAAGGAGTATGATGAACCCACACGCGCCACCGCAGCTCAAGGTGGATCAGGGCGCACTCCTGTTTCTACCTCCCCTGATCACTCTGAGAACAACTCAAACGTCAGATCTGTTCATCGTGGTTATGTCAGCCTGGATCTCTATAAGATAAAGACTTTTCTCTTAAAACACAGCGTACCATTTGGATCTTGGATCTATTTTGTTTTCAGTGTAGTGCATCGCGACAGATAGAGGCCTAGTTTTAGTCTTTGGCGTGTGGAAAGTGAACTTTAAAGATGCCATCACTCTTCCAGTGAGCAGGTCTGGCCCCTTTACTGCAGACAAAGTGGCTGAGCGTGTTTGGAGTTGTTTCTGCATCTTCTAACCTTTTTCCATTGGTCCTATTTTTTTTAGCCAGTACCACGCTGATTTTATCATAGTGGCTCTGTGCTATAATTTCAAGTCAGGGGTTGTGATGCCCCCACGGCCTTGCCCTTGTTGCCCAGAATTATTTGTACTATTCTAGATCTCTTCTGATTCCAAATGAATTTTAGGAATATTTTTGCAATGGCAAGCGGAAACACGGAAACAAACCCCCAGATTTGGAGGCTGATTATTTCTGTGAACGGGCACTGAGCAGGATCCTTCGCAGAACGTTAGGCCGTGATCTCTGGTGGTCTAGGGATTATATGGGTTATGCAAGCAGGAAGTACAGAAGCAGAGGGGCTTGTCCCTGGGGACTGGCTTCTACGGCAATCAGTGCGCATCACAGTGAGCAGCTGTTTCCAAGAGACAGAAGCAACCAGAGCAGCAGCAGGATCGGTTACCCAGGCAGCTAACCAACCGCAGTATACTGGGGGAAGCAGGAGCGTTTCCTGCTCCGTTTGCTCTAGTTCTGTGAAGTATGCTAATGGTATTTTGATTAGGATTGCATTAAATCTATATAGCAATTTTAGGAATATGATCACCTTTACTAAAACAGAAACACTGAATCTTCTAGAAGAGAGAATAGGTAGAACTCTTGAAGACAGGTGTAGGCAAAGATTTCATGAACAAAATCCCAACCACACTGGAAAGATCACAAAGGATCAACTCCTGGGTTCTCATTCCCATTAAAAGCTTTTGCACAGCAAAAGAAATTACTAACAGAGCGAAAAAGCAGCCCACAGAGTAGGAAGACATTTTTGCCAGGGATCTCTCAGACAAAACACTAAAGATTATACCTTGCAATTTACAGACCCAATCCAAAGCCAGGCACCTTCTACTTCTCAGGGAAGAAAGGCAAACAGCAAATAAATAAATGAAGCAGGTGGCAATGCCTTCGCTGTAAGCATGTTGGCAGCCCTGAGGGCCTCTTCTCTCCTGGGCAAGGGGAGTGCTAACCTTTTGTCCTTCCGGACAACACAAATAAACGGACAAATGTTCAGCATCATTAGTCACTCAAGAGATGCAAATTAAAAGAATGCTGAGATTCCATCTCACCTCAGAAAGATTGGCTATTATCAAAAAATCAATAACAAATGTTGGCTGGGCTCTGAAGAAAAGAGAATGCTTCTCCACTGTTGGTGGGAGTGCGGATTGGTGCGACCACTGTGGAAATCAGGGTGGAGATTCCTCAGAAGGTTAGGATTGGTGGTCCCATTCACCCAGGTATTCCCCTTCTGGGTATCTGCCTAGAAGAATTAAAAACATCATAACTATGACCATAGATTCCATTTCCCATGTTTATAGCAGCACAGTTTATAATGGCTAAATCTTGGAAGCAACCCAAATGCCCATCAGCTGAGGAAAAGGTAAAAAACAAAAAAGGGAGTGCTACTGAACCACAAAGAAAAACAAACTTGAGATGTTCCCAGGTAAATGGATGCACCTTGAGACCACACTCTTAAGGGAAGTAAATGGAACATGCGTATGTAAACACTACATTGTCTCTTTGGTGTGAGAAGCCAAAGGGTAAATAAGGACAACAAGATCCATGACAGGTACTGCGAACTAGGAAGAAATTGTTCAAAAGAAAGAGGAGCTAGGGAGAAGGAGGGGAGGCAGAAAGAAAGGAAGGGTAAAGGGAAAAACAATAAAAGAAGGATAGAATGGAAGCAAAGCTTTGTAAATAAGGAGGGAGAAAGAGTTAGAGAGGAGATGGGAGTGGGGAAAAAAGAGGAACTGGGCTATATATCATGGACAGGTATGAATTCCCTATAAAGAATGTGATCATTATGTGTACCTAAAATGTACTAATAACTTAATTAAAAAACCCAGAACTCTACTTACAAATTGTTTATAAATCCTTAATATCATTAAATATCCTGTTGGTGTTCAAATTTCTATTTGTCTTATGAAATCATCTGTCTTATTAAAAAGTTGATTTGTTTTTATCAGAATCCAAAGAAGCAATTGCTCACTCACCTTTTCAGGAGACTCCTCTGTCTGCCTTTAATTTCTTGTTTAGGCTACAGCTTGAAAGCTGAGCCATGGTTTCTGCAGCTCCCCACAGTCTCGGTTTGGCTGACGCCCGTCAGCGACATCATCACACTTACTCTTGGTTCCTGGTGATTTTCGCGTCGCTGGTTCACTGGGGGCTGCGCAGGTCTGTGCAGTTTTCCTGGTGACGACTACCCCGGAGTCTGTCTCCGAGCCGGAACTCTGTCGGGGCTGAGCACCAGGATTCCCCAAGTCCCTGCTTTCTCACTTGCCTTCTCGCAGGGCTTCTCTGAAGCATCCGTTTGCCGTAGGCAAAGTGCGGGTGGAAGCCGGACTACACGTTCAGCTCTCTCCCTTTACCTGCCAGTTTTCGGGATAATAAGCTGACCACTGTCTTGGTTTGGGTCCCCGGAGGCTGGGGCCAGGAGCGGACATGACGTGTGCTGCAAAGCACCCTCGTGTGACAGCCGGAGTCAGCAGGCTGTGGATGCGGAGCAGGAGGCACGACAGCCGAGGCGCCTCCCCTTGCACTCTCGGCCGCTGACTAGCCGGCTGGATGGGTGTGTGGGGGTAAAGGGGGTTACGTTCGCGTCCTCCAGATGTTGGCTTGCAGGATGCTGCGCGCTGCCTGGGACAGCTGCTGGGACACGTGGTGCAGGTGGGGCCCCCGGGGGCAGGTGGGGCCCCCAGTGCTGGAGGCTCTGGCTTCCGCTTTCCTTCCCAGAGACCTGTGCGGCTTCTCCCTTTATCTCATCATATTTTGACATGACTGTAGAGCAAACTGCAACACTCTCACCAACACCATAACCGCATTCCACCAGGGAATTACTGGGCTTTAAGGTCGCTTGCAATGGTTTGTCTCTGGGGGGTTGTACGAGCAGCGACAGTGCCACAGAAAAGCAGCTGTTCTCCCTCCTGAAGCAGAACAGGCACCACTCGCCCAGCCAGTGAGAGCTCGGTGCCCAAAGGCAAATGCGCATCAGGTGGAGCTGCTTAGCAGTGGCTCTCGCCTAAGAGCGCACGTTTGGGGTGCGCACTGACTGTCCTTTGCGGGTAGTCGGTACACACAGTGACCCCCTCATTGTTGTCAGGGCCCTGGTCCCCTTCTCCACCCATCCTCCCTCTCCCTCACACTCCCTCTCTCACTTGCAGAAGATCTATCTTCCTGTTTCCTATTATTTATCTTTTATTTTTCTCTTTGACTTATTTATGGTTTGGGACATGCATGCTCATATTTATAGTGGCAAATTTCTTTCTTTCTTTCTTTCTTTCTTTCTTTTTTTTTTTTTTGATGTATTTGGTTGTTGTAGGGTCTCACTACGCATCTCAGACTTGTAGTGATCCTCCTGCTTTCGGCCACCCAAGCCCTGGGATTGCAGGCATACAACACCACACTTGGACTCAGGCTGGCTCCGTGTGTCCTTGGGGCGGGGCCGGTGCAGCGTGTGGTGCTGGAGATCGAATGCTGGCCGCTGCCCCTGCCCAAGCAGGCACTGTAGTCCCCCGAGCTACCTCACTGGCCTGGTGGCACAATTCTTAGTAGCTAAAACTTGGAAGGCGTCTATATATCCAGGTACATAGATAAAGAAAATGTGATATTTGTACATAAGGGAGTACTACTCTGCCAGAAAGAAAGATAAATTTGAGTGATTTATTAAAAAAAAGAACGCACCTTGAAATCCTAATGTTAAGCTAATATGTATTTCTACATCAGAAAGCGTCTTACTGCCACTATGATCAAACGGTGGGACTGAGTCTTGACGAGTTTTCCACATGAACACAGTCTGAACGACCTTGTCCTTCCCATGCCTGATGTAATTGGATGTGAGACCAGCACTGCTGGTCGGGTTGTCGGGACGCATCTGCCTCTGCCAACACCAGTAAGTGCTGGCGAAGAGACGAGTGCACTTCCAGGGAAGCCCGACTGGTGGGAATGGAGCTAGGCCCAGGCTCGACTCTTCTAAAATATCGTTTTTCTCCATGAGACCATATGGCTTTGCACTTAGCCGGAGGTGATGGTTTGTGTTCACCTCAGTCTGTACCTATGACTGCATGGAATTTTGTTTTGTGTTCTGATGTTTACATGGAATTTTGTTGGAGGTCCTCCCTTCCTTCCTGACCTTTTGATCATTTCAGCAAGTAAATCTCAATCCTTGATGTTAGCCACAAATAGGCAGTGTGTTGAGGACAGCCAGAGGCCGCCACGAGCACAGAGGGCAGCACTTGCTGGCACTCGTCCCGCTCGGAGCTTCTGGTCTACCTGTGTCCTGCATTCCTGTGGGAATCTGTGTGCTCCACAGGCTCCTGTGGGATAATCCGTCCACACGCTGGAACCACCACGTCTTTCCTCTCCCTGGGCTCATATTCACACTGAGCTTGGAGGTAACTACAGCTTGTTCCAGCTGGAGTCCACCATTTCAGCCTGGGAGCTCCAGATAAAGTCAAAGGCCTTGTGCAGACTGAGCTCAGTAGACTCACAGCCTCTGGGAGTGCCCGAGATCCTCCGTACCGGGCCTGGGCAGCATCAAGGCCCCAAGGACCAGAGACGTCCCAGGAACTGGCAGCCCCCCTGCTGCTCAACTACTGTGTGCAAGCTTGAGATTTACTCCGTGGGCAGAGACTGGAGGAGCAGGAGCTGAGCTCACAGGTTGGCTTCGTAGCAGGGGTTCGGGCAGCCTCGAGAGAGGACAACAGAGATGAGGGATGCGTAGGTAATGAAGGGGAGAAGCCATGGAACTGGGCTTTCTCCAGGCCAAATTCCACCTCTTTCTGCCCCTTTCATATTCTGGTGTTTCCATTCAGGTGGCTGGAGGCGCCTTTAGCCTTGAAGAGGGAGAGCAGGCAAGGATGGCCTATGCCAGCCCTAAGTCACAGTGTCAGACACATTTCTCAAATGACTACCTCTCCAGGTGCAGAGCTGAGCAGACGCTGATAAAGTTAAAGGCCACAAAAGGTGCAGACGTGTTGGGAAGACTAATTTGCCGCTTGTGCTTTCCCGTCAGCGTCGGACGTCTACAGCCTTAGGCACCCACGTGCTTAGCGATAGCGGCTTGCACCTCCCTCCAAGTAGGCCAAGGGAAGCTTCGTGACCATGGCCTACTGCTCAGCGGGGTTCTCCACAGCACAGCAGGCAGGAGACTGACCTCCAGGTTAGGGGTTTTTAAGTCCAGCAGGTGCTGAGGGCTTACTTAGGTTTCCCCTGTGTGAGAGGAGGCCAGCTGATCTGGACCGGACTGCTAGGTCACAGTCGGGCTGTTCCTTGGCTGTGTGAGGTGCCATCCACTGCACCGTGTGAACCGCGAGAGCCAGTGTACGAGTAAGGCTTTGCCTTTGTGAGCCTGCATCTCTGACCAGCTGGCTTTTGCCTGGTTTGGAGCAGGTAGCTCTGTCCTATGTTTTAAGGAGAAATGTACACCTGTGCCAAAGTTCTGCAGCGTCTGATTAAAGAGGAAATTAGCTCAGCGCTGCAGGCCTTGGTTCACATGTGAGTGGGAGCAGTGTGCCCTCGCCTGAGGTGGCCTTTGGATTGTAACCCTGGCCGGGCAGAGACCATGGCCTCCTCCCCTGCACGTGCCCACCAGAGCGCCTCCCATGAGGTGGGTGATCGATCAGCAGGGGCCTGTGGCGTGAGATCCTGCAGAAGGAAGGAGGCTGGGCACTGGGGCCCATGGAGTGGGACCCGACTGTGAGTGTGCACAAATGCACCTGGGCTCCAGTACACACACACACACACACACACACACACACACACACACATACACATGTGCATGCGTGCACGCATGCGCACACCCGTGCACGTTGATGGGATTTCCTTATTTACAGTAGTCCCAAGCAGAGGGAGAGCCGGCTGGGAAAGCCCGGGCTGCACGGCACATCTTCCCTCCTGACCTTAGGGCAGACGCTCAGAAAGAGCATCTAATTTCATGGGTCACCAGCTTCCAAGCCAGGACTTTCTATTGTGATGTCAAATTTATGGCCCTGTTAAAGAGGCCTTCTCCTGGGAACTTTCCCTCAATATCAAAGAGAAAAGGGAGAAACACTCCATCCACGCTGAGAAGCACCTGGAAGTGTAGGTGTATCATCGGCAATGCGACAGTGGTCATCTGCTGGGTGCTTGTTTCCCATAGAGAGGTCCTGTTCAGCCCACTCCTCCTGCCCGGCTGGGAAAACCCAGGCTTTCGGAGGTTGGGCCCCATGAGGACCCTCAGCCGCTGCTTGCCAGGGCTAATCCATGGCCGATGCATCTGTGGCTCACAGAGAGAAACTGCTGGCTCAGCATTTCAGTCAGTGGCATCGAAGGGCCTCTAGTGGAGCTGGGTCCAGGTCCACCAAGCCTACCACTTCTTGCCTATGCAGTCCTGTTCCAGTCAGGACAAAATAAGAACTCAATAGTTCCCTTCTGGAGCAGCCTGAGACTAAAAATGTACATGGGAAAAGATACATGAAGCGCTTAGCAGGGTACCTGCTGCGTCATTAGGAAGGTGGCAGAAAGAGGTCTGAGACCTTTCTCGTTCACCAGCACTGCAGAAGGCAGCAGGATCGGCGGGACCCAGAGGGCAGCTGAGTGCCTCTGCCCGTGCTGCTCAGGCTTGGCGCTCAGAGCTCTGAGCTCCTTCCTGGACCCCAGGGTTGCTTCAGAGACTCCCGGGGAGGAGTGCTGCAGAGGCAAAGCAAGGCTGGGGGCTGCAGCTTCCCAGGAAGAGGGTCAGGTCTGAGGAGAGCACCCTGAGCCGAGGACAGACCCAGGCGCGCGACAGCCGGCAGCTGCCCTAGCCACAGCCTCGTGGAAGGGAGCGCACAGCTGTCACTCTGGCCCTCAGCTCTAAGCAGGCCCCTCACTGCAGGGACGATTCAGAAGGGGCTGCGGTGGGTGGGAGGGACTGGGGCCCAGGAAGTTTACTTTACAGCTAATATTTACACATTTGTTTAATCTATCACCCAGGTCATTTGTCAAGCTGCTCTGCTGGGGCCCATTCCCAGCAACTGCTGCCTGGGAAGGAGGAAGACGGCACTTTCCAGAGAGTCAGGGCAGAGGAAGTGCCTTGACACACGCCTGCAGAGCAGGTCAGCTCCCAGGATGCGGGCGCTCACCCACAGCGCCGCTCAGGGCCTGGAAATGCATCTCATCCGGGCGCATCCGGGGTGCCCAGGCAGCCGTGTCGCAGGGCTGGCTCTCCATGGGAGGCCCAAGGGGCGTGCTGGTGACAGCCCCCAGTTTGAGCTGAGATTTGGTTCCGGTTGGTTAACAAAGAGGGCACAAGTCATTGTTCCAGCGCATTGGACTTGGGGTTATTCTCTTAGTTGAGAAAGTCAGTTTAAATTTTAAGGAAACCCATGCACATTTCCATGACTTTTTTTTTTTTTTCCTGAAATCACAAACACTTATGTTCCTATGTCTGAAGAAACAGTGCTGTGGTCGCTGTCACCGGTGTTCCCTATCGTTTTCTGGGTGCCCGCTGCTGCAACAAAGCACTGACAGGCTGTGCAGCTTCCTCAGCAGTGGACTCAGCACTGCAGATGCTGCGGCCCAGCTCGTTCAAAGCCTGTGCGTCCTCCTCCTGCGGCCCAGGGCTCACGGGGCCGCGCCCACACCTGACTTGAACAGTGTGTTCTCCATTGGATTTTAAAGCTCATTACAGACATTCACGCTAACTCTGATGGCAACCAGGTTTTCCTCTTACATTCATATACTCATGTTTTACGTAACTTGCTAATAAAAATATTTGGCGCCTCCCATGTGTCTGACTCATAATAATAGTTAACTGAAATAATTACAACAGGCACAGATAATTTGAGACATGACTATTGCTAGCTCAAAGCTGGGGGGTAACAGGCTCATGTAGGCCTCATCACCATCACTATTTCTACCATGACTACCACCATCTCCATCACCACCGTGACCATAACCACTACCACCACCACCACCACCATCACCATCACCACCACCAACATCACCACCACCACCACCTCCACCACCACCACCACCACCACCACCACCACCATCACCACCACCACCACCACTACCACCACCACCATCACCATCACCACCACCACCATGACCATGACCAGCACCACCATGACCATCACCACCATCATCATGACCAACACCCCACCACCACCACTACCACCATCACCATGACCACCATCACCATGACCACCATCACCATGACCACCATGACCACCACCACCATGACCATGACCAGTACCACCATGACCATCACCACCACCACCATGACCAACACCCCCCTACCACTACCACCATCACCATGACCACCACCACCACCACCACTGTGAACACCACCACCATGACCATGACCACCACCACAATGACCATGACCACCACAACCATGACCAACACCATCCCACCACTACCACCATCACCATGACCACTACCACCATCACCATGTCTACCACCACCACCACCACCATCACCACCACCACCACCGTGACCACCACTACCATGACCATCACCACCACCACCATGACCAACACCACCACACCACCATCACCGTCATTACCATCATCAACCATTATCACCATCATTACCATCACCTCTATCACTGTCACAAAGGATAAAAATTTTGAGCACTTTCATTAGGTTTTGTATTAACCATGTTATGTGGCCTATCTCATCAACCTTTCTGAAGCCCTAGAAGATGGCAAACACCTTGCTTTATGTTTTAATCTCACAGCTAAAGTTCACATAGGCTGGGTGACTTCCCCACATTTGTGTGCCTATCAGGTGAGAAGCAGGATGGAGGCCAATCCTCTGTACCAACTGATACTGCCCCCCACCCCTGCGAAGTGTGATTGCCGTGGCTTCCCGTGTGAGGAGCTCAGTGACTGAAAGTCAGGCGCGCTGCAGGCCTAGGGCACACAGCCCTGAAGTGTGAGAGCTGGGATTGGAGGCAACTTTGCCTGGTTCCAGTGCCCATTTCCTCTCACTCAGCCTTCTTTCTTCATGCAGCTGTCGCTTGTTGGAGGGATTCTCAGACCCCGATTCCCACTGCCTGAACGCATCTGCCTCACCTCTTACTGACCCCAAATCTGTCATACTTCTGACAACTGAGAGGGACCCCAACCCCAGCCAGCCTATTATAGAAATGGCTCAGGCATGACAGGCTCCCCAAAAGGACAGGTAGTTATGAATGTCAGAGACATCTATAGCTATTATTAACAGTACCCTTGCCTGGCCCTGTACTGAGATGTTCATTTTTGTCACCCTCCACCTCTCCTTCATCGGACCCAGCACAGCTGGAATGCAAACCAGATTACTCTGACTCCAAAGCCAGCAGCTTCTGCTGCCCCTTCATATTCCTACCCCACTGGCAGTGGCCACCATTGTGTCCCTATAGAAGGCAGGGCTCTGCCTGGAATCCCCCTTGTGGGGAGAGGGTTGTTGACTGAGAACCTCGGGCGCTGCCCAGCCCCCCAAGGTCCAGAGTCTGCTTCTGTCACCATTGGACTTCGTGGCACTTGGCAGGGTGGCAAAAGCACAGGCAGCACTTGGTGTCACCGCTAACCAGTCCCTGGGCACTTCCACCAGTGACTTCCACCACTTTGCTGTTGGCCACACCAGCTGCTCAAGCCTATGAGCACCATCCTGGCCCAGCTGTGCAGGCCACTAAATGACACCTCTCCGATCCTGTTCTACGCCATCTTGGCTTCTGCCTGCATCACACACACACACACACACACACACACATTCGTTGCTCAGGTATGTCCACACTCACACCAACACACCGGCACACACACTCCCCTATGTGTTTGCTCGTAATGACACACTCACCCACACCCATACTCACCCGCCCACACACTCAGAGACCCGGTCACACAAACACGCACGCTGACACAGCCACACTCACACCCTCACAGGCACACTGTCCCACACCCCTGCAGGGCAGGCCCTCATATCCCAACGCGATGCCTGCCACCACTTCCAGGGCCAGCCCTGCTCCAGCAGTGAAGAGTGCCCCTGCAATGGCCGAAGTGCCCCAGAATGGGATTCTTCACATAAACGAAGGCAGAGGCAGGTGTTGCAAGGGGTGGTGGGCACCGTGGCCCAGAGCAGACGCCCTCCGAGGGAACCAGCCCACCTGGCACAGGACCGTGGGGCTCTGCTCTGTGCCCCTCTCTCCGCTCCGCTGTCTGTCTTGGAGGAGGACCACAGTGCTTGCCCTCTTCGGGGCGCTGCTGACCGGGACACGCTGCCTGCGTCACTGGAATCACTGCCCTTCCATAAGTCCTCCGCGGCCTTAGGAGCAATAATTTGTGCACGCATCATGCGCTGGAGAGGCGAAAACTATGCATTTGGTTCTCATTCCTGCTCATTCCGCACGAGGAACTCGGGAACCCCACGGGTGCTGACCCTGCTGCCTGTCCTAGCACCTTCGGGTGCTGCTGTCCCTGCCCCTGCACTGCTTTCTGAAGCTGGTCCTGGGGGTCACCACAGAGATGCTGCGGACAGGGCTCAGGAGGGGGACCCTTGAGGGGCATTTTCCTGCTCCAAAGCCACGCAGCCTTTATCCAGAATGAGATTCCCTCAGGCAGAGCCATGAGGTCTCCCCGGGGTTCTGGAGCCCAAAAGATCTAGGTTTCTTCACCTTGAAACTAGAGTACTTTGCCTGTCTCAGCATGGGAACAGCAGGTACAGCCCCCTATCTCCCCATTGTCTCCATTTAAATAATGTTTCACTGCCTTTAGGTCTCTTTTGAGGATTTCAATTGTGCAAATTTGAATGAAATTCCAGCGTGTGGCTTGGGAGTGAGGACCAAGGAGCAGCATCTTCACATGTGTCACCCCCTCAGAGTAGCACGTTTAGTCTTTTTGTCCCACAGTCCCCGCCCCTGCATAGGACGGCCCTTACTGAGTAAGACCACAAGGACAGGAGGCCTGGGGGACCTGGATGTGACCAGCGGCCTTGCAGCATTCACCCCAAGCTCTATTGGCTTCTGACAGTCTCCATTCTCTTGCTGCCAGCAGGGGAAGGAACCTCGACTCCAGCCAGGCCCACACAGGGCTACTTGTAGCTGGCAGCACGAGTCTGCTCTGCACCAATGGCTTGCTCCTCTGCAGTCAGCTCTGCCAACAATGCCGAGTCTCTCGGGGCTGAAGTAGTCTGGTGGCTGCACAGGCCGGGACACATCACAGGCTTCCCTGGTTTGGTTCCTGCTCATTCTGCACGAGGAACTCAGGTACCCCACAGGTGCTGACCCTGCTGCCCGTCCCGGCACCTTTGGGTGCTGCTGTCCCTGCCCCTGCGCTGCTTTCTGAAGCTGGTCCTGGGGGTCACCACAGAGATGCTGCGGACAGGGCTCAGGAGGGGGACCCTTGCAGGGCACTTACCCTGAGAGCAAGGGCCGGCACCCTTCTGCGCCAGAGCCACGCAAACTATCCAAAAGAAGGCCTCTGCCCCAGGCCACACTGCAGTTTGTCCTGGCCGGGAGGCTTTTGCTGACGCTGACGTAAAGTCAGCCATCAGCAGTGTACATTGTGTCTTAAATTGGTAGGTGTAACATGCTCTAAAAGATAGTCATTTTTACAATGAGGCTAAAAGCCCTCATTTCCAATGGCTCTTTAGTCAGTGCTGAGCTTATACATTGTACAGATTAATATTTCACTCCACCATCTTAATTTCTTCAGATACATCTGCCTCATCAACAGGACTTTCACACATGATTTCTTGTACATCAAGCACTGCACAAGGAACATTTATAAATCCAGTAAGCAAAGTCTTCCCAAGAAACCAGTCAGTGCTGCAAACAGACGATCTGATTCAACCTAGCGGGTCCATGAGCCCAGCAGCCAGACACCGGTGTGGCCCATTGCTTCTCAGCAGCCTGGTGCTCATAGGTGCCGAGTGAGGCCGCCGGCTCCACACTCCCAGCTGTGAGGACAAAAAGTATCTCCAGACATCACTGAGCAGCCTCTGGGGACAAAAATCCCCTGGTCAAGAATTGCCCTTAAAGATGCAAATAGCGATTGCAGGCTCCACTATGTAACTCCGAAGCATATTGATGAAACCGCGAGTTTAATCTTAGGAGGCTCAGGAGGCTCCAAGCACCTTGGACAACTGACACACCGAACTCCCACGCTCACAGAGCGCTGGCCCCAGGGGCGGTGGGCTTGGAATCACAGCCAGCACTAACTCTGCTCCTGGGGCAGCTGCAGGATGCAAGGAGCTCTAGGGTCACCTGAGTCACACACTCTGGCCCAGGCCGAAGCCTCAGCTCACAGGACAGGAGCTGAAGGTGGGGCTGGATCTGAGACTGGCACTGCCCAGGCTGCTGGTTGTGGATGCTGAGCCCTGCCTGAGACCTCCAAGCCCCCCACGCAGCATTCCTCGGTCATGCACGTCCTGCGCCATCATGGTCCCTGGGACCCCATTTGTTCAATTCTTCTTTCAGCCTCATCTTCTTAGGAATGTCCCTGCCTGCCTTGACCTGCTGTTGTGTCCTCCTCCCACTTCACTGGGCTGAGCCAAGGGTGCCACCAGCTTGCTGGTTGGTCCTTCTGAGCTTCGCCTGGGACTCGCTGGCCCCCTTCGGCCCATGGCTGATCCCCGTGGCTCTGTCCCTCTACAGCTGGCTCCCTTGTCCTGTCTGCCAAGCTGGTGGTCTCCCACCTTCATCCTCCCTGGAGCAACGCGCTGCCTCCTGTGTGCTCACTGATTTTCCTCTGCACCTGCACAGGGTCAGCTTCTCCCCAGAAAGTTGGAGTGAGGACTGGCGTCCAACACCAGCACCAGGCCACGCTTGGGGCCACATCGGGGTCACTTCAAGAAGTGCTTCTTTTTCAGGTCAGGAGTTTACATTGCTTTTATTTTTCACCCCAGCTGGGCTGCCTTTTGCTGCAAAGGTTTGTCCTAGCACAAAGCATTTCCCACCTCTTCCTCTCTTTGACACACCAGCTCTCCCAGCTCTCTGCTCCTCTTTGCTGTGGCTGTGGAAACACCTCTGTGGGAAGCAAGGTGGCCAGATTCCAGCTACCCAGAAGTCTTTCCCTTGGTCAGGTACAGGAAATCCTCTCAGGATGGCCCTCTGTCTCTCTGCTGGGCTGGGCCCCAGGCCCTGCTGTCTCCCAGCTCTCTGATGTGCACCGAAAACCCTTCCTTTCTCTCCACGGCCGCAGGTGCCGCTTCCCAGCTGAGCAGGTGTCCTGGAAGGTGCTCAGCCGTGCACGGTGGCATAGCTGTCAGAGACGAGAGGATCCCAGCAGACGCCCCGCCTGCGGTGATATTATTTAGGGCGTGTGATGTTTAGGATCATGTCTTCCTTTTCTAAAAGAATTTTTAAATCATTTACTCATTTATGTATTTGGTACAAGGTCTTGCCACACAGCTCAGGCCCACAGTGACCCTCCTGTCTCAGCACTAGGAATACATATGCGCCACCACACCCGGTTTCGGTGGCAGGCTTGGCATGGGGTTAACACAGGACGCAGTACTGGGGATCGAACCTGGGTCCTTGCCCTTGCCAGGTAGGTGCTTAGAATGCCAAGCTAGCTTCCTGGCCCCGGATTGTGTCCTCTTAATGCCTTGTGTTGCAAGTTTGGCACACAGGCTGGGTGCGGTTGGAAGTGGGTGGGACATTTAGAGGTGAGGCCTCAAGGGAGAAAGGCAGGTCACCAGGGCAGAGTCAGTCTGTCCCTGAAGCCAGCGGTGGGAGCCGGGGAGATGGCTCAGTGGAATAAGCACTTCCCTGCATGCGCAAGGGCCTGAGTTCAATCCCCGGTTTCAAAAAAAAAAAAAAAAAAAAGACAGCGCTGGGCACCCGGTGCCTTCCTGTAGGAAGCTTTCTCCACAGCACACTCCCACCGTGACATTCTGCCACACCACAAACCAAAGGCAGCGGAGCAGCTGGCCTTGTGCTGTAAGCCCAAGCAAGCCTTTGCTTCTTTAAGTCCGATTGCTTGAGTAGTCAGCCCTCAATGGGAAGCAAACCAACAGCAGCTTGGGATCTGTAGTAATAGCATTTCTGAGCCGAGCTCCAAAGGGCTGTCTGCATCTTCATGGGTGTTCTCCTCGGCCTGGCGGAGATCTCCTGAGCTCTCACTCAGACTGTATCCAGCTCTGCGCGGGGTGTGGGAGCGAGTCCAGGGCACAAGCAGGCAGCAGTCCTCTCCTGGAGCCCCACAGCCCACCCGAAGGAGTTCCATTAGACGCTTGCTGTGCTGTGCTTGATCCAGTAAGAGAAGCGCTGTGTGGAAGGAGCTATTTGCTCCGGGCATCCTCGCTGCAGGCATCCTCGGTGCTCACGTGCCTCTAAGGCCTGCTCACTCAGTGGGACTAAGCTTCCTCAGGAGAAGGCAGGGTGAGGACCATGGGGCCCTGCTCCACATGCCTCACTGTGCACAGTCACTGTGATGCAGGAGCAGGTGGAACACCAGGACGTCCCAGGATAGCCACGGCATGGCAGCAGCTGAGGATGGTGACCAGCCCTGCACATGGGGACACTTTCCTCCTGCCTCTGGGTCACAGCAGCCAGCCAGGAGCAGATCTGCCTGACCAGGTAAGAATTCAAAGAATATGCTTGGCTTATACTCCAAACTGCCCTCTAGCTCCAGGTTCCCACATCGGGTCTGGGGCCCACACGATGGTGTGGTGGATTGCCAGCTGGGTGCCAACTTGTAACTCCCGGCTGAACTGAACTGGTTTGGTGCTGGGTGTGGGACCCACCTGAGGGCTGTTGCCCGCAGCATAAGAGGCAGAACTGGAGAAGAAAAAGAAGGGAAGCTGTTAGGGAGGCTGAGGGGAGCTGCTGGTTCTCTTGGTGGAGCTTATCAGGCTGGCTGTCCTGATGGACTCGGCTGTTCTCATCGTTGAAGGAGCTCAGGACCTTCTTGTTGCTGTAAATGGTCACGGTTCACTTTGGGGGAGCTCTGGTCCTCACTTTGAGCATCACTTCCCGGCTCTGGAGGGGAAGATGGTACAAGGCTCAGTCTCTTGGAGAAGCTTGCCACGTTGGCTTTCCTGATAGGAGCACGGCTGCTATCAGAGGAGCTAGGGAAGCTTCTTCAGCCCACTGGCATGGACTTCCCAGCTTCCACCACGGACCTGTGGGCCTTCCTAGTGCAGAATCGTGAAGCTGGCCTGCACGAGACATTGTCATGGGCTCTAGGCCTTCAGCTGGACTCAAGCAGGACACGACCATGAGATCCAGGTCCTCAGCGGGAGCCTTTGGGTCTGTAATGTGTGGACAGTTTGTCTGCACTTTCTTTGGCTATGATTCCTTGGGTGATTCATCATAATATAATCTTAGAAAATATGTGTCCTGTATTGTATTATTGTTCCCCTTGCAAAACCCCAAACTATAACAGAGGTCGTGAGGAGGAGGAAGGGTGATGAAATGGATCAGGGCAGAAGCCCTCACCAGAGGACGAAGCAAGGAGCTCTATGCTGTGCCCCAAGAAGACACTGTTAGAAGGCCCATGTCACACCCAGGGAAGGTCCTCCCAAGATTCGGCCATGTCAAGACCTGAAACCTCATGTCTGTCCCTTTGAACTGCGGAATGGTGAGGCTTTGTTGGTGGCCTGAGCTGGCCAGGGCCTGCTCTTTTCTGCAGCCTGGGAAAGACTGAGTGAACCCCTCCTCTCCTGCAGAGTGCAGCCCCAACAGGAGGCAAGGCCCCTGGAGCCTGTTCCACGGCCTCTACCCTCTGTGCTATTTCTCTCCTCTAGGGAACACAGACTTGGATCCACGCTCACGTCACGCCTGTAGCTCCACTCAGCAGGAGCTGCTTCTCGGGGGCTTCCTCAGCCCTGATAGGCGCTGCCGCAGGGGAAGCAGGGTCAATTCCGGACATTAAGAGTGAGTGGGGAGCAGCCAGTCCGCGGGGTGGGAGTGACGGCCAGGCCGGAGGGCGCATTTCCTCTGGGTCCCATCTGGTAATCAGGCCTTGCCCTGCAGCCCGGCCGGCTGAGGGCCCGGTGTTTGTCTTGGCGAGTGCTTTTGGCCGCTGCATTACCGCGCAGCCCTCTGCTGGAACCTGCTGGTGTCCCCTGACGTCGTGGTGTTGTTGTGAAACAGGGCCTGACAATGGGGCTCCGGGTGGCAGCGGGAAATCTCATTTCCTCACCAGAGAGGCCCATCCCTCACGAGCCACGGGGACCTACTGGTGGCCTTTGGAAGGGAACATCTGATCATGGAGGTGGCAGCACCACTCAGTGTGGCCCTGGGAGAGGGATACAGCTGGTGAGTGTTGTTGGTTCAGGCCACTGCCAGTGAGGTGTCCCCTCTGAGCATAGGGACCATGACAAGAGCTGGCTGGTGTGGGGACAGCAGAATTAGACTGTGGGTACGGCTTCTTCCTTGTCCCTGAGACCTGTGGGTGTGAACACAACTTGCCACATGCACTTGGGCCCCTGGGAAATCCTCTACAGACATCGTTTTCTGGACACGGAAGGTGCTAGGATCACCCTGGGCAGAAGGGACAACCCTCTCCAGATCTACCATGTGGGACAACCAAGTGCAGATGGAACAAGTGACACTGGTGTCTCGTCAGCTGCTGCTCATGTAGTCCATCTGGGGTCTGTTTCCGCTGCTGACAGTAGAGGCTCACTGGCGCAAGCACTGCAGGGCTGAGAGGACCTGGGCAGCTGTGGACTGTGCCTCTGTGCAGGTCTCCTCAGCTGCGCACCATACACCTCCATGACCCTTGTTCCCACAGTCCAGACCCCCTTGCTGGGTGGGTCCTCCGAGGCAGGAAGGAGGACAGGATGTGGGACACCCCAGGGCAGCAGCACTGCCACCTTGCTCAGAAGCCCCACACGCAAAAACGCTGCATAGGGACGGCTGGCACCAGCAGAGCTCCGGGCTAATGGGTGCTGAGCCTTCTCAAACATCGTAGCCCAGCAAAAGGGACTGAGTCTGAAACAGGTGAGTCTGGAAATGCAAGCAGCACCGGCCTTTGCCTGCTCAGCTCTGATCAGCATCTGCGCCTGTACCAGTGGGCAGCACCTGGACTGTGGATGAGCCCAGAGCAACAGCATCCGGGCAGGGGAGGTGTCCCGGCTACTCCCCCAGGAGAGCCTGCGGAGTGGTGCAGCCATTGCCGGGAGAGCTGGCCTAGTAGGCAGTGGATGCCGATTCATCAAGGAGAGTGTGGATTGCGCTTTCCATCAGATCACAAGAACTGTCCCTACTTTCCAGAAGGCCCACGGCACCTGGTGCCCTTGCTCTTTCCAAAACTAACTCTTGGCGCCCTGATGGCCTTGGGCTCCACACAGCCACATCCACGACCTGTGAATCTGCACATGAAGAAGTGAGCACATGGCCAGGTTGCCCCTCAAGCGCCTTTGTCCTGCCCAGGAGCCACCTCGTGGTCCAGGCTCTCCCCATGCTTGACCTGTATAGCTGGGGAAGGCACCCAGAGATTCCACCCTAAACCCTTGAGAGGAGGATCCTGGATTGCCCAGGGCCAGCGGAGCAGGGCGCTAGCAGGGCAGACTCCTCTCATGTTCATTCCTGGCGTGGTGCCCTGTGCCCCTGGGCCCACCTCTTTTGTGTCTCTTGGGGAGTCCCGAGCTGTTGTCCATGGGTACAAATGCTCAGAAAGACCAGGACATGGTAATCAGGGTCCTCACAGGGTGGGAGGCCGCAGCACACCTTCCAGGCTCATGGGATGGGGCTGGCTCAACCCCCAGGCTGTGCGGCAGGTGCAGGAGTATCTGGGAGGAGAGGGCTGAGGAGGGAGAGTGGCTGCCCGTGGGCTGACAGGGGAGCACCGACCAACAACGCAGCCATCACTGGTGCCTGCACAAGGCTCACCCAGGTGCGGTGTCCGCCCTTGTCCAGGGAAGGACAGCCCTTGTGATGACCCTACGAGGGCACACACTTCTAGAGAGCCTGTCACCTGTAAAGAAGACACTGGTCCCCATGCTGTCTTCACAGGCATTGGCCCCGTATCTCTGTCCAAGGTCCATCTCTGGAAGGAACCAGCACAGGGCAGCAGTTGCCCAGCCGATGCCCTCACCCTAATGTGGCCACATCTGCAAAGACCCTGCCACCAAATGAGGTGATGCCCTAGGCTTGGGACATAACTAACTTGGGAAGTGGGGCCAGTGAGATAGCACAGCAGATTAAGCGCCTGCTTAGGCAAGCACAGGGACTGAGGTTTGATCCCCGGTACCAGATTCCATGCAGGTTCCATCCCTGGGTGCACTGAGCTGGCCATGGAGTCCCGCACATGCTGGAATACGCCTGCAATCCCAGCGCTGGGGAGGCTGAAAACAGGAGGATCACTACGAGTCAGAGCTGTAGTGAGATTCTGTACCAAATACATTTTTAAAAAAGAAAAAACCTTGGAGAATGGACACTGTCCCAACCCAGGGCAGATGCCCCGTGCCAGTTGTTCCAGGTGTTTGAGGCCCACAGCAGCCAGCCCAGCACCGGCACCAGGCTTGGAACCGCATGCATGTGGGTGCAGGGCTCCGGGGACTCTGCCCTGTGAGGAGGCCACGCACCACGCTGAACACTCAGCAATGCAGTGGGCAGAGCTCGGTGCTGAAGTGAGCTCCGGGCTCCAACCTAGACTAGCATCTGTAGAGCAGCTAGGCTGTGACATCAGCCTCCCCCAGGGCAACAGCACCTTGCACCCGGCCCCGCCCCCAGGCCTGGGAGGGGCGGGATCCTGGCTCCTGAGGTAATGGAAGCTTCTTCATGGGTCAGGGCTGGCTGGGTTCTGCGTGATGGGCTGCATCTGCTGAGGTTGCCCTGGGCCCTGCCTTCCCACGCCCACAGCGGCCCAGGGCAGTCCACAGGGGCTCCTGGCCACAGAGCTAGCTCCAAGCTCCTTCCTGGGGAAGGTCTCGTCTTCCTGGGCTCCGAGGAGTGAGGCGTGGCCTCGAGAAAGCAGCAACCAGAAGCTTGTTGAGCTCTGCCGGCAGCCTGTGCCCTTTCCGCCGCTATCACCCCCGTGCTGAAAGGCCGCCTCTTGGCCAGCAGGCCTGGTTTCCTGCTGCCGTATGCCAGCAGCCAGCGCCTCTGCTTGCAGGCATGAGCCTCCGTCTTTCCAGCCCTTTGCTCTGACCTCTGGATCCCACATTCTTTCAAGGAAGCCCCACCCCAGCGCAGCCCGCCATTCAGGCAAGGCTCTAAGAGGTACTAGGTGAGCTGCCCCCTGGTTTCGTGTGCTCCGGCCCTTGCTCCTTGGTCCTTCCTGCCACCAACTGCCAGTCTTCCTCCATGTGTTTTACACAGGAAGGACATTCAGCCTCCAAGCATGCAGATTTATTCACCCCTTTCCCCAAGTCCCAGTCCAGCATCCACCATGACAGAGCCCCAAGCTGGGCCATGGGGGTGGAGGAGCTGGTGTGCGGCCTCCTCAATAGCCCTCCACCTGACGGACACGCAGCCTGCAGGGCAGCTGTCCATGCTCAGGGCTGTAACAGCTGCGCAGGCACCCTGGCCTCGTGTTGCAGGATGGAGACATGGCCTTGTGGGGGTGAGGAGTCCATGTAAAGTGATGTGCAGAGTGGGCAGTGTCCCAAGCCTGGGCAGTAGGGCACAAGCCACCATGCTTCTGCTGTGTGGGGAGCACCTCGGCCAGGCTGGAGTCATCCCAGCATCCAGCACACCCCAGGCTCCGTCCTGGGGACAGCTGGTGGGCACGGCTGGCTGGGATCACAGATGGAGTGGAGAAGAAGACATGGAGCATAGAAAGCAGGCAGGAACCTGGCATGTGGTGGAGAGGACAAACGGGACCACAGAGCAGCAAACTCCAGGGGTTCAGACATTGGTCCCGGGACGAAGCAGCCAGCCAGTGTAGTGCGGGCTCAACACACACCAGACAAACCCAGCAGCGCCGAAGCAGGCTTGGCCTGCTTGTGGGAGAGGTTCTGCTGTTTTACTTCATAAAATAACAACAGAGCAGAACAAAGACCCCACTGGTCCCAGCCTGCTGAGCTTACTTCACAGCTTGCTCTTGAGTGGCTGCCATGGCTGGAGGGCACAGCCAGGGATGTCCTCCTGGAGCCCAGAGTCAGGCTGGAAGGACACTGAGGACCAGGATGGGCCCTCCGAGCCCTGGGACGGCACTGCAGAGGCCCTGCCTGCATGAGGATGAAGAGGCCAGCTGGAGGCCTTGTCCTGTTGGACTTCCTGGAGAGTGGCACTTAGCACTTGGGGAACAAACTCAGCACCATGCAGGGCTTTTGCCAACAGCACTCAAGCCCAGCCCACTCAGCACAGCCTGAGAGACCCCGCAAGGGCGCTGTGGAGGCGGGCACAGCTCAGACCCTGTGGGCACCTGCAGCATCTCCACCAGCAAAGCTAGAGTGTTGGAGGGGCTCGTGGCGCCGAGGCCCCCCTGAGCAACTCAGAGACAGGGTTCACTATGGCTGCACTGGCAGCTGCAGACCTTGGGCGTGGTGAGCCGGCACCAAAGTCCTGGGAATCCTGAGATGAAGTTTCCCTCTGAGTTCAAAACTGTGGGACAGGGCCACCTCAGGGGCAGTGGGCCCCAGACTTTGAGGCCTCCGGACAGAGCATGTGGATAAGCTGGGGACATGGTGTCTCTTACAGGGCATTAACCAGGGACGCAGAGGTAGGTGCAAGGTAGAGGCATAAACACAGGACATAGCCGGGAAGCTACACGGCTGCAGCAAAATCTGGGCCAGAGTGGGCGGCTGCACTCTACAGGGTCTGCCAGGGTCTGCGACTTAGCTGGCCCCAGTGAGCATGCAGACCCCACCTAGGCAGGTCCACCCTGCAGCCCCCCAGGAGTCTGCACAAGCCTCTGCAGCTGTCTCTTCTAGGCCAGCCACTGAGGCCTTAGGCTGACCCTGCACCCCCGGCTCCTCTGAGGTGACCCTAGAGTCCGGATGAAGGCGAGAGGCCTGCAAATCCTAGCCTGAGACAGCCAGAGGGCTCTCGTCAGATCGGCGCCCTGGCCATAGGGCGGGAGGACAGGAAGTGACTTACAGCCTCAGCCCCTGGGAAAGGCTGACTAGGGGTGGCCACAGCCCGGCACAGGGTATGACTGTCCACTGTACCTCGGTGGGGGGTGGGCAGGAGAAGGAGCGGCCCTGCACATGGCCGTGGTTTGGGACTATCCCCTCTGTCACCTGTACCACCTCAGTTTACTAAATGCTTGCCATGCACAGGCGCTTTGCAACAGAATTACTAATTTCCTGTTAGTGAAAGTGTTGTGCCCATTTTACAAACAGGGAAACCAAGGCCAATGTGGATCTGAAAAATTCCAAATGTCACGGGATGAGAGGTAGGGTGTTAAGTCCCCCAACTCCGCAGCTTGCTTTCTGTCATCTCCGCAGCAACACCTGGCAGCAGGAAGTGAGGCAGCGGCCAGTGAAGCACTCTGCACCCGGCTCCGCACGGCTCTCGTTCACACAGCACCCAGGGCCTCTGCCCTTCAGGGCTAGCTCGGGGTGGGGAAGGGCAGGGCATCCGCGATGGAAGACTGCGAGTGCACAGAAGAGGCAGCAGAACTCAGCACCAGAAGCCTGCCTGGCCGTGGGGGAGACGCAGCTGAGACCTCGGCTGGAGTCTCTCGAAAGCCCGCCCAAACTCGTGCTCAGAGCCCAGGGGCCCCACCAAGTCCCTGAGGAGGTATCGGAGAGGAGTGGGGGGCTGCCCACAAGCGCCTGAGCCAGAAATGCGCAGCCAGGGCTGACCTCAGGGAGAGGGGGACACAGCTGCGGGCCCCGACTTTGCTTTCTGGCAGTCTCGCAGGTTATATCAGGTATTCATTACAATGAGTTGCTGTTTTGTTTGTGTGTTTTACTTTGTTTTAAATATTCGCAGTTTTCTGGACCCCACTCTAGGCTCCACTCTAGCCCAGATCTCGCTGCAGCCACGGGGCTTTCCGGCTGCCTTCCCATGGTTAGGCTGGCACTGTGCTCCGCCCTGTCCTCCATGAGGTGTAACCACATTGCAGCCTGTAATCCCAGCCCTCAGGAGGCTGAGGCAGGAGAATCATTGCAAGTTTAAGGGCAGTCTGGGCTACAAAGTGAGCTCAGGGCCCACTTGAAATGCATATAGAAACCCTGTCTCAAAAAAAAAGATAAATAAATAAATTATAATTTTCATGTCAGAACGCAGCCCCACACACATCTAGGCAAGCTCTTTATTACTAACCCTACATTCTCAGCCCTTCTTGGATTTTATTTTGACACAGGGCCTCGCTATTGTTGCAACCAGTTGCCTATGGAGATCTTAACACGGCAACCCTCTGCCTCAGCCTCCCACGTAGCTTGGCTTGTAGGCATGCACTGTGAATTTAGTTTAGACTGTGAAATTAGTCCTCTAATTTTCTAGGACAGCTCATGAGCTTCCCAGGGCCAACTTAGGGCCAATCCTTTTATCTGAAAGGATAGCTGACCACATAATTTTTTTCTGTTTTCTTTTTTCAATTTGAAGGTAAAATTTTAAAAACAAAGTAGGGCTGAATAGATAGCTCAGTGGCATAAGTGCCTGCCTGGCAAGCGCAAGATCCTGAGTTTGACCCCTATCCCATATGCCGTGCCGGCCCCAGAACCCCAGGCATAAGGTACTGGCCCCAAAACCAGGCATGGTGGCTCACATCTGTAATCTCAGCACTAGGGAGGCTGAGACAGGAGGATCACTATGAGTCCAAACTGCATAGCAAGACCCTGTATCAAAAGAATAAAAACAAATAAAATAAATTTAAATTTTAAATGAAATACTTCAGTTAAATTTAGAAATAAGTGCAATTCTGATTTAGCCTTTCAGAAAATTTAAAAGTCCAAAAGGATGTATAATACAAAATATTTCTTTCCACTGGTAGTCAGGGTCTCCCAAGGAACCAAAAGGAGACAGGGGTGTGCACCTGTGCATATATCGTTAGGGATTAAGAGATAGACACAGTAGAGAAAGAACATGACAGAGAATATCTAAAGAAAAAAGACTAACTTTCCTTTTCTTCCTTTAATTTTTGTTACTTTTTTATTAATTTTATTGTGAAACAAATAGCAATGAGACAGTTTCAAAACAGGTTAGTAGGACAGTTTCAATAATTAATACATTGCATATTGTTGTCTTCATAGTGGTTATTCATAGTACAAGATGCAGACATGATATCCTGTCCAAACACTCTTAGTACAAATCTTTCTTCTCATTGAATTAGGAGAATGCAGCTGTATATCTAGCCTAACTATTTTGTATATACAGATACAAAATGGTCCTTCATTTGTATCCCCTTTTTGGCTTAGCTTTGTCAGAGATGGGTGTTCCATTGTCACTTAAATATTGGAGGTGCATGAGTTCAGCAAAATAACCCGTAACTTTCCAAATATGATGATAAGCAAGGCTTACACGTCCAAGCTGCTCAGCAAGCCTGAAGAAAACTAAGGTGCAGCTGGACAGGGCAGGTCAAACCTCTGAGAACTCTGGCACAGGGAGAGGCCTGCAAGATCAGAGCAGAGGGGTCCTGCGAGTAAAGCTGTGAGGCAGAGGGGAGGACGCCACACGTGGCAAACACGCCCACGCCAGCAGCAGGAAGAGGTGGCTCTGAGGAGCAGAGTGAGGCTGCGGGCAGAGCGCCTGTGCAGCTCACACAGCAGGCAGCCCCGGCAGCGCGGCGCTGTCCCTTCAGCATGCACGCGGGGAATGCATGCTGGAACTGGACCCTGGGAAAGGAAAGGAGATCCTGTGGGGGCAGTGTAAAAACTTGGATCTATACTCATGAGGACTGCGAGAAATAGTAACTACTCGGGTACACAGGGACGATATTTCTCTTAATCTTAATGTTCGTAAAAATGAGTCAATATGGTCCCAGTCGTTCCATCTGCCTACAACGGTGCTGTGTTGGATTGCCAACTTGTCCCACCCAGCTGGAATGGACTAGCATGGTGCTGGGTGTGGGGACCCACCTGAGGGTTGTTCTCCGCTGCAAAAGAGGCAGAACGGGAGAAGCTGTTGAGAGGCTGTTAGGGAAGCTGTTTGGAGAAGCCGTTGGAAGCTTGTGGCTCTCCTGGGCTGTTCTGCCGGGGGACCTTGTCATGCCGGCTTTCCTGGTGAACTTGGCTGTTCTTGTCAGTGGAGGAGCTCGGGACCTCGTTGTCGCTGAGAGCAGCTGTGGCTCATTTGGGGGAGCTCTGGTCCTCATCTTGAGCATTGCTTTCTGGCTCCAGAGAAGACAATACACTGCTCAACCTCCTGGAGAAGCTTGTCTCGTTGGTTTTCCTGATGAGAACTCAGCTTTTCTTGTCATCAGAGGAGCTCAGGACCTCGCTGTTGCTGAGGACGGCTGTGGTACTTCTGGGGAGCTCTGGGGCTTACCTTGAGTGCTGCTTCCTGGTGTCAGCTCAGACCCCGCAGCTGCTGGCACAGATCCTCGTCCCTCCAGCAATGGCCTTCCAGCTTCCTCCGCTGCCCTTGGGGCCTTCCCGGCACAGATCCATGAAGCGGGCCTGCATGAGACCTCGTCGTGGGCTCTAGGCCTCCAGCTGGACTTGTGGGAGGCAGTGTTGTGGCTCTAGGTCTTCAGCTGGACTCATGCAGGATATTAGGATCCAGGCCCTCAGCCGGAGTCTTTGGTCTTTAGTGTGTGGACAGATTTCCTGCACTCCTTGTATATGATTCTTTGAGTGATTCATTATAAAACAATCTTATAAAATGTGTGTGCTATATTGTATTGTTCCCTTGCAAACCCCCAAACTCTGACAGGTGCCAACAATAAAAGGATAGCTAAGTAAGATTTTTAAAGACTGTTTAAAGGAATAATAGCAATGCATTGTGGGAGGCATGGCACATATGGAAATAAAGTAACATCAGAGACACAGTGCTGGGAGTGTGCTCATGGGAGGCTCTCATCAGAATGGGTGAACTGTGCCAATCGAAGATGGCAGCAAGCCCTGGAGTCCCCCCTGGGGCAAACGGCAAAGAGCATGGTGAGCAAGCAGGGTGTGTGGGCCATGAGGAGCCCCAGACTCAGCTTTCCTGTCCAGCTGAGGTGGTGTTGCTCAGCCGACTGCTGTCTGCCCCTCCCTTGCTCCCCTTTGCTCCCCCCTTGCAGCCAGTGGAGTGAGACACCTTGTTCTGGGGTCCTCCCTGGGAACCCCATGGTGTCCTCCCGCCATCCTCAGCACCAGTGTGAGCACAGCCAGCACCGTGGCGCGCCTCCCCCACCCAGCCACTTCCCAGGACACTGGGGCCTTACCACTTAACCAGTGTGTGGAACGTGACTTTTTTCTTAGAAAGAAAGAAAAACACTCTCTTGATTTCTAAGCCAGAAAAAAACTGAACTAAAGGAGACAGAGGACCCTGAGACACCATCCAGCAGAGTGAAAGTCAGCAGCCTCCCCAACATATCCCCCGCAAAGTGCAGAAAGCCAAGGATGAGGAAACAGATGAGGTGTTGCGGTGAACCTTAGCTATACAGGAACAGGGGTAAGAATTAGATCTAATTTTCCTCAGAAGCCATGAAAGCAAGCAGAGATGGAAAACAATTTAATACTGAGAAAAAACAACAAACTAAAATTGTACAGCCTTCAAACCTGCCCTTCATAAGTATGAAAAAAATCTTTCTTTGACAAAGAAACAATGAGGAAATTTGTTGCCTATAAACTTACCTTGTAAGGATTAAATTTCTTCAGACAGAAGATAAATGACACAGGTCAGTAACAAGATGTGCTTAAAGAAGGAAATACTCTAGTGAGATGGCTGATGGAGAACCTTGGTCAAGAGCAGCTTGGCAGGATTGCCCAGCAAGTCCACACTGGGTGGCTGTCACCGGGATGATATAAAGGGGAAGTGAGAAAGAGCAGATCTGCTTCTCCTTGTCTGGAGAAGCCAACCTTTGCCTGCACCGTGGACTCTTCGGCTCCCACCTTGGAGCCTTCTTCCGTCTGTCACAGACCCATCAGCCTCCTGACAAGGGCTTGCATGGGACAATGCAGGGAATGCTGACCCAGACCAAATCCTTTGGCTGCAGGGTGCAGACGCCCGTTATGCGCCTCCTCGTGCGACTCTGTGGGTGGCCATCGCACGCCTGCCTTGTCACTTCTTACACACCCATACATCTTGCGTTGCACCTCTGTCTAGTAGCACTGGCTGACAGGGAGAGAGTGAATACTGAAAGTAAAAAGAAACTTCACCTCGCTGTTCGCTGGGAGAGTGCGAGGTACTTATGTGAACATAAAGTCAGTACACTATGACGAAGCTCACTAAATCAAGACACCTCTACTAAGACTTGCTAAGAAGAAAACAAAAGACAACATGACACGGGAGTGCGAAAGCAGGAGCAAGGATGGCTTGGTCACCACCACGTCCTTGCACTTCAGCAAAGCATGATTTGCAAGCGGACTTGGGTTAATTGTAAATGTATCATGTAAACTCCAGGATAACTGCTTAAAAAAAGTTTAAAAAAAGAAACATAGCTGATAGACAACACAAAGGAAAAAGATAAATTATAAAATCCTCAGCACCACAGAAGGGGTGTGCTGGTGCACACCTACAGTCCCAGCACTCAGGAGGCTGAGGCAGAAAGATCACTTTGAGTTCAAAGCCAGCCTGGGCAACAGTGGGAGCGCCAGGCCAGCCTGAACTGCATAGCGGGACCCTGGCTCAAGAAGACAGAAAACACACACGCACAGGAGGCAGGAAAAATATAAAAGATAACACTAGGAACACAAAAGGCAAACAAAAGCAATATGGTAGGCATGAATTCAACTATGTCAACAATCATTTAAATACCAATGGTCTAAATGTACCAGCTAAAAGAGAAGTCCTCGCGGATCAAAAGAAAGGAAGCGAGAAACCCACTCGAAAGAGCTGCAGATCGATGTGAGGGCAGAGGGACGAGAAACATGCGCCACACTAAGGCTAGTGAGACTCCAGTGGGAGTAGCTGTGTCCGTGACAGGTGAGCAGGACTCAGAGCGAGGTGCGTCATTTGGGTTAAAGAAGAGCATCACATAATGATAAAGGGCTCCGTTTCCAAGGTGACACATCATCCTTCATGTGCATGTGCCAGACAACAGACTGTCTGGCTCACGAGGACACACGTGACGTCGCCAGGACGAAGGCAGCACACCACAGGTGGAGACTCCAACCCCGCTCCATGAGAAGCAGACGGGGCGGGCGGGGAGGCGGCAAGTGCACCAGCCACTAGACAGGCTGACTACACTGTCTCAGCATGGCGAGGCTCCGGCATGCGTGCTACTTGTTTTCTCTTAAGAGAAAAAATGTTCATGTATGCGCTGTTTTTCTAAACTAAAACCTCAGTGTTCAGGTTGAATTGCAGTAATTCAGATTTAATTGGCAGTCTGTGATAGGTGGGGCGTGGGTGGTGGCTCGGCACTCACCTCTAACAGGCCACCGTCTCTGCACTTCCTTCTCCATCAGCGGGGCATTATACATTCATCTGAAGCAGGATGGAGCATTTACCAAGTTAGGCCACAGTCTACTGAAAAAGCCTTAAAATTGGAGCAAATCAAAATCACGCAATGCCAATGTTCCTTAATGAGCTAGAAAAAGAAAAATAAATACATAGTAAGAAGAACAAATGAAATAATAAAAATTAAAGAAGAAATTAATGAATTTGAAAAAAGAAATCAACAAAGTCAATAAACTAGAAGCTATCTTTTTCAAAAAATCGAGAAAATCAGTGTGCCTGTTTTGGTTTATGCCTCGGTGCTCCCCCCACCCCTGCCTCTTGCCCTTTTAGGTGGGGCTTGGCAGGTGAGCCTACCATTTGTGGTTGATTTGTAGTTCAATGCTTGCACTGAGGTGCTGGGATTAAGGGTGCAAGAGCTGCACCCGCCCTAGGGCAGGTAGCCTGCGTACAGCATCGGGGGCAGAGGGAGGCTGGTCTCCTCCTGCCTCTTCCACTGCTTTTGTCTTCTTCAGATGCCGCGAGCAGTTGCCCTCTGCCATGTGCCGCCCTCCCTTGGAGCCAACCAACTGTAGGCTAAAACCTTATCGCGAGCTAAACAAACCTTCACTCCTTTAACCTTAGATGTTGGGTATTTTGTCTCAGCAATAACAAAAGTAACTAAGACAATGCCTCTAATGAGGCTTACTAAGGAGAAAAATATATATAAATTACTAGTATTGGAAATACAAGACAGACATCGCTTCAGATCCCACAAGCATTAAAAGATGATAAGTATTTTTTAGGAACTCAATGTCCACGCATTTGTTGATTTGAAATGGACCAGTCTGTTGAGGGATACAGTCTGCAGAGCTCAAACAGGAATACTTCAGCTGAATAGGACTTTACATATTTGAAAAAATTGAGTCCACAGTTATTGAACTTCCGAAATAGAAAACAGGTGCCAGTGGCTCCCAGCTAAGTAGTAGGATATATTTAAGGAAGTAATTATGCCACTTAGCTGCAGACATTTTCAGAAGATAAAAGCAGAAGGAAGACTTCATAGCTCATTCTGTGAGGCCAACATTACTTTAATACCAAATCCAGACAAAAACATCATAAAAAATAAAACTGCAGACCAATATACCAGTAATGAAAAGTCCACAAATGAAATTAAGAAAACAGTTACATGCACAAAGTATTAATTAGGGCAAAAACATATAGAAGAAACATTGTTTTAAGAAGAAACATGAGACCTGCACCCTAATCGTACTAAGAAAAAACAGGGAAGACCTAAGTTAAAGGGAGAGCGTCTGAGCACACGGCGGGGTCAGTTGCGATTGTTAAGATAGGAAGTCTGCAAGCTGATTTACAACTCCTTCTTTACATACATACCTTTTATTGAATTTGTTAATATTCCAGAGTTCTTACACTGCCAACTAGACCCAGAATCCAAAGATAGAAAGTGCTGGCAGCCAGGTGTCCTGTCTCCTGTCCTCCAATAGTCCTCTTTGGTGACTTGGTGCCAGCCAAGAGTTTGACAGTGTTGGCACTGTAACTTCTGAGATTGTGTCATAAAAGAGAAAGGGCTTTACTGCAGCAATCTCCTTGGGAACATGCCACACAAGAGCACCTGAGAGGCAAACGCTGGGGCCTCCACTGCCCACGCTAGGGCGAGGGATGAGTGATGGCAGCATATCACGTGGAGGGCCCAAGAGCCATCTGCACTGCCGTTCACAAGCAGGATCTGTGTCACTGCTTTAAGCCACTGAGCTTCAAGTTGCTTTGTCACATGGCATCAGATAACTAGAACAGCAAGGGACACTAATTCTCCTTGTCCAAAGTGAGCACAGCACAGTCTGCCTGGCACAGAGCAGTGTTTCTCCTCCCCAGTACCTGTGGTCTAGGGGCTCAGCCTTGATTCAGTGTCCCCAAGGGTTGAGAATGTCATACTGAGATTCCGGGTGCCCTAGCCCCTCACAATGCAGCTCTGTGACCCAGCCACACTGTGAGAGGTCTTGGGCAGGATGGCAGGAGAGATGAAACCGCTGGGTTTCCAGAGGTCTCTTTGGATGTCCACTGAGTAGAAAGGCCTGCACCCTCCCCCTCCGGCCAGCTCACCCTCTGTGCAGTTGCCAAATGTCAGGGCCCTTGGGAGGAGTGAGCAGGGTGTATGTGAGGTCGCAGCGGGCACGTGCTGCCCTGTCGAGCCGCCGCAGTGCTGTGCCTTAGGAGATGGAGCCCTGTGATTGACCCTGGGGAGAACGACAGGCTGCTCATGAAGCAGAATTGGACCCAGGACCCAGTCACCAAGACTCCCAGGTCCTTCCTGGGAGGAAGAGCAGGCTTGAGGACCCCCGCCTCCTGATTCCAGCTGGCCACAGGGCCGTAGACCCGGCGCCTGTAGGTGGGGAAGGCCTGCAGAAAGATGGAAGAGTCCTTCCTCCTGTGCGTTTAGGACTGAGAGCTTTCCCGAGGACACCAAGGCAGCTCAGGGAGGGAGACGCACGTGGACAGTGCTGCTGAGCAGCTGGCAGCACACACAGCCGTGCAAATCCAGGCTTGCCCAGCTCTGTACGCAAAGCCTACCTGACATAATCTACTGGGAGGCCCGATTCCACACCGCTGTACAGGGAAAATCATAATAAACCTTCATAACCTTAAGTTGGCCAATAAATTCTTAGGCACAACCACAAAAGAATGAATATCAAAAGCAAAATGAGGTAAGTTGGACTTTATCAAGATGGAAAATTTTTCAAAAGAGCATGTCAAGGATATGAAAATTAAGCCTACAGAAGGGAAAAAAATCACAAGTTATGTCTAGAATGTATAAACAATTCCTGAAATTCAGGGATAAAAAGATAAAACACAAACACCAAGTGAGCAAAGGATCTGAGTTGCATTTTCTCCAAAGAAGAAATGCGAATCAACAGCAAGCACATGGGAAGGTTCCCAATGTCTCCAGTCACTCGGGCAAAGCAAGCCAGAGCCACAGTCGGACAGACTTCCCACATGGAAGAATGCCTTGCCTTGGAGACAGTCACCAGTTTCCATGAGGGCGTGGCGTGGCCAGAGCCCCCAAACCATTACGGGAAACAGCTGGGAAGGAACCGGAAGCCCCTCAAATAGTGCACATGGAGTTGCCATATGACCCGGCAGCTCTGCTGCTAGGTGAAGGCCTAACAGAAGCAAAACCCTGTTGCCACAGGAAACCGTGCACAGGAGTGTGAGGGGTTAGACACAACAGGGCTGAGTTAGGAAGGCCCAGAGGGCTAGGAGAGCCCAACTGTCCGCAGTGTTTCCGTGGTCCCAGAGCCAGCAAGAGTGACTGTCCTCCCTGGAGCCGTCTCCTGTCCAGGGACAACAGGACTCCTAGTGACTGCCACTGGCTCTGGGACACTCATGCCCATGGTAGGCTGTGCTGTGGCTCAAGGTTTGGACTCTGGACCAAGACACAGCTTGGGCGGCCTGTCACCTTCTGAAGATCGTACCGAAGGACTCTGGCCAGTTCTCCTAAGGAATCCCTCCCTACGTATCTTTGTACATCTACACACATTTTGCTGTTTCTTTCTCTGGAAATAAACTAGGCACTGCTCAGAATAGTTAAGAATAGAAACAACCAGTTGTCCAGCAAATGACAAGCAGATATAAACAAAATGAGAGGTCCGCACCGCCAACTCTCTGTATCTGCAGGTCCTGGGTCTGCGGATTCACCAACTGTGGGCTGAAAATATGCTTTCAAACACTGTGTTTCTACTAAATATGTAGGGACTTCGCTCTTGTCGATCAGTCCCTAAGCAACGCAGTGTAACAACTTGTTCCGTAGCATTTGCATTGTACGAAGTATTCTAAGTCATCTAGAGATAATTGCAGGCATACAGGGGAGTATGGGCACGCAAGATGCCAGTGCTACTCCACTGACTATGAAGAACCTGAGCATCTGTCTGCAGACTTCCGTGTCTGTGGCGTGTTCTGGAAACAATCCCTCCTATACAGTGGGGGATGACGCTGTGTGTGTGAATACCATCCGGTCACTAACTAGAAACGATGTGCTAACACATGCTATGTGTCCAAGCCTCAAAGCCATCAGGCTAAGGGAAAGTAGTGAGCCACGTGGTGTCATTCTGCTCATGCGCAGTATCCAGAATGGGCAGATCTACAGAGGTCAGGGGAGGGAGGGAGGGAGCTGCTCGCGAGGGCTGGGCTTTCTGTGGCTCATGAAGTGCCCTAACGTTAGACTACAGCAATGGTTGCGCAACTCTTCAGGATGCTGGAGCCCCTGCATTCTGCGCTTGAAATGAGAAAACTTCACAGTATTTAAATTATACCTCAATAAAGCTGTTTTCAAAAGCCTCATTGAGTGGCACTTGTTAAATTCAGCAATATTTATAGACTAGACTTTTTCCAACTGTGTTTTACAGAGTATAAGTGTTTCACGGAATGTTAATACATTTTTGCAGATTACTAAAAAAAAAGCTCCAAGCAAGTAAGTTTGGGAATGCTGGGTTAAAAGTGATTAATCACAGAAGACCATTAATTAACAGTGCTGGCAACAGGGCAGTTTTGTTCTGTGGAAAAAACTTGCACATAGTTTTGCATGGTGAGATGGACCCACCAGGAACCGAGGTGGGGACAGAAATTTGCTCCCCAGAAGGCACAGACAAGCTGGGGCTGGGGCATTTGAGAGGAAGCTGTGCAAGAACACCCTGTGGGGCCGGGCAGATGGCTCAGGGGACTAAAGTGCCTGTTTAGGTAGATGCAGGGAATGGGGTTCGATCCCCAGCACACCGTGTTGACCCCACCCCCAAGGTGCCCTGAAAAATCAACCAAGACTGGGCATGGTGGCACACACCTGCAATCCCAGCACTTGGGAGGCTCAAAACAGGATGATTACTATGAGTCCGATCTGTGTAGTGAGACCCCATAGACCCTGTAGACCTGTACTAAATGCATTTAAAAAAAAAAAAAAAAAAGAACATCTTGGGGCCACAAAGTCCTGACCAGAGTTGTGGTGACAGGGGCTGCATGCCACTCTCTGCATGGGACTGAAGCTACAGGAACTGCATCTGGGTGCCACTTAGCTAGAGCAATGTGGAACTCAGCCTCTGCAGTCACGCAAGCAGCCGCGTGAGATGTTACCGCCCCTCCACCCCCAGCTCCAGCTGCAGTGCCAGAGCTGAGGGCAACAGTGAGACATCCTTTTCCCAGAAAGCTTACTCCTGAGGCCCAGGGTGAACAGCGAACCAGCCACCAAGTCACCAAAGCTGTTTGGGCCTTCCTTACTTAATGCTGTCCTCCTCAGCTGGGCCACGAGCTTCCGGTGGGGACACAGGACCACTGTTCTGATTGTGCATTTGGATGCAAGTGTGCGCCTGTTCTGTGTGTCAAGCTGGTTGCCGCCCAGGTTCTGTCCCACATCTGAACGCCCCTCCCCACAAGAGAACCAGGCACAGAATGCAAGCACTAACACAGACTCTCTCTGCAGACGGCTTGGGAAGCCATCACCCAATGAGCCGCAGAGTTGTGTTTTTTTTTTCGGTACCAAGGATTGAACTCAGGACCTTGCACTTGCCAGGCAAGTGCTTATTCTACTGAGCTATCTCCCCAGCCCGAGCCACAGAGTTCTTGTTTTCTTCATTTTGCTAATACTCTCCAAATTCTGCAGGACAGGAAACCCTGAACAGTGCCTAAATCGTTTAGTTCCTGGGAACGCGGAGGCTCCTCCCTGGGCAGCCGAGGTTCCTCACGGGCCCTGTGTGGCGGCTGGTGGTGAGGCCTTCTCTGAGCTGGCTGACAGGGTCTCTGTGAGGACAGAAGGTGCCAAGGGCAGCCGGAGCTGCGGACCCTTATGAGCACCCACCATTAGTCCAGGTGCTGGGCTTTGCTCCTCACGCTGCACGACACCAGCCACCCCGGCTCTCCACAGCTCCCAGCCCAGCCGGGCGCCCCTCTGCCTGCGGCTCTCTCTCCTGTCCATCCCACTCTTGAGGGTCCCCCCGACTCCCCCGCCTCCTTCACAGGTGGGTTGTCACAACCCACCTCCCGCAGGTTGCTAGGCAACAGCTGCTGCCCCCTCTTGAGCCCTGGACAAGCTGCCAGCCACTTTGCCAGGAGGCTTCCCCCGGGCTCAGGTCAGCTCCAAACTAGACTGCCCCGAGGGTAGGCGGTCTTGCCGCTCTGGCGTCCTCACAAGGGAGGCGCGTAGCAGAGAGTGAGTGTGGCCCAGAGGCCACACTCTGCACAGTCAGGGAGGGTCGCTGCATGCATTTCTGTAGACCCAGGGCCCTGCTACGTGCGCGGCTGTCACCCCTCTGGTCTGAAGGTCACACTTGAGAAGCCCCTAAAATGCTCAGTCCCTGGGGATAGCCCACACCTCAAGCTCCAGACCTCAGCAGCCTGCTGTCTGTGTCAGTCACAACGTGCGAGGGTGTCCTCGAGGGAGCCCGCCAAACACAGGAAGGGTAGTTAGTCAGAAATGGCCAGACCAGCAGTGGAGACCCACATAGGAAGATGGGATGAAGAAAGACCCGGAAGTGCCAGGCCCACGCCGGAGAAGCCCCGCCCTGGGGAGGATACCTGCTCCATGGCCCAGGGCACAGGACACCAAACGGGGTCAGAAGTCTCTGCAGGTGCATGGGTGAGGCTCTGAGGACAACTGGACCCACAGGAGGGCGGCGGGCTTCAAGGCCTGGGTTGGCTCAGGATGCCACCGAGGTAGGTAGAGTGGTTTCTTTTGTGTCTGGTGGGAGTGGGAATAGAAATTGATTTGAGATTAGTAACTGAGTTGAAAGTTTCCAGAATGAAAAATATTACAGACAATTGGTTCTTTAAACTTTAAATGCAATAATCTTTAACTTTTCTTATATAAGTTGAATTTGGTGATGGCTCCTTTTGATTTTAAATTGAAACTTGAGTAATAAAATCAGACTGGAATAAAGAAAGGACTCGTTAATCTTACCACTGGGGAGGCAATAGTGAAAGGGATGGAGGACAGTGTAAGGCGGGGAACGGGGCTGGGGTGGGAGGGAGGAAGCGTGGCCGGGGGTGGAGACAGCTGGGGCTCTCGCACGCGCTGGCAGGCCTGCAGAATGGTGTGCGCACTCCGAAGAGCAGCCAAGCACAGAAAGTGGAAATGAGTGTGGCCCAGCGAGCCACAGGAACACTGGCAAGCAGCTGTACATCAAAATCCCTAACAGTTTCTTACTCACAACTGTAAAATGGTAACCGAAGTGTCCCTCAGTAAATGAAGGGACAAAGTTTTAAAGTCCCATACAATGGAAAAATACCTACCCATAAAATGAAGCTAGTGTGTGTGCATGCATGTGTGTGTGCGCATGTGTGTGTGTGCGTGTGTGTGTGTGTGTGTGTGTGTGTGTGTGTGTGTGTGGTGTGATCCTTGACGACGACAGACTCAGTGAAAGGCATCAGAGGTGAAGGGCCACATTCACGCATCCCATTGGTGTGCAGCGCAAGAGAGGCACGTTAGGTTACATAGCTGATTAGCACTGTGGGGGCCGGAGGGCCAGGGGGGCGAGATGAAGGACTTGCTGCACGCGGGTTTGCTTTGAGTGCTAAAGTGCTTTAGAACATGATAGAGATGGTGGTTGCACAATATTATGAATTATTCTTTTATGTGGTTCTATGTAAGGTACATAAATTTCACTCCACAATAATCTATTCCTTAAGTCTCCAGGTGAAAGCTCAGACTTGCTGTTCAGTAATCACACTCTTCCTGGTTATTGGGTACACTGTGCAGGGTCCCTTTCCCTGCAGGTTGGAGGAAGAAACCCTTTTCTCTTTCTTCGGAAACCGGGGATTGAACTCAGGCCCTTGCACTAACCCAGGGAAGCACTTGTTCCACTGAGCCATCTCCCTGGCCCCCTGAGCTATCTCCCCAGCCCCCTTTTCTTTCTTTTTAAGAATTCAAACTGGGGGCTGGCCAGATAGCTCAACAGACTAGAGCGCTTGCTTAGGTAGAGCACTGGTAGTGGCTGGAGTTCAGTCCCCAGTGTGCTGTACCGCCCCTGCCCCCAGGGCATGCTGAGATGGCAAATGACACTGGGCATGGCGGTGTGCACCTGTAATCCCAGTGCTTGGGAGGCTGAAAACAGGAGAATTACTACAAGTCCAATCTACTTGAGTGAGACCCTATAGCCCTTGTATTGAATACATTTTTTAAAAAAAGAATTCAAATTGATAGACCAAAAAATCAATAGTGAAGACCACTTCCCAATTCGGACATGAAGGAAGAATTTTTTTCCCTTCAACCCACAGAATTGTTATAGCTTGTATCAAGACGTCCAACTTCTGGTCGACTCCGCATCTTGGCTGTCCACAGCACAGGGCCACATAGGCAGTGTTCTAACAACTGACCCAATCAAGGAAGAGACCAACGCCCAGACAGGAGCCAGGCCTGCATGGAAGAGTAGGCTGCCTCAGGGAGAAGTGACAACTGGGCCAACAGCACCAGCCCAAACGACAGCCCCCAGCCATGTAAAACAGCTCAGGTTTTCACCCCAAGAGGGACTCCTGTCGTGGGCTAGAATTGAAGAAACCTAATGCAGAGCCCCCCAGAGTTTAAGCAAGTGCCATTTGTGGCAGGGGTTGGTCATGTGGGCTCGAGTCACAGAAGAGCCACACAACAGCTTCATTCCAGGCCTGAAGTGTTAGCTGGCCACAGTGGTCAGGCAAGAAACAGCCACAGGAGACAGATGGGGGAGAGGGAGGGCTACACACAGATCCTTTGAGATCCCCCAGAAAATTCAAGCTTAGGCCACAAGGACACAGGGTCCGCATTGTTCTGGGAGGTGGGGACAGGCTCAGCAGGACTAGCTTTCTGGGGTGACAAGGTCTGCAGGTGGTAGCTCCAAGCACAGCAGCCCGCTTGAGCGCTCGCCTGGCTGCGAGAGGCTGCAGCTTGGGCGCTCTCCTGTGCACCAGCACGTGTGGGGACGAGCCTCAGCTTGGACAGGTGCAGGGACCAGGCTTGTGCCCAAAGGAGCTCAAGGGCTGAGGACTCCCGCACAAGCACCGCAGGTCTCAGAAGGAAACACTCGCTTGGAAATGCGCAGGGATTGTTTTCTTTTGACTCATTTTTTCTCCCTACTGGTTATTTTATAATGGCATTTAGATTTCTATTTCCCATTTTCTTTTTCTCCTTTTAAAATTAGTATGTTTGTTTATTTATTTGGTTAGGTCTCCCTTTTTTCACTGTCTCATAATTTGTCCCCATATCAATTTTTTTCTTTGGTTTACTTTCTGTTTTTTATTTACCTTTTTTGTTGTTGGCTTTTTCTATGACTTTTGGCTAATACTAATTTCCTTTTATTCCTTAATTCATGTTCCCCCTCCCCAGGTCCTCTATACGTATAAATATAAACTTAAGCTTTATGAATCTCAGAAAATTATGCCTCGCTAAGCTTGAACACTGTTCTATTATTGATGGACCAAAAGCTCTTCTATTGAGTAGATATTTACTGCATCAATATCGTTTGTCTTAGTGTTTATATTATCACTACAGATCTCTTTTCTATGGTTAATGGCGATGCATTATTCGTTCTTAAGGTTTATCAATATTCAGTTTGTAGTTGACACTATTTTTGCGGATATTACTGCTTTAGGTGAAGTCGCACAGTTATTGATACAAAGTGGTTCTCTCTCTGTGTCAATGTCTGGCTCGCTTGGGGAGGCTAAGCAAAGCTGCAGGACACTCCCAAAGGATGTGACCAAATGGGCTACAACTTCCCTCCCCAATAAATGGAAGTGGTTGAATCTCAGGACAGAAGCAAAGTCAATAATTAACTACAGTCAGAAGACAGGTCCAAAAAGTAGGCATTGCCTAAAGAGGACACCAGAAGAGCAACAGAGTAACCCGGGATGAGCAATCTGCAATCCTCAGCACAGAAGACAAAACCAACAAACAAAAACCAGAAACATGAGAGAGCAAGGCAACAAAATTCCCCAACCGGAGGGGAGGTGATCAGAAGTTACACAGTCACAACATGTGATAACAGTGAAGGTGCCAAAGCAGGCCAATGAGGTGTTCAGCAGATGCAAAGAAGGTACAACCAAGCAGATAATGGTCCTGCTTAAAGGAATGCCCAGCAAGTCTAGAGAAGACACTAACAAAAAAGTAGTAGAGCTAAAGAAAGAGGTGCACATTGTGCATGGCTAGCAGCAAAAATAGTTGGAGTCTGTCAGAAAAGCTCCAGAAAGAAATCCAGCAGGTTAAAACTTCAGCTGAAATTATGGGCAGTAGAGGCAGCAACGCAAGGACCGTGAGATCTAAGGACACAGTGGTGATCAATGAACGAGAGATTACTTTAAAAACAAGAGAATATGAAAAATTGATCCAATAGCTGCTGGATGATGCAAAGAGGACTGATCTAAGATTAACTGGAATTAGTGAAAAATCAGAAGAGAGTCCAAAGGATATAAAAACCTGTCCATTGAAGTATTAATAAAAAACTCCACATATGGAAAAAGAATTTCGCATACAGTAAGTAAGGCATACAGAACCTCAAATAGACTTGATCAGAAAAGAGCCTTGCCAAGGCACAGCACAAGTACCGTGATGCCTCAGTTGTTGAACTCAACTCATTCCCAGTTCTTGTTCAAACACCAAAAAGTCTGAGAACTGCACATATCTTTCCCACAAGAAATAGTAGAAGATCAAGTACTTGGCTCTGAGGCCCAAAAGTTGCACTTATAAATTATTTTTTAAGGAATGAGTAGATTTCTCAATGATTTCTTCCCTTAACTCTGCGTGGCTCTCACAGGCTCCCTCTTAGGTTTCCAGCTGACGTCACTGGCTCTGTGTAGAGACACAGTTACAATGTTTTTCAGGAAAAGCACACACAGAAGCAAGCTCTACATGCTTGAACAGCACTGACACGCGCTGGGGCGAGCGCTTGGGCTGGTCCGTCATCGCCACTGTGTCCACAGCAAGGGGCGCTGTGTGACTCACCCACAGTCCACAGAGGTTTTTTCAGGTTGGATTTTCCGTTCAACTTCAAGCAAAGTTATGGGAATCAAACATAGTTTTTTCTAACTTTGCTGTTCAAATAGTGGGAAGTCTGAACGTGGAGTCCCTTGACACCTGAAGTGTCACTGTACCAGAAACCAAGAGCAGAATCTCAAAAGCTACTAGATAAAAATGAGCAAAAGACCTAGACACAAAAACCATCAGAATGCAGACTTCTCAACAGAAACCAAGGGCAGGCTGGCGTGAACTGTTTCAAGCCCTAAAAGGAAACAACTTCCAACCCAGACTGATATCCTGGAAAACTGCTGTCTTGGTTAATTTTTTCTCACTGCTGGGACAAAATACCTGACACCCACAATTAAGGAAAGAAAGGTTTATTTAGTTCAGTTAATGGAGGTTTCAGTCCATATTCAGCTAGCCCCAAGGCAGAGCGGCACATGGCAGAGCGCAGCAGCTCATGGGGGCAGAAAACAGCAACATAGCAAGAGCAAAAAGGGAGGAGCAGCGGCGGCAGCAGGAAGAGCAAGCCTCTCTCCCTGCAGGCTATCCATGTGTGTAGCACTCACACACATAATCCCAGAATTGGATTATGAATTAATCACAAACTCTAGAAACCCACCCAATGATTGTATGAGGCTTTGGGGGACAACTAGACAAACACCATAACAACTACCTTTCAAAATTGATGGAGAGGGCAAGGGCGATGGCTCACCACCATGGCAAGCACAAGGGCCTGAGTTCAATCCTCGGCTCCATCAAAAAAAAAAAAAAATTGATGGAGAAATAAGATCTTTCCATGATAAAGAGCACCTAAAAAATCATAATGACTAAAATAGCACTGCAAAAAATTCTCAAGGATATCCTATAGACGATAATGCTAATAATATCAATAGAATGAATGCACCACACAGAAGGAGAAATTAAATAGAAGGAAAAGAAAGGAAATCATTGGTAGGAAAATAATACAGCAACAGAGGTAAGTCAGTATGAGCCAGCTATACCCACCAATGGGAGTGGTCTCAATTCTCCAATCAAAATACACAGATTGACAAAAACTATCAAAGAGCAAGATCCAACAATATACAGTATACAACACATTTAACAAATTCATGACCTAAAAGTCAAAGGTTAAAGAACATTTCCATACAATGGGAACCCATAAGTAAGCGGGAGTAGCTGTCCTGGTTTTAGACAAAGTGGACATTAAGTCAAAAATGATCAGAAGAGGCAACTAAGTTTACTATGTATTGGTAAAGAGAACCATTCAACAGAGGGAATCACAATTACAGACATATCTGTACCAAAAAGTGCAACCAACTCCATAAAACATTACTGAACATAAAGATCAGATAAATATCAAAACAACTAAGTGAGGGACCCAATACCCTACTATCACAAACAGATTAAGTAAATAAAATTCAACAAAGAAATATCAGAATTGAGCCAAACCTTAAACGAATGGACTCAGCAGATATATCCAGAGCTCTCCATAAGCACTGACCAGGTGCAGATTCTTCTTAGCAGCCCTGGAGCTTTCTCCAAAAGAGATCACATGCTAGCCAGTAAGAAAGCATGGCTATGTGGGTGCAAAAGAATCAAAACCTTGTCATGCATTTCGTCAGCTCATAGTGCAGCTAGCCTAGAAATCAGTGGCAAAAGAAACCACAGAAATTATTAAAATTAAAGAATACATTCTTGAATAATCACTAAGTCATGCAATAAATTAAGAAAGAAATAAGACAGTTCATCAGTAAGTAATAAATGCCAGTATAATGTACTGGAGCTCATGGAGGACAGCAAAAAAAGCCCTAAGAAAGTTTACAGTTACAAATTCCACCTCAGAAAGACAGAGGAGCCCACGTGAACCCCCGAAGGCGGCCCCTCCAGGCCCAGAAAAGCAGGCGCGTCCGAATCCTCCAAATCTAGGCCTACTGCGTTTCCCTGAAAGTAAGCTCGCATCTTGTGTTGTATTTGGCTTCCAGAATATGTTAGGGGCTGAGTTTCAGCAGTTGTCTCATGTTTCCATGTACAACAATCTACATTTATTCTTTTACAAAGATCTATGTCTACCCATATATAAAAATCTATATTTATTCAAATACAGTCGTATCATTCTCTCCTGGAATGCCATCATATTTCTCCCAGCCCTGAATTCTGCCCTGAACACTCCGCAACTGCACTTCGAGTAGCGCCGCTGCGCCGGTCTCTCTTGTCCGCCAGTGACAAGCACTCCTTGCCCAGGTGGCCTGCTGGCGCCCATCTGTCTGTGACGTTGTCTCACAAATTTTTCACCCGAGTAGCAACTCTTGTAGGCTGGGCTTTACAGTTTCCATCAAATCAAGTGTTAACAGAACACTTAGGAGACAGGAATAACAACAAAATTAATGAGTTCAGTGACGGTCCACACAAAAGCAATGAAAAATAACAGGCATCAAACTTTAGAAAAACATTTCTTTATTTCACCTGAGTGAAGTAAGTATGCCCATTTCAGTACATAACATGCTGAAATATGAAGATTCCTATCAGAAACACCCACACCATTCATATCAAGTGGGCGTACTATCTGTGCCTTATGTCTGAACTCTGGTCAACAGCAACGCTTCAAAGTCACCTGCTTATATAAGCAATTCCGCTTTCATCTGAAACACACGCCCTTAGATATCTACAAATACTTAATTCATGTTATCATTTATTTTAAGTATTAATGTCAATAATATTATTCATTTATATTTAATTATACATTAACATTATTTTATAGCTCAATATCCCCATTGGGTGTTGCAATGAATATACTAAATACATCTGTCTGGCTGAAAACTGGGACTCAGTTTCAAGGGAGGGATTATACTGCAGGCATTCTGAAAAATTATGCTAGAATTTATTTTCTGGTTGGTCTGAATTTGGGGGACACATGGTAGTACAAGGAAGAAATTTGTAAAGATCAGAGTAGAAATCAATGAAATGGAGACTAAATAACAACACAAGGAATCAATGAAACAAAGAGCTCGTTCTTTGAAAGAATAAACAAAATAGATAAGCCCTTAGCCAATCTTATCAAAAAAGGAAAGAAAAGGGGCAGATCAATGCAGCCAGAAATGAAAGAGATTTCACAATGGGCACTGCCAAAATCCAGAAAGTTTTGTTTGCTTGTTTGTTTTTATGGGTTTTTTTTTTGTTTGTTTGTTTTTTATATTTTAGGGAAGGTTCTATAGGGTGGTCAGGGTCTGACTACTAGATTGGACTCATAGTGATCTGCCTGTTTACAGCCTCCCCAGGGCTGGGATTACAGGTGTGCGCCACAACACCCAGGCTCAGTCGCTGTCTCAGCACGCTCCAGGGGCTGGAACCGCAGGCCAGGGGATCTAACCCCCGGCCCCTGTGCCTGCTTGCAGACACTTTAATCTGCTGAGCTACTTGGCTGGCCCCAGAAAGTTATTAACAATTACATCAGAACATGCACACCAGTAAATTGGAGAACTCAAAAGAAAGGAGATATTCCTAAATACATTGCATTACCAAGACTGAGCCTGAAGAGCTAAAAATCCTGAATAATCCAATGACAGATAATGAAATGGAAGCAGTAATTAAAAAATTAT
>NW_004524598.1:23913497-23936787 GCF_000260255.1 Octodon degus
GTAGAGTTGAGGCAGCTGCAGGTGGAGGGGAGGCAGCTTCAGGTAGAGGAGAGACAGCTGCAGGTAGAGTTGAGGCAGCTGCAGGTGGAGGGGAGGCAGCTTCAGGTAGAGGAGAGACAGCTGCAGGTGGAGGGGAGGCAGCTGCAGGTGGAGTGGAGGCAGCTGCAGGTGGAAGGGAGGCAGCTGCAGGTAAGCAGCCTGGGTACAGGGGGCTGGGTACGGGTAGAACAGAGCAGCTCCGGGCACAGGGGGCAACTCCTGGCAAAAGGGGTTGGTTTTGGGGAGGGAGAGCTGGCTTCAGTAGAGCGGGCCTGGCTGCAGGTGGGGCCTCCTTGCCCTCCTGCTTCCTCCCTAGAAGTAGAATACAGATCTTGTCCAGAGAAGAGGCTGGCATGGCCTAGGAACCCAGCCCCCTGAGCAGCACTCCGGGAGGCTGAGGCGAAAGACCAGCAAGCTGTGGGCCTGTGCCCGGTGCCCACCTGGCTCAGGGAAGCTCAGTGCAGGTGCCCTTTGCTGGGCACATGTGGCCATCAGCTGGCAGGCTGGCACTGACAACAGAATGAGGCTAGCCATAGGGAGCTGGTGGCAACCTGGTGAAAATGGGGCCAGAAAGTACAGGAGCAATTGTGGGAACTGAGTGGCCCGGGGTGGCTGCTGACCTGTGCAGCCCCGGCCCTTGACTCCTTGGAGGCTAAGGAGCTCCCAGAGCCCTTCCTGTAGGGGTCCTGAGGGGAAGCGCTTGAAGACCCTGGCCTGGTTATGATGCCACCTGCTGGCAGTGCCCATCTTCCCCTCTAGTGCTTAGGTGAGTTCCTGCACAGTGCCCCAGGTAGGGCAGCTCTCCCAGGATTCACGGCGGCCCCGGGAAATGTGCCCCGTCAGCAGAGGGCTCTTCTGCTCAGTTCAGGCAGAAATCATGAATCAGCAACAGGCAGCTCTGACCTGGGCCCTTGACCCTTGCCACCACCGTGCTGGGCCCTGGTGCGTCCTGTGGACTGTGGCTGGTGCTGGATGCTGCCAGCCAACTCTGCCAGTTGTTGGTCTGGTCTTTGCCACTGTGGTTTGTGGGGTGCTGTGCTCTGTGGTATTTCAGGCTGACAGCCCCAACTGCTCATAACTCTTTCTTTTTAAAGCAACCACTCTACACTACTCAGAATAAAATCCCTAGCAGATTTACAGGACCTTCCAAGCCCGAAGTACCGAAGATGGTGGATTTACAAGTCCGCTGCAGTGAGGATTCATTTCATCAGGGCCTGTGTGACAGCAGCATCAGTGGACAGAAAATGAGCCTTTTAGACCAGCCCGAGAAGTGCAGGCCTGTGATTGGTCCAAGTTCAAGTCTGCTGCTCAGTTTAACTGCAGCTACCTATGGTCCTGAGTGCATGAGGGACAGTCTGGATGGTGGCAGCTGCCGTGGCAGCAGGGCAGGACACAGGAGAGCCCAGCTTCCATTGATTGCTAGCACAGCTCTATGAGAAATGGCAGGACGGACACCAGGAAATCTTTAGAGGGGCTGGCTGAGTGCATCGAAGCTTACTGGAGTCTGGGGAGGTTGGAAATGTGCATAACGGGCCTCGATCCCACCCTGGTCTCATAGGAACGGCAGGAGTGTGAAATGGGGCATCATGGCTGACTGCCAAACCATGGCTCCTGTCACTTGGGGAGTAACCTTAGGGGTGGCAGGATGACACAGAAGAAGGCTGTCCTTGTCCCTCCCCAGGAAACAGAGGGGAAAAGCAAGGAAGAGAAGAGGAGGCTGTGACAGCTGCCATGCCACCCCTGTGCTGCACAGGGCCAGGCGGGCTCCTCTCTCTTGGTGGGACCCTGTGCACAGACATGCACAGTCCAGGCCATGCTGAGAGAGGAGGCTCCCGCCTGCCACAGAGGTGGCATAGGGGCTGCCAGCCTCACCTCCCCAGCCACAGCCCCCAGGCTTCCTGCATGCCTTTTCCCTTCCACCGTCCTGATTGGGAACATTTCCTTCAGAAGAGGAAAGTGCAGCTGTGCCCTTTTGGGTGTGGAGATGCCTGGAAACCCCGCCTCGGGATCAACTGGTGACGCCACATGGGCTCATTGGTGAGATGGGCTCAGGACGCTCCACGGTGACACGTGGCCGGGGAGTCAGTGGCCATTGGCACTGTTTCCAAGTCCCCTGGCACTGCACCAGACCCAGCGGGTCAACTTGAGTCCAGTTCTGCCCTTCCTTCCTTCCTCCTGTGTGGCAGGCCGGGCGCCAGCTCTCAAGAGGAAAGTGATCAGCCGGCTCAGCAAGCGTGGAAGAAGCAGGCACCAGCCCTCACTGCAGGCTCGCGCATCCTGCCCCAGGACACTGGTGCACACAGGCACACAGGAGCGCTCTGGGGCTGGACAGAGGAAGAGCCCAAAGATTCCAGATAACAAGCAGGCCCAGCTGGAGCTGAGCCTGAGGGGCCCACGTGGAGGGGATGCAGGTGGAAGGCCCAGGGCCCCCACATCCCCACCCATGCAGCACTCTCAGGCCACCCATAAAGTGGGTAGCAGAGGCCCTTGGCCATTCCAGAAGCTCTCACTTGTCCCTTGGGATACTCCGGGGCCAACAGAAGAGAAGGACAATGGTACTGTGCTCTTCAGTGTGGGCACAACATGACTAGGACAGAAGGACACAAAGGCTGCCACACCACAGTGCAGCCTTCCCACCACAGACCCTGCCCTAAGGACCCTGCCGCTCTGTGGCAGAAGTACACCCTAGGCCTCAGTACCAAGGCACCAGCTGAGGAACCTGGGCCCTGCTGGAGGGCCATGAGGGGTCCCAAGAGCCTGGACCCCACCTGAAATGCCCCAGCACCTTGAGGTAGAACAAGGAGACTTATACCCAAATGGGTTAGAGCTGAGGGTGCTACAGGGAAAACTCAGCAGGAAGCAACTCCAGGGCCGCCTTCCGGGACAGCCTTTGCCTGCCCTCCTGCAGTACAGGACCGACTCCTGTTGCTCAGATTGTTTGCACGGGCATTTCCTGCAGCCTTTCTAGTGTGACCCATAAAATAGAAGTCCAGTTTCTTCATTTCTAGTGCTCCAACTGCTAAGCCAGTGAGCTAGGAGAAAAGGCCCCAGAGAACCGGCTGCACCTTGATTGGAAATGGGAGAGCCTGGATACTGTGCCAGACAGGAAGGTGTGAAAGCTAACGAGCTTCCCAGGAGGACTAGAAGCTCCTTGTGCTCCTCATGGGACAACCTAGACCCCAAGGACAAGACTACAGCAGACAAAAGCATGTCGGGACTGGGCAAACCCCCGAGTTCACAGAAGTAAAAAAACTATTACACATTTGCAAAGTGCCATTAAAATACAGTCACCCAAAATAAATGGTTCTGAATAAATGGCTAACTGGAGGGCTTTAGAGCATGTATGTGTTATTCATAGATACTGATTATTCTTGGAGAATGCCTGTTAACCAAATTTCTTTCTAAGGGCAGGAAAATAAAGAGAATGGCTCTAGCGTTGCTGTCTACTCTCCCAGGTAAGCTGACTCGTGAGCACCAAGGGCGGTGCATGCGGCAGGCTTCCTGCGAGCAGGGGAGGTCCATAGCTGGTCCACTGTCCCTCGCCAAGGACAAAAGACGCTCTGCCCGGAGTGGGGGCACTGCCGCGGAGGCTGGCCAGCAGGCTCTGTGCACCCGTGGGGATCTTACTGAAATCATCGGACATAAAAGTGGTGAGTCTCCAGGCCCAAATACAGGGTGCTCAGAGCACTAAGTGTGGTCAGTTCAGCCCAAAACGCAGAAAACCTCAGAACAAGCCCCTTTCGTCAGCAGATGACGTCAGGGGGGCAGGGAGGACATGGGCGTCCTCCTGAGAGACATACCAGCCGGTCCCCTGCACACAGCGTGTGTGGACTGTGACCCAAACCTGCGCAGAGGTGCATGCTTGGGAATACAGACTCCCAAGCCCGGGAAGGACTGCTGGCATTAAGGAGTCATCAACAACAGCTTTTCGGGCTTACTATAAAGGTATCGAAATCCTGGCTTTGTTGGAGTCCTTATCGCTTGAGATGTGTACAGCACTACGTATGGAAGAAAGTATGTACTGCCAGCCTTGCCTCATGGGGTGGAGTAAGGGGCCACGAGGGTCCTCTGGCGACGCCCTCCCTCCCAAAGCCATGTGTCTCATCACACCCTGATGCCCCACGTTTGTTCCAAGCCCTGCCTGAGTCAACACTGACACTTGATTGTTTCACCCCTGTTCTTCCTTTGGAAAACTAGGAAACGTGGTAGGAGAAATTAGGACAATGCATTTGAACCGGGAGGTAGAGCTTCCAAGTGCTATGTGGAAACCGAGGCCACCGTGAAGCCTTCTGCTGAAACAAGAGCAAGAATAGGGTTTCCCGAAAAGGAGGCCAGCTGCAGAGACTGGGACAGGAGCCTGGAGAAAACAGCCCAGGCAAAGGACCAAGATGGCTACCTTCACCCACCCAATGTCCCCAAGGTTAAAAAGAAAAAGGCATAGGAGCCTTAGGAGGTGTGGGACCTGGAGGGTGTCACCATCGGAATGAAGTTATCCAGGCGGCCTCCTTACTCCAGGAAAGGCCAAAGCAGGAAAGTGAAGATAGCACCCAAGCAGTGAGCCATGGAGTGAAGTGGACGTGTGGCTTGGGTTGGCTGCTGGCCATGGGGACAGGTGCTCCTAAGCTGCTGGAGGGAACAGGCACAGAGCCATGTGTGCTAAGGTTAAGAGCCACTCCAAAGCTCACTTGCCCACCAGAACAGTTCTGTATTACACGTGATGGGTCCCATAGCTGAGTTTGGACAGCCCCACGGTCCTTACTACTCCAATATGTTCCCAGCCCTTCTTCCATGTGGCCCACTGTCCACTGGACAGCCACCATGGAGTTGGGGCTCCACCCCATCAGGGTGGTTCTACCCAGCGGAGTCTACCAAGTACAGCCCTCAGAGGGAGCCCAGGGTACAAAGACTGGGCTACATTGGAGAGAGCTACAAAGAGAAACCCTCAAAGAGCTCAGCACCTGGCCCTCAGCTCCTGGGATTGGATCCTACAGATGCCCTCTCCAGCCCTCTGCTGTCCTAAGAGGAAGGCCTGGAGGCTACAAGGGTCCATAGACCAGCCCTTGGCCCACTCTACACCCCCCTGTATGTCTCCACAATCTGTGGGTCAATTTTATTTATTTTATTTGCAGAGTTGTTTGTAATAGGAAAAAGAAATGAAAGCAGCTCGAAAGTCCCTGAGCAAGAAAATAGTTAAATTAAAATGCAAACCTACAGCCACAGAGTTAAATGGAGTGGACTTGAGATGGAGCTTTCACTCAGTGGCAGGACCCTGCTGTAGCCTTGACTGTAGTGCCCTCACTAAAAAGAAAGAATTTCCAGAGTGCAAATCATCTGGGATGAGCTGAAACCTGTCATCTGCTGCTCCAGTCGACATCGACGGATTCCTACATGAACGTGGATGTGCCGGTGTGCTCTGCGGCTTTGCTCTGAGCTGAGGCACTTCCGGAGGCACTGGGGTGCTCCCTGCCAGTCAGGGGTCTGCCACAGCATGGTTAGCTCAGCCAGTGCTTCCTCATCTGAGAACCTGGCCAGCACTGAAGCCACAGTCACCTCAGACCAAGTTGAGACTTCTCCCTTCTCTTAAACGGCTCTAGCAGCCTGGGTTTACACCCCCAGCTGGGGACGGGGATCCTTGGGATGGGGACAGGCTGGGTCCCCCGGGCATCCACAAGGAATGGTCTCACCTTCATGACGGTCAGCACACGAGGGCAAGGCCGTGTCCCCCTCACCAGTAAGGACAGGGCTACCTGAGGGGTCCGACAAGATGTCCCGTGAGTCGCGAGGTGGGATGGAGAAGGATGAAGGGAGCTGGAGAGGCCAACAGGATGGCGGCACTGGGAAGCTCTCCACAGCACACACCGCTACGGAGTTGGTGTCTCCACCCCGCCTTCGGACTCGCCGAGATGCCCATTCCTACCACGCGCACGACGGCACCCAAAGGCCTGTATGACTCGGGGCAGTGAGAACACCACCAGCAACTGCACACGCCTTGCCTGCACACATAGGTAATCTCTCTCTCTCTCTCTCTCTCTCTCTCTCTCTCTCTCTCTCTCTCTCTCTCTTACACACACACACACACACACACACACACACACACACACACACACACACTGCATTTCACTTCAGTCCGCCTGTGTTTTGCAGCCATCCCAGGGACAGGGTAGAATCCCCCGGCATCTGAAAGTGACTGTCCCGAGGTGGAGATGGTGACAGCTGGTGAGTTGTGGCCACCTCTGCGCAAGCCATCAGCAGCAGGAGGAGGTAAATCAGCACTCCCTGAGGTCACATGCCAGCATGCCCGTCCCCAGGGGTCTGCAGCCTCACCCCAGGAAGGTAAGCAAACTCGGCATGTGTTGTCTTCACTCAAAGTGCCCCAAGGGACAGGAAGACAGGGACAGACAGCCCAGGGGTGGCAACAGGACACCATGGGGAGGAGGCGGCCAGCACAGCTGGGTCCAGCAGGGATTTAGATCAAAGGCTGGCAGCTGTGCGGGGAGCCTAGCCCTTCTCTGAGCAAGGGGCAGGAGCGAGCTCAGGGGCAGCTGGGGGCTAGCGGTGCTCCGAGGCCACCAGAGTCCCTGCTACCTCCTCCCTCCTGCGCTTTGCTCTTTCAGACCACACCTTACCCTTGCCCACTGCTTGTGGTCTCTGGGCCTCACTATTCTGGACCACCACACACACACACACACACACACACACACACACACAGGAGGGGACAGACCCCGTGCCCTAAAGCACACTGGCTGTTCAGAGGAGACGTTTGGAGCTCCAGGCCCCTTCACAGCTGGGAAAGGCCATGCTTCCTCTTGGGCAGCCGTGAGGAAGGGGACACCCTTCAAGAGCAGCCAGCATTCATGGCGATGGCCGAGCTGCCCAGAGTGAGGCCTGCCCCATGCCTGAGCTGCACCTAACTGCGACTGTGGCCTAACCCTGCTCTGGAGCCTCAGGAAGCTGGGAGACACTGGGCCCTGCACTCCACGAGGACTAGTGAGGTGGCGCAGGAGCCCGGTGCAGGCTGCAGAGCTCAGCTGAGCCCCAGGGATGTGGCAGCCAGGGCCTCCCTCAAGGTGTGAGCCACAAATGATGGCAACATGAGGCGGCAGCTGTCCTGTGCCGGGGCGGGGCGTGGGGGAGGGCATTCGAGATGCTGGGCCCTGTCCACCCTACGCGGAGAGGGCTGTCCAGGCTGTGGCTGAAAACCAGGGAAGTGGAGCTCACGTACACACTTTGGCAAGGGACAGGGAGACCCCTGCCCTGACCCCCGAGACTGGCAGCAGGCCCGGGACACACATGGACTTGCTGCCACCAGAGGAATTCAAGCCCCGGGTCTCAGGTGCAGATGGGGCCACAGGGCTCAGCCCACAGGGAAAGGCCCTCTCTAAGGCCCCCATGTCCATCCTGGCCTTGTCCCTTCTGGATGGCGCAGATGCAGCAGCAAAAGGAGAGTGGCTCCCTGGTGGCATGGTGTGGCCTAGAGTAGAACGTGGCAGGGAGTGAGAGCTGTGCATTTGGCTGGGAAACTGAATTGGTCACTTTGTTAGAAACAAGGCAGCATTCAAGTGGCCAAAGGGTCCAGCAATGACAGAGGTCTGGCCAGCCACGGCCAGCCTTTCCAAGCGGCCTCCTCCAGCAGCGGCCCCAGGGAGCACCTAGCTGGCTCGTCCAGTCCCCGCCTGAGCTTTGAGACCCAACGGCCTGGCCTCCCTGAAAGCCTCTGCAAGCATCCTTCCTACAGAACTGGGCTCGTGCTCACTCCTGTCTGTGTTCAGGAGCGTAGGAGCCCCCCGACCGACCGCCACAGGTCAAAAGCAGTGGCACAGGCCAGGGCTGCCGTGGGCCCTGCTCTGAGAGGTGTGGGCCAAGCCTCCACTTCCCGACAGGCCGGCCTAGCAGCTTCCCTCAGCTTCCGGAGGGCCCCAAGCAGCCCACTCGGCCGAGCCCTGAGTAGGGAGGAAGAGTCGCCTCCCCACTGTCATGAAGGCGTGAGCCAGGAAACACCCCGAGAAGGGCTCCAGTATGGCCCCGGGGGCTGAGGTTTCAACAGGCTCATCTGCAACTTGGGACTTCAGAACCTGTCACTGTCTTCAGGAAGTGATACCACACATACACACAGCCCCAGAAACAAGGAGGCTCACGCAGGACATGCCCAGCAGGCCTGCGACAGTGTCCTTGTGTGCCGTGTGCTGAGTGTACAGAGGCCCGGCTGCCACTGCTGAAGCTTCTCGAAGGATGCAGGAGCGGGGCCTCGTCCTCCCTGCCTGGTCTGCGTAGACAGAGGCCCCAGGGGCCAGAATCCAGCCGCTCTGGAGAAAAGCACGGCTGCTGCTGTGAGCTTCAGGGCGCACCCGCCTCTCCGGCCCTTGTCGGGGTCCTGTGTCCTCCGGTCCCAGTTTTCTCAGTTTGGTCCCGTGTTCCTGGGTCACTCAGGAGTAGGGGCTTCAGCCTCAACTTCAGTCCTGAAGCTGAGGTTCATCTGCTACGGGGCAGCTCATGTTCTGTTGACCCGGCCCACTTCCACCACACCGGAACCACGGAGTGTCACAGGTCACAGTTAGCATGCTGTGGGTGCCCTGGCCTCTGTAGGGCTGGTTCCTTCTTTTACCCAGCTGTGTTGTTGGGTCTTACAATGTGTGCCCCATCCCTGCATCCCTCAGCGGGCCGACCCCTGGCCCACCTGTGCTGGGGCTGCCCTGGGGGGTCCATGTGCAAGGCGCTGTGTTTTCCCTCTGAAGACTGAAAGTGAGTCTGCCGGGCCTCAGCTCTCTTATCTCATAAAGGACCCTCAGCAAGTGCCGAGTCATGTGGAGCTCAGACCCCGCACTGAGGAGGTGATGCGGGGATGATGCGCCTCTCCAGGCCCCAAGGCCTCCCCTCAAGGAAGGGGTCAGATGCCTTCTGCAGGCCCAGTGCAGGCTCCTGAGCGCTTGGCTCACAGTGGGATCCAGTGCCTGTCACTGCTACAATAAATTGTCACAAACTCAGCTCCTATAACCACACAGATTAACCACCCTTTCGCTCTGGGTCTTACCAACACAGAGGCAGCCCGTAAAGACAGGACAACAACCTGGGGGTTGGCTCCTCCGGAGGCTCGGTTCCCAGCTCCCAGCATCTGGAGCACTGACCCCACAGCCTCGCCCTCTCCTCTACGTCAGTGCCCTCAGCCCAGGACCATCTCCACATGGCTCTCCAGCTCTCTTCTGACTCCCTGCTCCATGTCCAGAATGTATTTTGTACCAGGGCCCCTTGAGGACCCGAATTCCTCAGCCCACAGTGGTTTGCAGCCGCGGTGCCCCTGCCTGTGTGGTGCCAAATTCACAGGCTCCAGGGGTAGGATGTGGACTAGGCCAGGGGTAGGATGTGGACTAGGCCAGGGGTAGGATGTGTGCTCTGCCATACACATGGAAGTGGCACATTTTCACACTGCAAGGACAGAAGTTTGCAAAGGAAGTCAGTAAGGAACACAGTGGAAGGAGCCACCCCAGGTCCCCCGCCCAGAAAAGGAAGATGCACCCCGGGACTTACACTGGTTTTCAAAAGTTTTGGGACTCATTTCTCTTCAGGCTATTTCCTTCAGGTCTTCCGTTCTTCCCCTGGGGTCCAGGCAGACAGTCTGACTCCTGGTTCAGAGCATTATCTTGCAAACGCTGAGCTTCTGCGGCCGAGAGCTATGTGAGCGACTCCCCAACCCAGCCCAGAACCACAGTGCCCTGGGCAGAGGCAGGACTTCTCCCTGCACACAATTTCCTGTATCCTGCATTCCTCAAAAGAAATCAATCTGAGCCTAAGTCCCCAGCAATCTGAACCGAGGGGAGGGTGGGAGGGTGAGCTAGTGAATTAACTTGAAATGCTAAGTGGCTCGTTTATCACCAGGAAAAAGAGAAAGTCATTTCTGAAGGAGTTCCGGAGCCTGGGAGGCCCCAGGACCCCTTCCAGGAAATGGGAGGCCGCAGGATGGCCTCTCTGCTGAGGTGGGCAGGCGGTCCTTTTGTGTACGGGACAGAACAGGATGTTGGACCCCATCCCGGACCTGCTCACTGTCAGCTCCTGCATAAGCAGGCAAGCACAGAGGGCCTTCCTCCTCTCCCTCTCCTCACAGTTGTGGACTGAGGGCTTCATTCCGAGGAAATGAAAGCAAGAGCACAGAGCGAAGGCCGGGCCCTGGCTGCCAGGCGGCTCCTTTGTCCACATGGCCTGCACAGTCTCCTGGTCAGCAGCGGTCTGGGCCTAGGCACGGGCCGAGGTGCTTGTTTCCTCCTAAGCTGTAGAGTTCAGCACTCCCATCAGGCCTTTTCCTCTTGGGGCCATCCTCTGACAGCTTTACTAGAGGATAGGCCGCCTGAGGAAGCGGGGAGGTCAGGGTCAGCCAGGCTCCGGGTCAGTGGGCCTGGCCCAGATGACCCAGCCTGAGTGCCACGGCTGGCCCAGCCATGCGCAAGCCCAGGTGCTCAGCCGGAGATGACTGTGGTCCACCTCCAGGCAAGGCCTTCCTTCCTCAGGGAAGAGAGCCGAGGCCCACCACCTCATGTCTGGAAGAGCCTGCAGGCCTCAGAGCTGCCTGTGTAGGGAGGGACACCAGTACATCTCAAACACCACTCTCACCCCCTGCCCACAAGCTCGTGTACCCCACAGAGCCCTTGGCCCCCTCTGTTCCCACCACCCCCTGCACCTGGCAGGACTGCTTCTAGGTGAGCTGCAATGAAAGACCAAACTTGCAGCCCATAGTGCTTCTTTTCCTAATAAAGAAAATACTTTGTCAAACAGACACGCACTACCGTAAGTGACCTGGCTGGGTGGCTGATGTCCTTGTGCCTTAGCCTCTAGCTGCACCCCCATCCGGAGTGGTCTGATGGCCCGGCACGCAGATCTGCTCCCGAGGCATCCTCACAGTCATTGCTGTCCCCTGACTCCCAAGGCGTGCTACGCCAGAGGCCCGGGGAGCAGTGTGTGAGCTCGGCCAACCTTGGAGGAAGGGGTCGCCAGGCCTGAGAAGCCGGAGGAGGTGGAGCCTCAGGACCACAGCCTCTGTCCCTACACCCTGGGTGAAAAGGAAGAGGCCCACAAGGCCTGGTGCCACTTGGCAGAAGCTTTGCAGCGGGAGTGACCAAAGCATCGATCAGACGGGGTGGCACAGGCTGGGCACGGGGAAGCTGGGATGATGCACACAGGACTCTCCGGGCAAGGCCTCCCACACTGCTGCGAGTCAGATCACACAGGAAGGAACAGGCAGCTGTCCGTGTGGGCCTCTGATGACCAACCCAGAGGCTGGAGGCCTCCCGAGGCCCTGCGCAGAGTGCTTCTAGGTAGAGGGCGGCTCCCTGCTGCTGCATTGAAGCCTCTGGCAAGCCTGTAAACAAGTTGCCTTTGGTGTGGTGTACTAAAGCATATGAGCATTTATTCACGTCACAGTATGAGAAACAGACAAAACATCAATTGATCCCCTGAGGTGTCCCTTGGGAGTCACAGACAACATAATTTGAAATGTCTTTTTAAAAATATATTTTAATTAAAGCTCCAGATGTGCTTAAAGATGTGTGGGACAGTTTGGTATAAATCAAAAGAAATAACAACAAACAAAACAACAACGATGACAAAAGAACGCACGAATGCATGCGTGTCACAGTTCATTTATTCAGTAAACCACCATGCAAAGAACGCAGGCTCTGCAGGCCACGTGGCCAGGCACGCCCTGCGTCTGGCTCTGTCCTCTTTCACTGTGCAGGAGGCTCAGCTTCCTGAACCTTGGTTTTCTCACTTGCAAGTGGGGACACCATCTCTCGTGCTGGGGTGTTAGGGCAGTCAAAGAGAAAATGCCTTTCTAAAAGACTACGTCCTTATATGTGATATCAGCTTAGAAGTAATTTAAGCCCGTGGTATACAATAAATGTTCAGTGAGTACACTTATTTCCAGTGATATTGCTGTAAATAATATGCTTCCTTTAAAAAATTACTGGTAGCTAGTCCCCAAAACCCAGCAAATGAATTTAGCAAAGTTTCAGGAATACAAAACTGCAGTGTGTTTCTGTACGCTAGCAAGGAACAGTCTGAGAAGAAAATGAAGAAAAAATCTTCATGCATCACAACATCAAAACAAAACAAAACAAAGTAACCATACCAAAAAGGAACGATGAACCTGAGGGGAAAGAACTGTACACTGCAAACTGTAATACACCACTGAAAAAAATTGAAGAAGTCACAAATAAATGGAAAAATAGTCCATATTCATGGGTCACAAGACACAGTGTTAGGGCCGGCCAAATAGCTCAGCTGATTAAGCACCTGCAAGCAGGAGCAGGGGCCTAGGGTTCGATCCCCGGACCTGCCGTGTTGGCCCCACCCCCAAAATGGCAATTGAGACTGGGCATGGTGGAGCGCCCCTGTAATCCCAGCTCTTGGGAGGCTGTAAACAGGCAGATCACTATGAGTCCCATCTAGTAGTGAGACCCTGAACACCCTGTAGACCCTTCCTTAAAATAAAATAAAAAATAAATAAATGAAGACCCAGCGTTGTTAAGATGTTCCTACTACCCAAAGCAATCTTGAGATTCAGTGTAACCCCTATCAACGTCACAAAGGCAGCTTTTTTTTTGCAAAAATATAAAATCCATCCTAAAATTTGTATGATGTCTCAAGGGGTCCCAAGTAGTCAAAACAATATGAAAAATAACAAAGGTCTCCTGATTACAAAGCTTACTGCCCAGTTATGTTAACCAAAACAACATGATACAGTCATCACAGCAGCCCTGAGGACTTAGCGGGACAGGGATGGCCCTCTGCCTATGTGGCCAAATAATTTCAACAAGGAGGTGCCGTGAGTGCTCAGTCAGGTAAGGGATGGCCTCTGCCACAGACAGCATGGGAAAAACGCAGTATCCACATACAAAGAAAAGAGCTATACAGTAAATAAAAATTAACTCAAAATGAATCCATGACCTAAATATACAACTCAAAATTCTTACATGCCAAAACACAAGTCTCTTAGAAAAAATCATGGGGCAAAGCTTGATCATATTGGATTTGATAAGAATTTCCAACAGCCTAGGTTATATGGTAAACAGCCTAGGTTATATGGTAATAACAATAAGCTTCTCTTCTGGAGGGTTAACAACCTAAGTTTGCAGACCAAAAATTAGAGAAAAAGGAGGGCTACAAGGAAAGCCAACATTTTGGCCCTAGCCTTCCAAGGTCAATTAAGACTCAGGACATATGAGAACTTGTACTGCAACGTCATGTAACTCAGTTGTGTCCCAAATCAAGGAGATTATGGGGCCAAAGAAAAAAGTGATCAGTGATGTAGAGTGTGCCTAAGGAGAGTCACATGGAGAGAAAACATTCTCTCAGGCTTTCACAGAGAGCACATTGGCCAGGCAATGGCCATGACTCATGCACATGGCTGACACTGACAAAGGATCTACAATCTGAGGTACAGAATCTCAGGATAAATCCTGAGGGGATTTCACTGACCTTATCAGACCCAAAAGCTACAATTCTTGTTACATAGGTCCTGCTTTATCTTGGTCTTAACCATCCAGCAGAAAATTATAAAAACGAAGTACAAGAAATAAAGCCATGTTTTTATGTTGAGCTGTAGGGGACTCAGGTCAACAACTTCTGACATTGCCAGTCAAGTGGAAGACCCAATACTATTATGGACTACTGGACTATTTTGGAATATTTTGTTGAGTTCACACACCTATAATACTTAAATGATGGAACTAAACAAAAAAAGAGGGATACAGATGAATGACCATTTTGTATCTGTGTATTCAAAATGGTTAGGACAGATACATAGCTACATTCTCTTAATTCAAGAAATAGAGGCATTTGTTCTAATAGTGTTTATAAATAGGATATCACGTCTGCATCTTGTACAACAAATAATCACTAGGAAGGCAGTATGCAGTGTGTCAGTTATTGGAACTGTCCTACCAATTCAATTTGAAACTGTCTCATTGCTATTTATTTCTCAGTAAAATTATGGGGAAAAAAAGTATAACTCCAAAGCTACAGACAGCAAAGGTAAAATAAATTGGATTGTATCAAAATTTTTAAATCCCTGTACTTCGAAAGGCATAATTAATAGAGTGAAAGGGCAGTCTCTAAAATGAGAGAAAGTATTTCCAAGTCATACATCTGATCAGAAGCTAGCATATAGAATGTGCAAAGAATTTATAAAACTGAACCACAAGAAGAAACAAGTAACCTAATTAAAAGTAGGCAAATGACTGAAACAGAAATCTACCTGAGAAGACACACAATGGCCAAGAAGCCATTAAAAGGCACTCAGCCCCACTGACCCCTAGGACGTGCACATCAGTGACAGCAAGGTTCCACTTCACCCATTGCAATGGCAATGATTTTAAAAAACAGCAACTGCTGGCAATGATGCAGAGAAACCAGAACCCTCGGGCTCTGTGGACGGACAGAAAATGTGTGGATGCTGTGGAAAACAGTATACACATTTTTTCAAAAAATTAAACACAGCATGACCACAGTTGCCAGCTATCCTGCTCGTACATATGTCGCCAGCAGGAGCAGAAGCAGAGCCTGATGTGCACACAGTCACGAGCTGAGCAGCATTGTTCACAGCAGCCAGTGTGAGAGTGAGGCAGATGCTCACCAACAGATAAGTGGGTGCGTGGCTGCCTTGTCCACTTGCCCACATGGGACGGGAATATCTGACACCCACAGATTAAAGAAGAGGTCCATCTTGGCTCATGCCTCAGAGGCCTCAGGCCATGTTTGGTCAGCTGGCTCCGAGGAAGGCCAGCACAGCACAAGGGCATGGAGGTGCAATAGCTGCTGACAGCATGGCGGGCAGGAAGCAGGGAGAGCAGGAAAGAGCCGGGGAGGACAAGTGCCTCTCAGTCTGTGCCTGCAGCACGTGACCCACCTCTTCTGACAGCACCTGTTTCCTGCCAGCAAGTCAGTGTCCACGCCTGTGATGCGCTCAACTTGCAGACATGTGAAGCCTTGGGGCCATGGCAGGTCGAAACCGTCGTTACAGCAATGTGAAGAACAGGTACACGCGCACGGGAAGAGTGCCCTGCCTTCATAAGGGGAGCGTGTGCTGGCACCTGCAGTGCAGGTGAAACTTGAGGGCACATAGAGGTAAAATACGTGACAAATATGGTGGGACTCCACTCCCACAAGGTGCAAAGAGTGGTCTGAGTCGTCGAGACAGAGGTGGGAGCATGGGTGGGGACAGAGAAAGGAGAGGTGGTGGGCAGTGGGTGCAGACGCCCAGGTTGGCAAAGACTTCCTGGGGATTCGTGGTGTAGCAGTAGAATCTACTTATCACCAGGAACACTGCGGAGTCGTTAGATGGTGCTTTATGTTAGGGGTTTTTGTGAATTATTTGTATTTTATTTTTAATCAAGTTTATTGGTATGTTTAAGACGTCTATAATGATCATGTTCATCATAGGAAGTTTGTCCCCAGACACGAGTTGTATTTTGATTCCTTTTCCCTCAACCCCTTCTCCCTTCAGCCCCTCTTCCCCTCCCTATTTAGAAAGCTTTGTTTCCATTGTATCCTTTTTCTGCCACTTCTCTTTCCTTTTCCCTTCCTTCCTTTCCCTTCCCCCACCCTGGTTCCTCTTTCCTTTTGGACAGTTTCTTTCCATTTCACAATATCGACTGTGTGTACACTTTGGCCCTTATTTACTCCTTAGGTTTCTCATACCGGGAAACAATGTGATGTTTACACATGAGTCCTATTTATTTCACTTAAGAATATGGTCTCAAGTTGCATTCACTCGCCTAGAAATGTCTCATGTTTAGCCTTCTTCATGGCACAGTAGTACTTCATTATAAAAAAAAAACCCCTCTTCTTTATGGATTTTTCAGCTGACTGGCATCTGGGTTTCCCAAGACAGCTATGACAAACTATGCTCCTGTGCACACAAGTCACTCAGATCACTGTGCTGTGTTTTTAATTCTTCAAGGAAGATAACCAGAGGGACAGAGCTAGGTCAAATGGGATCTCTGAGCCGAGTTGTTTGAAGAATCTCCATGTTGATTTCGCAGTGGCTGAGGCTTTTTTTTTTTTTTTTTTTTTACCATAACAAAACATTCTGGGTTGCAGCGTGAGCCCCAAGCACGTGTCCTGAAGAGTGGTTTGCCTCCAAGGACAAAGGACCTCACCACTAGAAGGCGGGTGCCAGGTGCTCCCCCACTGCCCTGTCAGCCGGCGCCCACCACTTCTCCTCCCCCGTGCTCCTGCAACGTGGCGCCTGCAACGCTCCGTTTGGACACGACTCTCCCAGCGCCCACGCTGTGTGCCAGCGTGGGTGCTGGTCGGAGCTTGGCACTGGGGCTGTCCTCAGCACACACAGGATGTCCTAAGAGATGTGGTGGAGCCAGAACCTCGCAAGCACCGGGCCAACTCCAGGCACCCACGCGTCTGCACCCAGCACCTTGAGGGCTTTGCCCATGGGGGCATGAGATATCTGCAGAACTCTGGCCCCGGAGGTTTACCCAGCTCTTCCTGCCTGATGTCCCTTGCCTCTTCTCAAGCCCTATAAAAAAGGCCGCTTCTCTTTGTTCACCACAGCTAGTCCCTTTGCCCTCTGTTCGCCTGCACACAGGCACAGTGAGTTCCACGCCCTGCTGCCTCCACACAAGGCTGGTGGCCTCCCCTGGTCCATGCCTCACGACGTTCCTCCCAGTGACCCCATGGGACAGGTGAGCAGGCGTCTCAGAGTGACTCCCAGAGCATCGCCCAGCACGTGTCCCCCCCAGCCTGCAGGAGCAGAAGATTCAGAAGAGCTCAGCCGCAGCCTGGGCAGCCTGGGCCCGGAGGGCTGGCCTCCTTGCTAGGTCCTGTGCCCTGAGGAGGAGCCCTCCCTCCCTTAGCACCCCAGGCTGCTCTCTGCAGGTTAATGGATAACGTGCAGGCTCAGGAGTAGCCCCTGAGCTGTTTTTGAAGCCTGTCACTGAAAATCAAAACTGGGAGTTTGAGACAAAAGAAAGAAAAAGCTAGAAATTCAGTGCTTGGTGGAAGCCTCTCGCCCCGTACCAGGAGCCCGCTGGGCATCCTTGTTTGGAGCCTGTGGCTACCCACGGTGCAGAGACACAAGCCAAGAGCAGCCCAGTGTACCCACCCGGGGAGGGAGGGGGGTGGGACGCATACACGGCTCCGTCTCACCAGGCTCCTGGTGATTCTAGTTGGTTGGGTTCTACTTTATGCTTTGTGTTTCCTAAAATTTTTACAGAGTATTCTTATGATACAACAAGGCAGACACTAAAAAATGAGTCATTAAGACAAGTGTTTAAAGAAGTAATGATATAATCCTCTTCAGTTGGGAAAAAGCTAAAAATATTGCAGACCTCTAAGTAATTGTCCTCTGGGTCACTACATAAAGTTCTTCAATTTTCTTACAAGGCAAAACCTACCTGACACTGGCATTTTTGCATCTAATGGAAGTTTTGCGCTTTATTACTCCCTATAAAAATCACTGTCATGAGTGGGCCAGGGGCCTGGGTTTCTCAGGCTTTGTTCCCTACAAACACTGAACCTAGCCTAGCAGCAGAGATCCTCAGACAATGCCCTGTTGAGGCCCAGGTACCGACAGGTTGCACCCAGCCCAGGACCAGCAACCTCCCTGGAGGCACCTCCTTCTCTTCCCCCACTCCTCCGGAAGGACCGCCTCTCCCGACCTCCCAGGGTTGGGGCACGCTTTGCGGCCAGAGCTTGGCTGAACAAGGCTCATGGGTCTGGCATCACAAGGCACAAGTCCTCCACTACCTCCTGTTCCCTCTGCCTATACTGATAGGCCACAACACTGACATCTGGTGGCTTGTCACCCGGCTGGCTGATGTTACCTGATGTCCCAGGACATCCCAGAGGCAACAGAGCCCCAAAAGGGTCCTGCAAGAGTCAGGGGAGCAAGTGACAGTCCTTGTCCCTGACTGGATCACCCGGTCTTGGCCACAAGCCTTGGCTTCTTCCCAGTCTCCTGTCAGGGCCCAGGGGGCAGGAGGCCAGGATTGGGGAGGTGATAGCCCTTGGGTCCTGGAGAGCAGAGACAGCTGCATGCCGGTCTGCTCGTGCACCTGGTGTCAGCCTGGCTCCCTAGGCACAGATGCTGGCCCCTCCACAGCCACCCTGGGGCGCTGAGCCTCCCTATGAAATTCCACGTGGCGGGGCCTTGCAGAATGCTGGCTGCACTGTGTTCTGCTGCCCAGCCCTGGCGTCCCCATGGCCAGGCCTCCAGAGTGATGGCCCTGAGGGTCTGGCTCCCACAGAGTGGTCACCCCTTCCCCAGGACTGCTGCAGCCTTGTGCAAAGCCCCTGCACCCACCTGTGCCAGCAACTTGAATTTGTTCACTTTGTCCTAGTATCAGGGATTTTGCCCCAACAATGACAGAAAAGGGATTAAGACAGAACTTTGTACCAGAGAAGTGAAACTGTTGCCGTAACTGCCCGACCACGTGGCTCGGGAACCTTTGTGAGTGGCTTGTGGGAAGAGTCTGGGACAGCACAGAGATGCTGGCTGGAAATGTGGAGCTGGAACGACCTGAGCTGCACCACATGGGAGGTTCTGGTCAGAGCTTAGCAGAGCACACTCAGGATGGACCTGGGCAGAAGGACAGCATCGGCTGCTAGATTCCAGATGGCACGTGTTACGCCTTGGCAGAAAGCTTGTTTGCATTTTGCTCATGTACAGAAACTCTGCCTGAGCCTGAGACTAATGGTGGCAGAATAATTAAGAAATTTCAAGGCAGTCAAATGTGGAGGCAGTGACATGGCTACTACAGGGCTTTCAGCCAGATTTAGGGTGAGAGTCAGGAGCCCAGAGCCCAGGAGAGTGATGTAAAATGCTTGAGCTCAGCCAAAAATGAAGCTTCAGTAAAGCTGTGGACTTCAAAGGTAGGGAAGAGGAGACCTTGGTTGCGGAAGGAGCAGGAACACAGCAAGGATGGCTGAGGGCATCCCAGAGGCAGAGGACTCCTCTAGCCTCACAGTTGCACCAGTGGAAGACTTTGCTCTGAGAAGGAAGTCCTAGAGCACCACGTTCCGGAATGGCAGCAGCGCAGAGGATGTGTTCCTTGGGGTTGCATTCAAAGTACTCAGCCTCGAGAGACGGGAAAGCCTAGCTACTGCCCCAGCTGGCAACAGACTTTGGTATCATCCATGCGGCACTAGTGTTAGATGTCTGCAGAATGGAAAAGTGGTGGGGTCAGGAAGGCTTCCACTCAGATTTCGGAAAGCCTAGGAGGCCAGGCAGTGCGACCCTGGGAGGACAGTGCGCCCCTAGGAGGGCGCGGTGTGGAGCTGTGAGCATGAAGCCAAAGGTACAGTGGAGACCCCGGAGGCTTGGAGAACATGGAATCCAGGAACATTGTCCTCAGGGTATCCAGGAACATGGATACCCTGAGGACAATTCAAAGTGCTCTCCCAAGAGACAGCCATGGGAGCTACCACCACTGAAAGAGCCAGAGGGCAGAGCTGCACCCCCTGCCTTGGATGCTGCACATGCAACTACAGGACTTAATGTTTGCCCTGCTGGGTTTGGGGCTTGCTTTGGTCCCTTTCCTTTGCATTCCCTTGTTTGTAACTTTATGAATGGAAGTATCTATCTTGTACCACTGAATGCTAGAAATGTTTAACTTTCTTTTCATTTGTAAAGGGGCTCACAGCTGAGAGTTGGCCTTAAATCTGAAAGGAGACTTTGGACTTGGATTTTTCAGCAATCCTGTAACTGCTAGGACTTTGGCAACTCTTATGGATGGACTGAATGCCTTTTGTATAACAGGATATGCATGAGTCTTTGGGGGCGTGGCACCTGAATATTGGGGGTCCAGGGACAGAATATTTGGTTTATGCCTAGATGTCCTCTCAAAACCTCATGCAGTCATGAGGGTCTTTTTCAGAGCATGTGTTTCTGGGAGTAAGGTCCTGTGATAGGTAAATCAGTCCACTGATTATTTTGGCATAGCTTGGCTAGGATTAAGGGTATGAATGCTATATATATCTGCCCTATGGCTAGTGACAACCTGCACGCAGTGTAAGGGACAGAAAGAAGCTTGCCTCTCACCAGACTTGTTGCTTTTGCTGTGTCCCACCACCATGAACAGTTGCCCCGCAACCATGTGCTACCCTACCTTAGAGCCATTAGATTACCAACTGAACCTCTATAAACTATGAGCCAAATAACCTTTTCCTCCTTTAACCATGGCTGTTGGGTACCATGTCTCAGCAATGAGAGAAAGGACACTAAGACTCCAGGGGGCTGAGGTTTTGACCTTTCTGTTTAACCTCTGCCCAGCCATTAGCAGTGACAGAAGGGGACAGGCCTTGCCCAAACTTCAGCCTGGACCAGACCATGAAGCCAGGCCACTCCACCCCTTCTCTCTCCATTATTTTTGAGTCTGAGGGCATCTACTAGAGGGCAAGAAGATAAGGTGGCTTCCTGCACATCAGCCAACCTGCCCTCTCCCTCAAGAAGCTGGGCGCATTTCTGTGACCCATGTCCCCAGGAGATTCACACACTGTCCAGAGTCTTTAGAGGCTTCCCTCTGAGGTGGTCCAGAGTAAGTGGCCACCCCAGCCACCCTAGTCTGTGGTTGGGAACCCAAGAGGGAGGGCCAGGTTTGTTCAGGCCCTTCTTTCAGACATTATAGGCAACTAAGTTAGGCAGAGGTTAATAGGCAGTTAGCGAGCGACAGGCCCTGTAGGGAGCCAGTACAGGAGAGGAGAGCACATCTCAGGAGGAGGCGCACCCACAGAAGGCCAGACCCCAAGATGAAGATGTAATGGCCAGGCTTGTATCCCTCAAGGGAGAAACAGCAAATTGGGAATTAAAAAGACTGCCGGAGTGTGCAGTCACAGACAGGCAGAGGATAAAGATGAGTTGGAAGGTAAGATGTAGTGCAAGCACCAGGAACTCAGAGGGCTGCTTCTTGGGTGTAAGAGAGCCCCAGAAACAGTGCACCACTGAGACCCCCATGGTTACTTATTTGTAACTCAAGGACAAGAGAACAAAGACGGAAAAGAAAAGCACCTGCAACATGTTCCATAGGCGCTGTAGTCAGGGAAAGGGGCTGGAATGAGATGGGGCGGGACAAGGCACATGTGAACCCAATTTAAACAATCTTATCAGGGCAAAGCACATTGGCCAAAGCAAACACCTCTGACAGTCACTTGCTCCTAACTCTGCTGACCGTTGTCCTGCAGACTCTGCTCTAAACTCTAATCGTGCGTTCCAGAAGAATGGGAACCATTGTTTCCCATTCTTATCCCACAGGGTCCCTCCTTATCCCACAGGACCAGTCACTCGTTAGCCAGCGTCTCCCAGTAATTCCCCCTTTTTTGTTAGATTGAGCAAGTGGGGGAGAGTACCTGGTGGAGGGGTGCAGGAAGGCTTCTGCCTGGAGGGCCCATTGCAATGGCACACAGAGTGCTCTTAAGACTACAAGAAAGAACAGACAAAGGGCTACTCCAATAGCTACACGACTCCAAATGCTAAGGCTGAGACCAGAGAACCAAGGCTCAGTATTTAGCCCACACAATCGAGATAATCCAAAGCAACGTTGTGAGCCTCCATTGCTGTTCATGAAGTTGGGCCCGAGGTGGGCTCTGGAGTTTAGTAATGTTTCTGTCCAAATGTGTATGAAAGGCACCATAGAGAAGGGGTTGAGTCTCCTCCAAGATTCAGAAAGATCCGTAGAAATAGGAGTAACGCACACTGAGCATTCTCAGCATCACAGCTAAGCCGACCACACGTCCACAGGGTTTGCTGGTCCACACTGAGCCAGTGGACAGCAGCCTCAGGGACATCTAGTCTTCGGAGAATTTCTTCATCAATATTAGTTTGAGTCAATAATTATAAGGTAACATTTTGGAAATAGCCAGTCATGCTTGGAGCAGAGTGAGTCACGGCATCTACTGTGAGCACAGCTGTGGTGGCCAACGTAGAGGCTGTAAGAATAGTAGTAATTAGAAGGCCCAGAATAGGTGTGTGTCTAATATGTTCAAGCATTGAGGTGATTTGTTCAAGAGCAGAATTTCCCATCCATTCTTGGGTGAGATTAGTGGGAAGCCACGCTTTGGCTTGTTAACATGTGTGATATTTAGTTGAAAATATTATTATTTGTAACACCCAGTTTGGCTAACCAGTCGGCACAGCCAAGTGAAGAAATATTGAGTGCTTTGCCGGGGAGACGGCTCAGTGCAATAAGTGCTTCTCTGGCAAGCGCAAGGGTCTGAGTTCAATCCCCGGTTCCACAAAAAAAAAAAAAAAAAAAAGAAAGAAAGAAAGAAAGAAAGAAAGAAAGAAAGAAATATTGAGTGCTTTAAAGGGTCTGTAATGATGAGGAATTAGATTGTGTTCCGTTATCTCCAGGCCTTAATTAAAGAGGGCTATAACACATGGACAAGAAGTGTAGATCATAACATGGTTAGAACCATCATGAGAAATCAAATCTCAATTTATCTATATATTGGTAATCACCAATTCTAATAACACGAGAGCAAAAGAGAATAGTGAGGCACCAGAAGGACTTCCCAACAGGGGAAAATAAGTGCCCGAGGACAGGTACAACAAGGCCCAGCGTGCGCAGGGTCCCTGAGGCAGGGCTGCCATAATGATGAAAAGGCAAGCATACGTCCAGCTAGCACTAGACGCAAACACCATCAAATTAGGAGGCCTCCGATTTTCTAGGATTAGGTTACAAGCGAGATGGATAGCAGAGAGCTAGGTGTGCTCGCAGGGAGCCCACCCCAGACTTAGGCCGACCCCCAAAGTTCACACACCACTGGGGACAGAAGCAGACACAACAACCATCAGCAGCACGGGGGGCTGTGTGTAATGGGGATTTTCTTCTAGGAGACAGCGCACGTGGGGAATGGGCACGGACCACTGGGATGGCCAGAGTGGCTATAGTCCCCCCACAGTCCCCTAGGGGGTCAAGACATGGCAGTGAAGCCCCTCCTGTGTGTGCAGCGTCATTAGAGAAAAAGGACAGTTTGGGATCTCTTCATGTAATTATGTCAATGGTAGAGGTAGCGCTAGGAGTCCAACAGATCATATCACTTGTACTTGAGCAAACTCGGAAAGAGGAGTCTTTTTACCCTTTAAAGAGGTAATTTTGAAGTTTATCTCTATAACTGGCTTCCTCGGTCATTGCAAGTTCCCTGCAGAAATGAAGTCAAGTCCAGTGCTCCGCATTAGCTCCCTTGGGCCACATGGTGCAGACGCGCAGCCGTTGCTGGAGGCCGAGGAGAGCCAGAGGCCGAGGAGAGCCGAGGC
>NW_004524598.1:23936918-23942346 GCF_000260255.1 Octodon degus
GAGGCCGAGGAGAGCCGAGGCCGAGGAGAGCCGGGCCCCTGCTCCAGGCCGCGCTCCCTCCTGAGCCAGCATTAGCTGAGCAGCTACGCTTGTCATCCTGTCGATTGATCACTGTTTGGCCCACATTGTATCCGCCTCATGATTTCACTCTATGAAACATTACTGGAGAAATGGCCTCTGTGGCAACCCTCCCTCTTTCAGGAACACACACACACACACACACACAGGATCTGTCTCTTAAACATGTTCTACTCTTCATCTCTGTTGAAATTCATTCTTTGATATTCAAGGGACACAAACTCAGCACATCTGACATCTAGCAGGTTGAGAGTGTCATCTCTATCACAGAGAGATCTCTGAACGGCAGAGAGAGGAGCACCGCCCTGTGTTTCTGGGTGTTTCAACCTCTGAGAATGAGGCCTGTGAGGCACAGGCCCTCCCCAGTGCCCTGCCCTCCCAACGGGAAAGTCCCCAGCAAGTTCGAGCATGGGGTCTGCAGTGGGCAGCTGCTCCAGGCAGGACCTCTGCTCTGTCTGGGCTGAGGGGCCTCCCCAGGCAGGGGTGGGCCTCCGCTGGGGAGAGGGGTGCAGCTGGCCAGCAGTTCCCGACCACGACTTGCCTGGGCCGCTGCCAAGATCTGCACGCAGCTTCGGCTGCCACTGTGGTATTGTGTACGTAGAGGCCAGGATGCACAAGAAGCGCAAACAATCCCCATGGTCAGCAATTCAGGTCAGCCTGTCGCTACAGGGGCCAAACGTGCGCCTCTTAGAGGGGCCTGGCTGTGTCCACAGACTTGCCCTCGGCAGTTTCCCCCGCAGGAGGCGCGGCTGAAAGTGCACCTTACTGCCATACTGAAGGTCTTCAGCTTCCTTTGGCCAGAGCAGGCTGAGCAAGGGCATCAGCACTTTGCAGAAAGAACGCCTCTGGCTGCCCAGGGGGGTGAGGCCAACGACTCAGACTTCCAACAAGGGCTTCCTGGAGCGCGGAGACACCGGGTCTGATGCGCTCTGGTACAATTTTAGAAATCAGAGTCTTCCGTGTGACAAGCAGATGGTCACAAGCAGATCGAGGTGCCAGGTGTTTTAATGAGTCCCAAGTCAGGGGCATTCCTAGAATTACCTAGGAAACTGCATCACGCTGTGCGGAGCCTCAGGTGAAAGCCCTGAAAGGCTGCTTGGCATTAGCATGACAAAGAACCAACCACCTGGTCCCCAGTGCGCTGCTGGGTGCAAGACAGGTGACAATCCCTGTCTGTTCTTTGTTCAGCTCAGAACCTCCTAGACCCCCTCGCCCGGCCTGTAGCTAAGCAGCAAGAGTTTATGCTCAAAATAGATGTTGTTTGTAGTTTTTCACCCCAATTACCCTGGAAATTTCTCCAACGGTTTCCTTATACAACAGACAACTCACTCCATCACCGCCCCCGCTGGCCCGCTCCTTAAAGGGGTAATGAGCCCGTATCCGTCAACCGCCCGCTCCCTGATTACTGTTTATTAAGCATCAGCGCTCAGCCGAGCCCGTGTTTCCCCTCAGCCTTTTTATCCCTATGTGTGTGCGCCGTGCATATCATGATAGGGAAATGCTAATTTACGCTCCTGGCACAGACCCGCCTGGAGAGCGGTGGGGGAGGGGAGGGAGGCTGCGGAAACCGGAGGACGCGGGCGGGCGGGCGAAAACCGGTCCGGGGGCAAGTTCCTCGGAACACGGCTCCCCTGCCACCACAGCAGCTCAGACAAGTCACTTCTCAGACAGACAAGTCTCCGCAGGCTCCCACACACCTGCCGTCTTACCCTCTGAGGACCAGAGGCAGAGGGTCCCTAGGATTTGGCCCCTCCCTGGGGTACCTGAAAGAGACCCCGATAGCACCTGTCCTGGACGTCTGGATCCTAGTGCACCCCCTGAGTCCAAATCACCAGTGCCCGCCTCAGCTATGGAACAGGACCAAGTCTTTGAGACATTCCTTGGGGAAGGACAGGACCATTTACATTTTTAGATCCTTGGAACACGGAGGACTTGAGAGAGAACACTCGCAGCTGGCTGCAGAGAGGCAGGGCCCATCTCAGCTGGCTTTGGAAAGTTGATATTCCTGATGTAGGGGCAGCTGAGCGGAGCTGACCGGGTGGGAAGGGGTGGAGCAGTCCACATTTGCCACATTGCTAGTAAAGGAAGGGGACTCTGGAACTCCAGGAGTCCGCAGGCCCCTTAGAAACTTCGAGAAAGCCATCCTCAGCTGAGCTGAGGGCGGGGTCAGGCCAGGGCCTGGCTGCCTTCCCTGGGTCTTGGGAGGCCCAGCCAGGCTCCTCCCAGGGCTCACCTCTTGGTGGTTGCTCAGGCCCTTGAATTTGGCATTACACATAGAACTAAGGTTTATTCAATTAAATCCGAAGCAATGCTTTGATTTCAAAGCACAGAAAATTTCATTTTAGAGGGCTTGAATATAATTCTGGCTTTTGGTGACATGATGTGATTTTTTTTTTAATATTTATTTATTTATTTGTGTGTGTGTGTGTGGCCAGCTCAGCCCACCAGGGGGCGGGGCTGGCTGGCATGTGGTGCTGGGGGATTGAACTGCGGTCCCTTGTACTTTGCTAAGCTTGTTCTAAGTAGGTGCTTTAGACCACTGAGCCATCTCTCCAGCCCGACATGATGTGATTTTGGGCAAAGGAGATAATGCACGAGGACAGGCCAGCCTCAAGAGCCGTCTCCAGCTCCCAGAAACTCGGCTGGGACAGGAAGTACCCAGTTTTTCATGGATATTTCAAATTTTTATCTGTAGACAAAAATATTTTGAGCCCAAACAAATTTTTCTCTCTTGGAATCTACATCATGTGTCCGAGAGATGGCTGGATTCTCGCCCTCCACAAAGCAGCCTCCAGAAGCGTGAGAAGTGTGTTCCTGCTCGCTTACAAGCTGGCCTCCAAGACTGTCCAAGAAAGATCTTGATATTTCACATGTCTGCAGCCCAGCTTGCACAACCACACTCACAGCGTAACCTGCGCCTTCACTACTTCTACTCCTTATATCTTCAAAGGAATGCTCCGTGGTTGAACCTGTCTCCTGGAGGTCTAAATGGCTTTCTTTACTCATTCTGAAATTATTAGGATTAGGGATAAAACAGCAGAGTAGGGCGGGCAGAGAACTGTGGGTACAAAGACACCTGCGAACCTGCTGTCAGGCCAGCATCGGATGCAGAGTGCTTACCACTGCCCCTAGGGGTGCAGGAGGGAGCCAAGGGTTCGCGGTCCATTCTGAGGGCTCCCACAGCTCCCTGAGGAGGCCACCATGCCTGCCAAGAGCTGGGCTTGCATAAGTGTTCCTGTCCCGCAGTTGGTGGATGCTCTGAAGGTCAAAGCAGACCGGGAAGCCAAACCAGCCAGCCCCCGGGGAGAAGTGCGGGGCTCAGGGTGTGGCGTTCTGGCCGCACAGGAGACCTCGAAGGGAGGAAATTGTTCCCCAGTCTGCTGCTGGCCAAGAAAAAAGCAACACCTCGGTCCTGCTGGCTAGGACGAGAAGAGCCCAAGTGACGGCTCCAGCCACAGGGCACTGCCTATGTGGCCCTGTCATCAAGAGAACAGGCAATGGAAGCTCCTGTTAGAATGGAGAGAAGGCTTGAGCAGCAGGAAGGCACTCCATCCCCCAGGTGTGCACTGGGTGCAGGGACATGCCCAGAATGCCAAGCTGGAAGGCCAGCTGTCCCCAGCTCACCCGGGCATTAGCAAGCTCATGTCTTACCCAGAGGGCGCGGTGAGACGGCGAGAGTTCGCAGGAGAGCCAGCGCAGTCCGCACATGTGGCGAGGTCAGCGCCGAGTAGAGGCGGCCAGAGGCCAGAGGCCAGCCAGGAGGCTGTGAGCAGAGTTGGTGGGGGACAGCGAGACACTTCTTAGCAGAACTTTGTCCCTTCAGGTTTGACAGTTTTAATGCAAGTAAGAGGAAAGACCTGCAGTGCATGAAGCAGCAGTCCGTGGGTGTTCTTTCCTAGTGCGACGGAACTTACTGTCCCTCAGGCAGAGAAGAGAGAGGCCAGCTCTGCACAGGAAAGCTTCCATTTCTGGGGATCAGGAAGAAAGGAGATTGGCTCTGTTCATCAGCTGGCCTCACCTGGGCACATAGCTGAGCAAGCAGGGGGTCCTGCCCACCTTGCCTGGCTTTCACACTCAATTGGAGACAGCTTCCCCCTCAGCCTGCAACCAACCAGGCTGTTTCTCAGGGCTCTTGCCCAAAACTCAGACCGCAGAGCCACTTGGCGAACATTAGTCAGATAAGGACCACAGTCCATCATCCACGGGCGGTGACCTTATGTGACTGCTCTGGCCTGGAAGGCAGTCAGACAGTGAGCAGAGGGGAGGGCCAGGCAGGCCAAACACAGAGTGAGAGGCAGATGAACGCGGTGTGTGGGGAGGTAGGCTGTCTCCTGGTGTCACCCCAGACAGAGACGCACGCCTAGCAGAGTGCTCAGGCCCCTCCTTCCTAAGGCAGAAGCGCTCAGGTGCTATCACATGGGGACCTGAGGACCTACTGACTGTCAGTTCGAAACTGCACATGCTGACCTGCCACTTTCTTCCAACTGTCACTTTAGCAGCTAGTGATGGAGATAGGATAAATGGAGAATCTGTTCATCTGTATCAGTTCTACCCATTTCTTAGTCCCACTGTAATTTTTCTACCAAAACTTTTAGATAACAGGGTAGATAAACAGGAAGATATTTACAAGGACAAATCTCAGCCAGTTCAGGTCAACAGCACTGTTACCATTCCCAAGCCATCACTCTGGGCTGGTCTTCAAGTCTGGGGAGCTTGCCTGCTAACGTCCAAAACAGCAGAGACATACCTTGAATTCTGCCTTGATGGGGACACTGCCACAGCATTCAGCACAAAAGGGGCCTAGCAGGAGCTTTTTCCCACCTTCCCAAACCTGCAGTGGGCCCTCTGTCTCCCCTGACATGACTCTTACGAGTTAAAAGTTATCAGTTTTTAGGCATTCAACACTAAGGGCTGGAAGCTTCCTATCCACCTTATTGAGTATGGTTAAGGAGAGCTTTGATTTCACTGTCAACCTGAAGAGTAACTCTCAGGAAAGCTGAGCAACCTGGAAATTCACCAAGAATGGGGAAGAATAATTCTAGATCAGCTCTTACTGGCTCTAGCGACTGATATTCCTCCATTTTTACTGGAAATTTTCTACTTACATGTGTTGCGTCATCAAGGGGTCTCTGAGGGGCAAGCTAGGTGTCCCCTGTATTGACTGCTTCTTTCAGGGCCCTTGCCCTCACTGTGGTAAAGAATAGAGAAGTGGGGCTGGTAGGAAATGGGGGAGAAAAGACTGGACTAGAGCAACGCAGAAGTTTACTTACAGCATGACCAACGCAGAGGAAGCAGAAGCGAGGCTACTTTAACCGGCAGCACAGCCCGCGTGTGGAGCACACCCATACTG
>NW_004524599.1:0-1597 GCF_000260255.1 Octodon degus
AAATAAACTAGTGTTCTTAAATAAATCACTCTGAAATCTAAAAAATTTAAATTTTCTTTGAAGTCTTATTATTCTTATTAACAAATCCTTTTATCAGACAATACAAAGCAAACAGCATTCCAGTCCTTGTATCATGATCACAGATTCTAAGTAAATGTTATGATATCTTAGTCATCGCCTAATAGATGAAGATTAGCATTACTATTTGCTTATGACAGTTAAGCGTACTGTTTGGTTGAGGGTTAGCTACTTAAATCAAAGTCTGCTGTATAATATTAGTACTATGGGTTTCAAAAATCCTAATACACTGTCAATTAAGATAACTTTCATAAAGCATATCTGAAAGAAGTAAAATTTGGTGTTAGCAATTCATGACACTCATAGAAAACATTTATCTAAACTTTTATTTATTTATTTATTTATTTTTATTTTCATGTTTTTTAATGTTTTAGATTACTTGCAATGTCTCATTTAATCTTTTCCTTTTTAATTTTTTTTTGGGGGGCAGAAGCAGGGATTGAATTCATATCCTTGTGCTTGCCACAGAAGCACTTATCCTACTGAGCCATCTCCCCAGCCCCTATTTTTTATTTTTTGATACCAGGGATCAAACTCAGGACCTCGCACTTGTGAGGCAGGTGCTTATGGCACTGAGCTATCTCCCTGGCCCAAAGTGAATAAAACTAAGTAAAAAACAATAAGAGAAATATTTATGAAATTTCAGACCCAAAGGAAAAGCACCTAAGTTATATGAGAGGATGGATATAGGCCATTTTCAAATAATCCACAAGAAGAAAAGCTTTGACATTTTCAAAAGTAACACTGGCAGTGAAAAGATCAGAATAATCCCTTCAAAGTTCCCCAGGAAAGCAAATTTTATCTAGAATGTAATACCCACCCAATCAATCAACTGACAGTGAGAAAACAAACTGCTGTGCTAGGCTTGAAAAATTGTACATGAAGTACCTCTACTCCAGGAGGGATTAAAAGTTTACACATCAACAAAACAGGAGAATAAATCAGTAGAGGGGAGGGGGCCAGGTCAGAATGGAGTCAATTGGGGAGAAAGGTAAAGGCACTCTAGAAAGAAAGAAAACTAAGTACTCACACTGGCAGCATCGCTGCGAGTCTACAGTGGACCCCTTCCAGGTTGGAGCAAATAATTTAAGGCCCCAGAAGGGGGAAAATGAGGATCAAACAATTACCTAATAGTTGTGTTGAGAAGATACTGGAGGTATAAAAAACTATGGAAGTGAGAAAAGAATTAGAATTTATTTCACACAGATTATGGAAATAAAACATTTGAGACAATTGTATTAACTGCAAAATTTGTGATTATAAGACCATTTTTAAATTTAGGAAGGTAAAATCCTTGATAAAAGCTTCATGGACTATTATTATTATCTTATTTGTGGTAATAAAATACAAATTTGATTTTTTTCCTTTATTTTTTTTTTTGGCCAGGTCAGCCCACACTGAGGGTGGAGCTGGAACTGCATGTGGTGCCAGATTGAATTGAGTTACCCTGGGGCTGCCTAAGTTTGCCTAAGCAGGCACTTTGCACTGCTGTGCTATCTCGCCAGCCCCTTAATGTATT
>NW_004524599.1:4880-6097 GCF_000260255.1 Octodon degus
CCGGCGCAGGGTAGCAGGAAGCTCTCCACACACTCACCGGACCTGGGCTAGGACTCCAGCCAATGCTTTCTGCACACAAACACAGATCTAAACAGTTTTCAGCCACAGCTTACTAAAGCTGATTAAAATCTCCAAGATGGGGACAATAGTTTAAAACAATATACAAAAGGAAAAAAAAAAAACACTTTAAGGAATCAAAGACATTAGAAAAGAAAAGACGATCTTCCCAAAAGGTAAAGACCTCGCACTCCAGTAACCCAAGCAGACCCAAGTGGATAGCCACACAGGTCATAATAGCTGACTCTTAGATGCAGTCCGTATATCTGTCTCCAGAGGAATGGATAAAAAAGTGTGGTATTAATGCACCACACAGTATTACTCTGACATCAAGATAGGTAAATTTGAGGCACTTGGCTGTACCTTAAGACCACAATGTTAAGTAAATCAGATGTACAAGCTTACATATAGCATGGTTTCTCTTGTGTGAGAAAACCAAAGTATAAATAGAGAGCAAAGTGAGAGATAGATTATGGGGAATGGAGACCGAGAGACGTTCTGCAGAAGAGAAGGGGATGAGTGAGAGTGGTATGTGAAAGGAATTAAGATAAATACATGAAAAAATGATCCACATCACTAGTCATCCATGAAATGCATATTAAAACAACAGAGACACCATCTCACCCCAGAAAGAACAGCAATCATAAAGAAATCAACCAACAACAAATGTTGGAGAGGCTGTGGGAAAAAGGAACCCTTCTCCACTGCTGGTGGGAATGTAGACTTGTGCAACCAATATGGAAATCAGTGTGGAGACTCCTTACAAAACAAGGACTGGAAATCCCATTTAAACCAGCTATTCCTCTACTGGGAATTTTCCTGAAGGATCTGAAAACATTATATCATAGTGATATATGTGTACCTATGTTTATAGGAGCACAATTTGTGATAGTCAAATCTTGAAAACATTCAAGATGCCCATGACTGGAGGAATGGATGAAAAAGATGTGATTTTTTTTATATAATGGAGTGTTACTGAGCTATAAAGAAAAGCAAACTCAAAGCCTTCATAGGTAAATGGATGCAACTTGAAGCTATATTCATAAGTTAAATAAACCAGACTCACATGGGTAAATATTGTATTGTCTCTCTAGTGTAAGAACTCAAAATAAGAAATAAAACTTAAAGGCACAACACAGTTAAATGGAAAGAGAGAACTT
>NW_004524599.1:13485-21467 GCF_000260255.1 Octodon degus
TGTATTTAGTACAGGGTCTACAGGAACTATAGAGTCTCACTGAACAGATCACACTCATAGTGATCCTCCTGATTTTCAGCCTCCCAAGTGCTGAGATTATAGGCATATGCCACCACACCCAGTCTCAATCGTTGTCTCAGTATGCCCTGGGGGTCGGGCCAGCACAGCAGACCTGGGATTGAACTCTAGCCCCTACATCTGTGTAAACAGGTACTTTAATTCACCGAGCTATCTGACCAGACCAATTGAAACTGATTCTTTCTGAGAAGTAAAATGGATGGAACAAAATTATTAGTGTTCTTAATAATTCTTTTAGTGACATTTGTCTTTATCAATATACCTATATATCTTGATTGAAGAGAAGTTTAAAAATAAAACTTATGTAGATTGGTTCATTTCAAATGCTTAATCTATAGTTACTTTTAAAACCTGTGATATATCTTATTATGTGTAGACATCTTCTTTTAATTTTTCATAAAGTGCATATACTTTTGCATATAAGTGCACTAGGCAGATTTCTCATTGCTGGGACTCCATACCTGACACCCACAGATTAAAAGAATAGATTGAGTTCGGTGTATGGTTGAAGGGATTCAATGCATGGTTTTCTGGCTAACAGATAAAAACATTGTGCATGAAAGTCAGAAGGTAGGAAAGCTTCCCACCCTGTGGCAGCCAAGAGAGAAGGGAGGAGTCAGAGGGTGATGTTCCCCCCAAGGGACACACCTTGTGTCACCCTCTCCTGCCAGGCCCCGCCTTCCTACAGTACAGTTAGCTGTGATCCCACCAACAGATCAATACCCTGGTGAATGCAGGGCTCCTGTGCTCGTATCGCCTTCCAAAGGTCCCACTGCTGAACACATGACATTATGCGGGACATTTTACATCCAAATCATAGTAGTGTGACACAGACTATATTTGACAGGAGTAGGATTGAAGTCAAGGAGAAAGGAAATAGTTGCTTTTCATGCACACTCATAATCTTTTACCTGACTTGCTGTAGTTGTTAAAGTTTAATTGTTTGGATCCCAAGCCAGATTTTTCTCTTTTGCTAGAAAAGATATTAATCAAACAACTTGTGAAATTTTAATAAGTTTTTTATGTTACATGATAGTACTATATGATGCTTAGTTTGCATATTTTGGTCATTAAACTATTATTATTTAGGTAAGGCACACTGAATTGTTTAGAGGTAAAAGAAGCTTTAGATCCGCAACACATTCTCAATCAGATCAGAAAAAGTGTTGCATGTACATACATACTTGCAGATATTTGAAGAATAAGCCCTCTGCAAAAAAAGAGACAAAGAGATAAATTTTAAAATGCTGTTTAATATAACGTTAGGCATCTTTCTGAATAAGGTAATTCTGTGTACTCTTTGCAAGTCTTTGTACATCTAAAGTTATTTCAAAATAAAATAATAATAATGATAAAAAAATATTATCAAGATACTCCCAGAAACATATCCTTGGGTTTGACAGAAAAAATACTCCCTTTGTGTCAGTGTTACTAATGAGGCCCAAAGTTCAGATGCTCATTACAGAAATCATTTAGGAGCCAAGAGATGTGTCCTCCGTGTTCTCGCTGAGAAAGAAGAAGGTTGAAATGACAAACATGACTCACACCCTGAGGCAGTTTTAAGAAAATGGACTGTAATAGTTTTAGAAAGAATTATTTAGAAAGGAAAGTGCTTTTTGCTCAGCCTCTCATATTGCATCTGTATCAGACAAGTTGATCTTATTAAAGATAATTGAAATGGGATTTTAAAGCATATTTTTAAAACGTGTTTCAAGAACACTAAACTGAAATGAAGCCAATTCCCTCAGAAACGTACAAAGAGTAATTGTTTTTAAACTTCACCGAAGGTATTTCTAAACCAGGTCAGAATTTAGTACAGGTTAACTTTTTCTAATGCCTTACTTTTCTTCAAGGGCAGTCCATGATTACTATACTGAATTTGATAGCGGAAAACAGACAGCCCTGCTGGTAAATTCTACTGAATTATTCATCAAATCTGCCCACTGAAGATGGCAACCTTTCTATTAAAAAGTTTCGACCATCACCTGTAGGCTTATGTCTGTTGTCTGTGTTCCAATATGTCTGACTGAGTGCTGCTTTTTTTATGTGTGCAGGCAATATGATGTATGGGAAACGCAACGACCTGGCTGGGTAGCTCGAGTGAATCAACTTGTTTGCTGGGTATCTCTTTTCTTCATCATTTAAAAAAAAAATAGCACAATGAACTAAACAACAAGTTCCTTGTCCACTCTGGTAATACAAGTATTAGGGCTTTTCAGAGAAACATCCTACAGGAAGTGTACAGAATGTCTCTCGGTATCAGTGCTAGTATGCCCTGCAGGTGCAGAGCACCGCCGATGCTTAGGTCCCTTGTATGGACAGCACAGCATTTATAATATACCGTGCTTATGTCTACCAATACACTTTGAAACACTGCTGGATGATGCATAATACCCAATGAAATGCACATATTATATAAATAATTGCTGTTCTGCTTTGCATGTGAAGCTATGAAAAAAGTCTATGCCTGTTTGTACATACAAATTCTTTTCCAAATATTTTAATCCTGGGCTTCTTGAATCCATGAGTGCAGAACACACAGACATGGATGGATAAAAGAGAGGCATTTACTTTAAGATACTAGTTTATCTATTTTATGGAAGTGCAAGTCCAAGCTCTGCTGGGCAAGCTGGGAGGGAAGAAATCCAGGGAAATGTTGCAGTTTAAATTCAAAGACAGAATTCGTCTTCTTTCAGAAAATTCCATCTTGCTGTACTGGGGCCTCCTAGTGATTTATGAGACTCACCCTTGTTATGAAGGAAATCTGCTTTACTCTGAATCTACTAATTTAGATGCTAACTCATCTGAATAGCAGCTTTGTAGAAATATCTGAATTATATTCAACCAAGTATCAAGGCATGATGGGACAGCCCAGTGGACATACAATGAACCATCAAAATACCTTGTTACCTTTAATTTTAAATTATTTTAAAAGCTTAAAAGAAAAACAGTGAGAAAACCATTTTTATACTCTTGTAACATAAAATCCATGGAATTACTCCAAAACTACTGTGGAAGTATTTTTTTCAATGAGTGAGTTCTTCCCTCCGAATGTGTTTGAGTCATGACATGGAGTGAAATTAGGTCTGAAGCCACAGTTTCACATGCCATCAGAGCATCTTGTACAGTAGCTTCACAGAATGATGTTGAATTCTGTGTTGAATTCATCTTATATCTACCAAGAGTAGTTCTGGCCTGAGTCATAGCATGCAGATCGGGAAAAGACGCAGAAGCCTATGGTCGGTGGCCTTTCCTCACAGAATTGCACTGGCTGTCTCTGCACGGTTTCAACCCATCCTTTTAATGATGTCGTGTCACCTCCATGAGTAAGAGTAAGCCATAACAGTATTTCTGTTGCATCATAAAAAGTGATCTATCTCAACAATAAAAACACATTTGAATAGATCATTTTGAGAAGTAAAAGAGTGATTGCAAACTTATAGTGACTCTGCATCATTTAAGGAAAGTACAGATCTATTTCATTCATCTTTGGATAATTTTTTTCCTTCCAGAAATTCTAATATCTTAGGATGTGAAACCAACTATAAAACAAATGACAATCAGGCCTTCACTAGTATTAGCTGTTATTGCAGAATGACTGAATGAATTTCATATTGATCATGATAGTGCTAGAAACTGTAAGTTAAATAGAAGGCACAATCCAAGAATCTAGGACTCCCAAGCCCGAACTTCTGATTTCTTCCCTCACATAGGAATCTGAGAACTTGAGATAACAAAGCAACAAAGTTCAAGTAGTGGGCCAGTTCTGGAGTTCCAAGAAAGATTAATGTCCATGTGGTTACAGTGATCTTCAATGAGGTCGAGCTGCATAGTGAAACCTTGAACACAAAAAATCAAAAATTTTAAAAAATAAGACCTTCAGAAAGTCTTGCTGTCTGCATCTACATCCTCTGATAAGACAGAAAGAAAAAAAATGAAAAAACAAGGTTAGTCTCAAACAGCCGCCTTACATGTCACTAGAAGGCCTGACTCCAATCGTTGGATCTAGGAATGAGGAAGAAGAAACTCCTGGTGGGCCTTATAAATAAATGTTGTCTTGCCCTTTCTCAACACAGCATACAGCTTCCCACTCCCCAGAACAGTGAAAAAAAGTTATTACAGTAAGCTTGAAATTCCTCGTTGAGTTTTTCAGAAAGCCCTGAACTTCAAGTCTAGTTGTTCAATGCTCATCTCCTTTCCAGGAAGATTCCACATAAAAAGGCACAACTTAAATATCCTCAACTTTTTTATATGGTTCAGCCATCCACAAGCCAGATTTGATGATATGTAGTTATAATTAACGACATTACATTCACATTTTTACACATTAAAAAAATTGCTTGCCTTTGATATCCAGGGCAAAAGAGATCATCATTGCAAATGATGAGCTAAAAGGGAATGATTTAAAGGGTATTAAAAAGTTCTTCAGATTAACAGAAATATAAAATGAGTGAGTCCAATTGTAACCACACTCCAGAGGGTAGGAAGAAAGTTGGTGTCACCAACACTTTATTCATTGGGTACCTCTATGTCTGCACAGTGAGAAGGAACTTGCAAAACGAGTGCTTGGTCAAGGCCCAGGTTAGCAAAGACACTGGGCCAGACCTTAAACCATTACTGGCCCAACCAGAGTATGCCGAGAAGGTACCCTATGTCTGTAGAACTCAAAGATTGCCAAACTCCAAAACACGAGAAACCACCTGTGTTTTGATATGGTGTCCCAGCTCCCTATTCAACTCCCTTGCCATGAAACTTTTTAAGAATGTGATGGTCACCTTTCCATCACTACAAGGAATAATTAAAACAATCAAATTTTAAAAAGAAAAACATGGCTCTTGGGACCTACTGCTTTTAGCAGTACATCATGGCAGGAAGCACTGCACATCTCATGGTCAGACAGGAGAGGGAGACCAGAGTCCCAGCTCCTTCCCAAGGACAGCCACAGCAACCTAACTTCCCCCCACTGGGCCCCACCTTGAAAGTTCCCTCTACCATCCAATAATCCCACTCTAAGGCACATGGGTCTTGCAAAGATGCAGTGGAAGCATAAGACTACAGTTCTGTTACTAATCACAGACTCTAGTTTCACATTTTCTAGAGACCTCATGTAGGAATATAGAGTCAAACATGATGCCGCACATGGAATTGAGTTAGTTACTGTAAAGAAAATCTTTATGCATATACAGTGTCATGATAGAGGCAGTGCCTTGGTCCTAGACAACTTTAAATCTTAAGGCAATAAATTTAAAAGCACTTCCTTGGGAAGAAAAGATCCAGTTTCCTATTGGGCACAATTCAGCAGCAATTTTGATTCAGAAAGTAACATCTGACAAGTAGATACAAGGCTTCAGAGGTTGCATGGATCAATTTGGGCCAGTAAGAAGCATTTGGAGGAAATTATTTTGCACAATCAACCTGACTCTTAGTAAATAAAAACTGCCATAAAAATTTCAGATCCTGCTAGATAACATGTCCCATGTCTACCACATGTGAAAGGAAACAAATGGTCATAAACTTCTCAGTGTTTCTCCTGCTTCCACGGAAAGTAAAAGCAATAAGTTTAAGAATCAAACTCTTACAAATTGCTGATCGAATATAATGCAGTGTCAAAACATTGTTGTTTGAGGCACACAGACTTTTTCTGGGATTGTTTTAATGTCTGTAATTATTATTAATTACAGAGTGTTTGATAAGTGACTCAGTAGTGCATTAAACTTGTACTCTTCCTGATGGGGATACAGTGTATAAAAATATGTTAATCTCAGTTTCCCAGCATTTACTTCCCAGCTCCTCTCTCCATCTTCACTCTTACCACCCCCACAAAAAACAAATCCATCAGACCTCCTACACAGGAAGCATATCCTGTGCTCTGCTTTTCCAAGTAGTCTTGGCCTTTCTGCTTCTCTTGATATTTTCTTCTTTTCTTCTTTCTCTTTCACAGCCTTATACTCCCTTCCTCTTTGTGTCTTCTCTTTTCATCCTCTGCTGCCAAGGTTTCTATTCTGCACATCTATCTTTGCTTTACTATGTAATCTCTTTAAACAAACACTTGAAGAACTTTCCAGGACATTCATTTGGGAAACAATAAAAAGAGGGAAAAAAGCAAGGATGTTCAAAAATGATTAGATAGAATCATAGAAAATGAACATTAAATATGTGATATGGAGAATAACTTCAAACTGTATAAGTCTTTAGACCTGCTCTGCCTAACTTACCTAATTCGTTGTCCTGTTGTGATCAGCTGCAGATTTATGCATTCAGATCAGCCTATGCTGGGCTCTGATAGCAGTGTGAGAGATGGGAAGCTATAGGAAAACCTCTGTCTGAGACCCAGGGATATTAAAGAACTGAGATTTCCAAGAGCAGAAGTGATGGGCCAGAATAATGATGGCCAACCTGGATAGACAGACAGACAGACAGACAGACAGACAGACAGACAGACAGACAGACAGACAGGCAGGCAGGCAGGCAGGCAGGCAGGCAGGCAGACCGACAGGCAGGCAGACAGACAGACTGATAGACAGATAGATAAGCATTGCAAGGAGGGATATATGGTTTCATTAGAAAAGTCTTTCTGAGTAATAAGAACCTAAAAAAATCTACTATGAGAAACCAGCCAAAAGAAAATTGGGAACCACAGAAACTGGAGATAAAGTAGAATTAAAAGTAAAAGAAGTAAGGCAGGATACAATCTGGAAGGTCAGTTGTTAGAATGTATAGCAAGCACTGAACCAACACCAATCAATATAGCTCAGTATAAAGCGAATCACAGCCTAATAACTACATCACATTCATTTTACAGTACTATCTATCACACAAGCAGCAGGAAGCAGCAGTAATTCATCTCACTGCACACACCAGAGGCCTGGCTTCCAAGCACTCTCTTAACCCAAAACTGTGATGGTAGTTGCTGCAAAAAAGGGAATGGGATGTAGATGAGCCATTTGCAGAACATCTTGTAAGCTCCTGAAAATACAAGCATGGGTAACAGTGAAGATGGGAAGGGAGAAAGGGGACCAGCGAGACTTAAGACACATCCAGGGAAGGCCGTGACACAAACCAGCTCATGTTCCACAACACACTGGAGAATCCCACCAGATCCTCCACCAATGCATCCTGGGAAAGGACTCAATAGCAGCCAAAAGCTGGATGTGAGGGAAGGGGAGGGACTTTAGTTCACTAACAGAATTAGGCAGAAGCAGGTACTTAGGACTTTGTCAAGTGTGTAAAGGCAAAATGAAGGTGGAATTCCCCCCAAGAAGCCAGGAGTTTCTGTTCAGTAAATGTTTCTTTGTTTCTTCCATCTTCATATCACTTTGGCAGTTATAGTTTTATTCTGGGAAAAAAATGTGAGAGTTAAAAATAAGAACATACAGTAAATGTGTCCTCCAAGCAAAGCTCAGAGTGTGCCGAGTCCCAAAGGCCACATGCTGTCCCTGGCCTGTCAGCACCACCACCCTTCAACCCTCACCTTAGGAAAACTACACCTTTCGCCTGGAGCAGGGAGGCAAGGACAGCAACTGGATCCTCAGAGATTACATCTTGGGCAATCTCTAAATGTTTTTTATCCAGAACATTTTTTTTTCCAAGAACTCAGTGTGTAGCCCCTATTTCTTCACTATTATCATTCTCCACCACCATTATTTGTTCCCAGTGTGTTACATTTTTACTGCCTTTATTACCAGAGTTGTCAAGTCTATTGAAAGCTATGGAAAGAAACCCATGGCACAAAAACTTCAGAGAATTAAATCTGTGAGAGTGTCAGGATAGCGTCCCCTCGTTGACAGGAAAGGGCCCAGGTGGACACCCTGCCGTGTGTGCTCTGATTCCAAGGAACAAGCTAAATGTTTGACCTGGTTAATTACGTGATGCCTACCTTGTTTAAAAATTATATAGATAGGGGC
>NW_004524599.1:21567-23299 GCF_000260255.1 Octodon degus
TTGGATAAGGCAATGTTCCTAAAAATTTCCATCAGGTTTTTGAAAAAAGTAGTTACTAGGTAGAATTTCTCACCCTGACTAACTCTATATGCTGATTTCTGTGAACTAAGCAACTACTTTGAGTTCAGAAATGTGTAATATTAAAACCATACTTGTCATTTTGGTCTTCTAAATGTGTACAGTTTCAGGTATCATATCAATTATTACCATTTTCTCTTTAAAGTAAATCTTTTTTAAAGAAAATGAGAGACAAGAACAAAAATTTAAGACTTCTTGAAAGCATGTGGTAATATTCAATTATATTACTCATCTTTCATGACTATATCTGTTCATCTGAGGAACAGATTTGATGATAAAAATAGATAATATTTGAATCAATGCTAATCAGCTATTCTAGTTTTGAAAAACTGTAACATACGTATTGTTATATGTTACATCATTTCTGTCTTTTCTTTTGTTTTTTCTTGACCTGGCATTTTCTCTTCAAAATGAAAGAAAATTATAAATAAATAAATAAGTAAAATAAAATAAAATGATTCCCAAATGAGAGGGAAAAAAAGAATAAACAAAAAAATGAATGCATAAAAAAGATGTACTATGTACATGTACCAGCTCCTCACTAGTAATATAATTGTCATGTACTACAAATATTTACTAATAAAAATAATTTTAAAGTTAAGCTACAAAGAGAAAGTACTATTTTATAAAAGACAAAAGGAAATACTTCATCAATGAAAAATGAAGAAAATTCTGGAAGAAAAAGAAGAAAGGAAAGCAGAAAAGGAGAGGAAAAAGACAAAAAGGGAGAAGGAAGGATAATAAAATAAGTCCTCAGAAAAAAAATGAATGCTAAAATAATAAGATCGGCAATATAATTGAGAGAAAAAGCTCAGCACATACAAGAAAAGTAGCAATACAAGACAGATGGTTTTAAAAAGAAAACAACACAGAAAGTGTAATATCTGACTAGTAAGAGTTCCAGAAAGAGGTTCAAGGGCCGGCCAAATAGCTCAGCAGATTAAAGCACTTGCAAGCAGGTGCAGGGGCCGGCAGTTCAATTCCAGGCCAGCCATGCTGACCCTGCCCCCAGGGCACTCTGAGACAGCAACTGAGACTGAGTGTGGTAGCGCGCACCTATAATCCCAGCTCGTGGGAGGCTGTAAACAGGAGAATCACTATGAGTCCAATCTAGTACTGAGACCCTGAACACCCTGTAGACCCATTCCTAAAATACAGGGGAAAAAAGAGATTCAAAGAGAGATTAATTTTGAAAGTAATAAATTTACAGACTTAAGAATATGCTTCTCTTGACATAAAATGTCTCACTGAAACCTCAAGAAAAGTGAATAAATAAGTTGCAACATTTTAATGTATTCACCGAGAAAGTAAAACTTTATTCAGAATAATTTGAATTGATAAAAGTACAAAAATGATAATTTTTTAAAGTTATGCAGTCTAAGCACTCACAAAGTTTTTTTTCTTCCAAGCATATAATTTCAAATATGCAATTTTGCATTGGCCAAATTAATCTATTACAATAATTTTGGGTACTTGTTGTAATGACAAAATAAGAATACATTTAAACTAGTGTTCTTGGATTTTCTGCCGAGTTCCGGGAGCCCCCAGACCCAGTCCTAGCCCAGGTCCGGAATTGCTGCCGATTTCCGGGAACCCCCAGACCCAGTCCTAGCCCAGGTCTGCAGCAGGAAGGAGCTGAGCACAGCAGCCAGAC